>NC_090240.1:30129846-30456096 GCF_024489055.1 Chanodichthys erythropterus
AGCTGGCTTGTTCTTCTTCTTGGCCAGTTCTGGTTATTCCCATGTGTCAATTTCTTTAAGATTAATAGAAGCCCAGTGCGTGTAGCCTCGGGCGGCCTCCTCTCAGGGCTTCTCATGGCCATTCATATTCATTTACAACCTGCGTGTGGCACCACGGGAGCGAAGCCGGATTGACACGTGCACGCACACACACGTACATACACTGCCATGTGCGACTGGCAAGTTATTGTAGCGGAACATACATACACCGAGATCCTGAGAAGACATGCCAAACATGGCAGCTGTTCAAGGGGAACGAAGAAAACAAACCATTTGTTGGTGTTCACAAAACCATTTTGTATTAAATCTTTGTCTATATATTTTGTTCTCTTCATCTAGTTTTAAAGGGATAGTTCACTATCATTTATTAATCACTCTCTTGTTGTACCAAACCTATATCATTTTCTTCTTTCCCTACAATGAAAGTTGTGGTCAAGCTTCAAGCTTCAGTGCCTGTCAAAGTCCAAAAATGAAAAAGCACTATAAAAATATCATGAAAGGGGTGTTTACTGCGGTAGTTCTGTGTGAGGAACAGACCTGGAATGAAAATTCTCCCCTTAGATTTAATTTGTGTGATTTGAATATACAAATATTAAATTTTTTGCAGCATGACTGGTCATGGGACAGGGTTATTATAGGTTTGAATATTTAATTTAAGTTATATTTTTATTCTTTTTCAGTTTTTTTATCAAGTATTCAATTCAATTTAGTTTTTTTTTTTTTTTTTTTTGCTGTTCACTCCTTCATTGTTATACAGAAGAGGATTAGGGCCAAGCAATAATAAAAAAAATAAAACCATCTCGAGATTAAAGTTGTTAAATTTCGAGAAAAAACTTGTTAAATTTTAAGAAAAAAGTCGAGATAAAATGTTGAGAATAAAGTCATTAAATTACGAGAAAAAACTTGTTAAATTTTAAGAAAAAAGTCGAGATAAAATGTTGAGAATAAAGTCATTAAATTACGAGAAAAAACTTGTTAAATTTTAAGAAAAAAGTCGAGATAAAATGTTGAGAATAAAGTCATTAAATTACGACATTTTATCTTGACTTTTTTTCTTGAAATTAACATTTTTCTCATAATTTAACAAATTTGTTCTCGTAATTTACCAACTTTATTCTTAACATTTTATCTCTACTTTTTTCTCGAAATTTATCAATTTTTTTTCTCATAATTTAACGAGTTTATTCTCAACATTTCATCTCGACCTTTTTCTCAATTTAACATTTTTCTCATAATTTAACGAATTTGTTCTCGTAATTTAACAAATTTTTTCTCATAATTTAATGACTTTATTCTCAACATTTTTATCTCGACTTTTTTTCGAAATTTAACAACTTTAATCTGGAGATGGTTTTATTTTTTTATTATTGCTTGACCCTAATCCTCTTCCGTATTGTTAATTGTTCTTAATTTTTAGTTTTATATTATACCATGTTTCAAAAACTTCAACTGTGGCCATTTTAATTTATTTTATCTAGTTTTGGAGTCATTATAAAATGCATTTTAGTTTAGTTTAGTTTTCCCAGTATTTGTTTTGTTATAATTTAGAAATGTTCGTTTTTGGTCGTTGACATCTTATGATCTCAATTCACTTTTGTTATACAAGAAAAGAACATCCTGCTAAACATTTGCTTCTGAAAACTGGAGCAAACAGGTTTTGAACAACATGAATGTGACTAAATGATGTCAGGATTTTAATTTTTGTGTGAACTATCCCTTTATATCGCACAAGTCTCCTCTGCGGCTTAGTCACATTTTTAACAACTCAGCTTTTACGAACGACCATCAATCCCTCCATTTTATTGGTGCGGTGGACTTCTGAAGACATTCGTTGTGGGTGAACCCTCGCGCCGGAGAGCAAGAGAGATGAAGAGGATGCGAGACTCTTGGCAGGGAGGTTGAGTTCTGCGGTTTCCCCTCGCTACCGGAGACCGGGATCAGGTTCAGCCTCAGATTAGATTAATGCCCGAGCTTCCTGTAATTGATGGATGGATTGATTCAGGCTCGTTTGTTACTTTGTAGCATACGCTAAATGAATTGGAGGATGAGATGAGAGTCAGCAGAAGCCGCTGTGGTTTCACACACACAAGCGTTCACTCTTTCTCTTATACTTCATTGTATAGGACCATTATGATCTCATCATTCCCTGTGGACAAGTCCCCAAAGACCAGAAAGCCCATAATGCGTTTGATTTAATCCATCTGTAAATGGCCGGTGAATGAATGAGACGCATCATTAGTGGTCTATCAGGTTACCAGGCTGCTTTCTTTACACTTGAACAATACGTTTTATGCCTTTGAAGGTCTGGGTGGGTGTTTTTGCTATCTCGATACATGAGAGGATGAGACGGTTGGTGAAAAAGTTGCGCCAAAACCCTTTTATCCTCGTACTAGATGTTTCAAGAAGTGCTTGTGGGTAGTGTGTAGTTGCTCATGTGTGTGTTTGTAGGCGAGAAAAGGGGGTTGGGGGGAAATCGCTTGGGTTTTTTTGGCAGGCTCATGTCTGTTAGGACATTCCTCTCGCAACCACAAAATGACTTACTTTCCTGCTTCGCTCTCTTTTTTCCACTCGCTGTTTGTGTGGCTCATGTTTTCCCAGGGATTCTGACCCCCCTCGGATGGGGAAGGCGGGACATGGGCGGAGTTACACGCGTATGTCGCAACATCTGTGTGGGAACGTTTGTTTGTCATATATAAACATTCGTTTGGAGGTAGCTTTGAGTTTGGGTGCATTATATCCTACCAGTTCCAGTCTCAGAGGCGTCTTGCACAAAACCCTTCCCCCCTGCTCCGCTATGCCTGTCAGGCCTATCGTAAACAGCCATAACTCAGAGTTCGGCTGGCCCGGGCCCTTTTTCTCGTCCCGCTTTGCCATCGAAGTGCAGACGACACCAGGAATGTGGCATTGTGTAATTGTGTATGGCTGCTTTAAATGGCAATTTGAAGCTCTGGTGGCTCTGTAATTAGTGGTGCGGTCCCTCTGGAGCGGGCTTATCGTTTCCTTTGTAATTACACATCTGAATACAGCGGTGTGCATGCATGCGGCAGGCCTCTCTTATCGCATGTCGACGCACTGGTCGTGCGGAGCCAGGCTCATTGCTGCCCTGCACCGTGCGACCATGACAAAGGTTATTGAAGAGGAGGGGGACGAATGAGGCAGGGGTTAGAATCGTCTGCAGCGGGGGCGATAGCATTAACGGCAGCGCTCTTGGGTTAGAGATACGACTTTTGCCCTTCAAAGTGTCAGTTTATAGCTCTGCTGGGGTATTAATTTTGCGTTTTTATGGCTAGATATGTTAAAACGTTAAGCAGTGCATGCTTTAATGGTGGAATATGAGTTTTTTTCACATTTTATCTGTTGATTGTGGTGGAAATTCTGCAGTGTGGAATGTTTTCGTAAATTGAAATGCCAAGACAACTATAAGCAAGTCATAATTTAGTTGATTTCCCAAGTCTTAGTTCCAGTAGTGTATCTTTTAACCTAACAATCAGAGGTAATGATTCTTTAAACTTTAATCTATGACCTTGTTCTAGCCTTAGTGTCAGCATAAAGGATGTATACCGTTATATAGTGTTTCTCCCTTGTATATTCTACCTTTTTTACCTTTGTTTGAACTGTAGGTACCCTTAGAAGCACTTCTTTCCCTGTCTGCTGAAATTGCTCGTTTTTCTGGTGTCTTCAGTCATGCAGGAGCCCCTTTACATGCTGCAGTAGGTTAATGATTTAGTGTCTATTGTAATACAGAATGAAGGCCTGGAGTAAAGGGAGAAAGAGAGAGAGAGAGGATATAGGAGAAAAAGAGAGGGTAAAGAAATAGGTGTTTACGGGGAATGTGTGGATTAAAAGCCATAATGTTGATGGATTGTTTTAATTTGCTGGCCTGTGACCACAGAGAGGGAGAGACACAGATGCTCAGGGACTCCATTTGCTCTCACTCCATCTACTGGCAGGAGGCATCACTGCAACTAAACCCAGTTAAACATCCCCAAAATTGGCCCTGTGCATGAGATTGGAAGCTGATGAAATAAGATGTTTTACAATGCTAGAGATGATTTTATTATCTGCTTGAAAGGTCAACTTATAGCTTATAGACCAAGGTGCAGTCCTAGACAGTTGTACCTTTTTGTCTTTAAAAGGTTGGTCACAAAAATACAATGCGTGTTGGTGTCTTGTAGTGTATTTTTTAAATGTATCTTCATGAGTCAGTCAAGAACTAAAAGTTAGGCTTTTCATTCCTTAAAAAATTAAACATGCTACTAGTTTTGTCATGCTAGCATACATAACCCAATCTCTGAATGAAATGGCAAAAGAGCCATTTTATAGTGGTACGGATCATTGTAAGAGGCTTTTAGTGTGTTTTTCTGTTTTAAATAATAATAAAAAGAAGAATATATGAATATTTTATAGTAGTCACTGTAGCTGTGGTAAATGTGTTATTTTGGCCAAAACAGTGGTTACCTGAGTAAATGTTTTGTTAAGTGTATTCCTGCTTTCATACTTCTCTGCCCCCTTTTTTTTTGTTATTTTAAGCTTTCATATTACTCTCTGCAAAATATGAGCTAAAAATCCCATGACAATGAGACATAGCTGTTATCACTATACTCTATACAGTGTTTAGTGAACAGCTACATGCTAGCAGCCTCTGAGGTAATCATCACTGACCCTGCCTGACCGGCTGCGCCTCCACACTAAGCGGTTAGTGTGACGCTGCATTAGTGACCCTTTGTGTCCCGTGCGGTGCGGAGTGTCACTGAGGGTTACGCGGAATACAGCAGCTTAGATGGGCATCTAGCACCACAGTCATGTTCCTAGTCCTTAAAAATAGAGCTATGTTGAGCAAAATGCTATTTTTTCTAGCTTACTTACTGTTATCCTGTGGGCTCATAGTTTGTGTCATTAGCCACAATGTCAAGATCCAGTTCTCAAAAGTCTTGTGAACAAATCTTCATTATGTGTTTTATGGCCTTATTTCAGTGACTTGAACATACAAGTTGCTCGCATATTATTGTAGCAGAGTATTTGTTGAATATAGTATAATCAGACTTTAGCCATGAAAATGTTATAAGTAACTGAAATGTCAAAACAACCCAGAAAACACCTCAGACCGCAGGGGGTTAAACTAATTGTCAGTCTCTTGTGTGGAGATTATGTAGTTGTTGCCTATATAGAGCTTTTTCAATTCAGTCAGTTTTCAGGTTCCATTTTAGTTTACACTCATAAGGTAGCTGCCTATGTAGACAGTGAAGTGACTTTCTAGGATTTGAAACCGAACTATTGTGAATGTTTTGAATGGTTGTCCCCAGCTTGGGATTCTAGTGTGCTGATTTTTCCTTTTTTTTTTTTTTTTGGACTAGCTTAACCATTACCAGTTTTGGTGGTGGACTAGTATGATGTCACACTCTTATTATTTATTTTATTTTATTTTATTTTATTTTATTTTATTTTATTTTATTTTATTTTATTTTATTTTATTTTATAATAATATAATATAATTATTTTATTTTATTTTATTTTATTTAAATATATAATACATTTTAACACTATTATTCAAAAGTTTAGGGTCGGTAAGTCTTTTATGCTTACCAAGGCTGCATATATTTGATCACAAATGCAGGAAAAATGGTAATTTTGTCAAATTAATACTATTTAAAATATATATATATATATATATTTTCTATTTGAACATATTTTGACATAGATGGAAAAGCTGAATTTTCAGCATCATTACTCCAGTCTTCAGTGTCACATGATCCTTCAGAAACCATTCTAAAATGCTGATTTGCTGCTCAAGAAACATTTATTATTATCAATGTTGTTTGATTTGAAATAGAAATATTTTTTAACATTATAAAAGTATTCACTGTCACTTTTGATAAGTTTAATCAAACTTTTGAATATAGTGTACATACAAATCTACCTTAAAATCTTATGACCTAAATGTAATATATAATGTACATTTAGCCTATTATATAATACAAGCACGACCGTCAATCCAATTCCTTTTAACCTCTCGACGATGCTGAATGAGTTCTTTAGTTTAGCAAACAAATCGCTCGAGTGGGTGTAAATATCACTCACTTTCATGTTTTTTTTTTTGTTTTTTTTTTTGCACAACCTACAAAAATCGCTCGATGCCATTGTTGCTTCTGCAAACCGTGGATCAATGCTACAAACCAATACAAACTAAGCCTGTCTGGAGTTTTCGCATCGCTCTGCAAAAGTACGTCACCCAGATTGTTGATCTGATTGGTTGAAGGACTATCCAATTGCGTGAATAATGTTCGTTGATCACGCCTCTTGCTCAGTAGAAAATACATAAAGACTTCCCAGACCAATGTTCAATTTTAAATTGAGCTTGGTCTGGTGATAGCCAGACAAATTTTTTGGCATGTTGGATTAAAAATCTAACGGGCATGGCGCTGCTGCTTGTTCCGAAGCAGTTGTTTC
Source organism: Chanodichthys erythropterus (assembly GCF_024489055.1). Classification (NCBI taxonomy): domain Eukaryota; kingdom Metazoa; phylum Chordata; class Actinopteri; order Cypriniformes; family Xenocyprididae; genus Chanodichthys; species Chanodichthys erythropterus. Next base: position 30,136,333 of record NC_090240.1, read on the forward strand.
TGTAAGATTTATTCTTGCTTGAGAGCAATTCTTTTATACTGATGATTTTTTGTCTTATTTGCCTCTCACCTGTCTCATGTCATCTAACAGGTTTTGTTTCTTCATTTGCTGCAGGTGGTGTTGAGACACATAGCGTTCTCTTCTTAGACCTTCCTAGATCACCCGCTAAAAACATCCCACTGTTCTGGCTCTCTCTATACAACTGTTCACGCACATGCAAAACAAGACATGCATACACAATTCATGATTTATGCTGGCAGGAATTTTCCTACAGTGGGTGATATTCTCGTGTCGCCCAACACTTTCTAGCAGAAAGGGAACCTGGAGTTTCACTCTCATTAGCATACTCTCATCTATGTGTGCGAGAGAGACAGAAATAAGAGAGTACAAACTTGAATCTAGGTCGTGTAACAATATGTCGAGCTACAGTTTGCTGATACCCATCGGAGACAGTGTGTCGCGTGTTTTATCTTGTGTGTGTGTGTTTCTTTTTTGTCAGTGCCAGTGATAGATGCCTGTGATCATGAGTTTCTGCTGTGTATCAGGGCTATCTGTTCATGTGTGTCTGTGTGCATGTGCTTTGAGGATGCTGACAGTGCATACTACTCAAGAGTGTGTGTACACGAGCAGCGAGTTTGTGAATCATTTCAGTTTGCAGTAAGTGCATTTTTCGTTATGCAGTCCTGAAGTAGATTTTTTTTAATATATATAAATCTTATGTGTGACATTGACCATGTCATGTTTCATTGGTTGGAACTGTAAAGGTCATGACCTTTGAGATATTTCTACCTCATAGTGGCAGCTCATAAAACCCTGAGAATCAAAAACAACAAAACAAAACTGGCTAAGTTATCTGAATAAGTTATCATATCAGCTCTCATTAGGTATGTTTACATGCACTCATTTATGTCAGTCTGAATAAATCCAATCAGAAGTTCTGTTTATAAGAACTCTACACTTTGCAATCTGATTTACATATTAGTTTATATGTGTATTGCGTGTATCCCGACCAAAACTTGCTCGGTCGATGCATTCAGAACCAGAGAAAGTCTGTGCAATAATGTCACCAGAGCTACCGTGAGTATAATTTTATGTATACATTTTATTAAAAATGAAGTGAAGCTTACACATATTAGAATAGCTTTTTAGCAAATATTTAATAGAATGTAAAACATGTTTTCACTGCACATGCTTGCAATACATTTTTGAATCCAATTGAGAAAATACTCTAATTCAAGAATTTACATGCTTATTTTTTCTTATAAGATTATTTCAGGTCCACACCATCTACTATACTGAAATTTAATTTGGTTGTACCCGATAGCCTCGTGGGCAGCGCTACGACATGTAGCATGGTTGCGTTTCAGGCGACTCGATTTCGAGTCTTAGTCTCTGACTTTTTCCGATCACGTCACCCTCTCTCTCCCACTTTGCTTCCTGTCTTCTCTTACTATAAAGGCAAATATTCCAGAAATGCCATCAGTGTAAATGTGCTGTAAGAATATAATTAAATAGTTGTAGTAATGTATACTACAGTATGAAACCAAACTGTATTTCAATGCTTCACAGCCTTGTTTTCATCAGCATCAAATTAAATATGCCATCCACTCTGACTGTAGGTATATCTAACAGCTTCTCCCACCATCTTTTCTCTCAATATTGTTAGACAATTTCTAGAAAGCTTCCTCTCAGTAGTGTTAGGATAATGCTTAGAAAGTAGCCTTTGTTTGATAATGTTAGCGTAAAAACATCTAAGCTAGCTTACCTCTGACTAATGCTAGAATAACTATGTCTAGAAAGTTAGCCCTCCTCTCAATAATGTTTGTATAACAAAGCTCAGAAAGCTGTCGTGCTATTAGCATTAGCATAACATAAGTTAACACAACATAAGGTTGTGAATGTTATGTTTGCGTTAAGCAGATGTGGTGTACAAGGAGGCTCTGGGTGCACACGGAATTCACTTTAGCATGAGGATTTATTAAAGGTGCCCTCTAATGAAAAATTTAATTTATCTTGGCATAGTTAAATAACAAGAGTTCAGTACATGGAAATGACATACATTGAGTCTCAAACTCCATTGTTTCCTCCTTATATAAATCTCATTTGTTTAAAAGACCTCCAAAGAACAGGCGAATCTCAACATAACACCGACTGTTAAGTAAAAGTCGGGGTGTACGCCCCCAATATTTGCATATGCCAGCTCATGTTCAAGGAATTACACAAGGGCAGCCAGTATTAACGTCTGGATCTGTGCACAGCTGAATCATCAGACTAGGTAAGCAAGCAAGGACAATAGCGAAAAATGGCAGATGGAGCGATGGTAACTGACATGATCCATGATAACGTGATATTTTTAGTGATATTTGTAAATTGTCTTTCTAAATGTTTCGTTAGCATGTTGCTAATGTACTGTTAAATGTGGTTAAAGTTACCATTGTTTATTATTGTATTCAAGGAGACAAGAGCCGTCGTTATTTTAATTATTAAACACTTGCAGTCTGTATAATTCATAAACACAACTTCATTCTTTATAAATCTCTCCAACAGTGTAGCATTAGCCGTTAGCCACAGAGCACAGCCTCAAATTTATTCACAATCAAATGTAAACATCCAAATAAATACTATACTTACATAATCCGACGCATGCATGCAGTATGCATGACGAACACTTTGTAAAGATCCATTTTGAGGGTTATATTAGCTGTGTGAACTTTATGTTGTTAAAGGCAAGCGTGAGCTCCGTGGGCGGGGAGCGTGAGCATTTAAAGGGGCCGCATCCTGAATCGGTGCATTTCTAATTATGCCCCAAAATAGGCAGTTAAAAAAAATAATTAAAAAAAATCTGTGGGGTATTTTGAGCTGAAACTTCAGACACATTCAGGGGACACCTTAGACTTATATTACATCTTGTAAAAAAAACGTTCAATGGCACCTTTAAACACTTTTTCAGATATGCAAAATGAGTGCTAACTCCTCAGCAGCAAGTACACAACCGAACATTCTAGAGCTAATTTGCATAAAATGTACTGACAAGTGCTATAGCCAAAAGGAACAAGCATACGTTGTCTCTTACATGTGATTGGTTCATAGGAAAACACAAGAATACCACAGTGACAGTTCCACATATCTACATCAGAGCACAGATATGGCTATTGATGGAGTTTTGGGTGGACAAATTGAGTTTTTTTTCAGTGAACAACAAGCTCTCTCTCTCCCTTTCTGATTAAGGATCCCAAACAGATGCGTAATGAACAGCTAACAGGAAATGATGACCAAATGTTACCTGCACAACTAATCTATAGGTATAATTGGAAAGGAAACACGTCCATTCATGTTTAATCTGTCCTGCGGTTCCCTCTTGTAAATGGAGGCACATCCATAGCATCTAACATTAACATCGTTTAGCCATTTCTTCAGAGACGGCTCTTTGTAGTGCTACACGCTTGTTTACACCCCTCTGGCATTTCACGCTGCATAGAATGTTCTCTCGGGTCCGCAGGATTCCATTTGGCGCTGGTCAGCGCTGCAGAATGTCGATGTTGATGATGTTTCTGTTAGAAATATGTGCGGCCGGGTGGAATGCTGTAAACGGATAAGCATCTTTGAAATGTGCTCCTTTCCGCCGTGGGTCTGCGTGGAAGGTTAAGTGTCTCGATGTGCATTGACATTTACTGTAGACGAGCAACTTAATTGGCAACACACACTTAGCCACCTCCGCACACACGCACATAAACATTCTCAAATTTAATTTCCATCCGTCTGTGAAATTTATGAGCCAAACAGAAGATTGAATAACCCACTTCGGATCTGTAGACGAACACTCGTGTTTAAGAATGACTTGAAGGCATTAGTAATGCAGAGATGTATATTAATGTATAAGTATTAATCGTCAGACATCTCCATCGTGTGTGACACTTATTTTACTCTAAGGAATATTCAAGACCTTGATCCCAAATGGACATTTTCCTGGAAGTCAGGCTGCTTTATACAGCCAGTTCGCTTTCAAATAAAGTGCTTTTACCCTTTCATAAACCTTAAAGACTCAAATCGATCCTGTTTTGTGCTGGGTTTTTATAAGATGTGTCATGAACGGCTTTATATCATTTCAGCCCAGAAGTAAATAGCCAATGAAACACACCTTTATCCAGGTTCGTTATTATTTTCAACAGCCAAAAAAGTAGCCAATGTGTCCAAGCACTCTGTATGATAATAATGTTTACCATTTCCATCAGCGCTTTATTGCGCTATTGGGCTCAGGACTGGCTGAAGGCAATGCTTTGCTTCACAGAGTGAGCTCTTCCATGGAGAAGGCTTCACTGGGATTATTTTGACCTGCTCACCCTCTGCAGATTGTATCTTGCATCTCTCTCTCTCTCTAGTTTTCAAGCACCGGCAGGTAGTTTGTCCCCATGGAGCCCGTCCTCAAGTGATCCTTTTCCTCAGAGCTCAAATGCAGCGTTTTCTGTGTGCTCAGGTATGTCAGATTGTCTTGCAGAGGTGAGATTGGGAAAATGCCGCACTCTCTCTCTTCGCTTTGATGTGTCAAGTACATTCACATCCTTATGAAAGAGTTTTTGTTTGGGTTTGTCAGTATTATTGCCTCACTCCATTGTTGCAGATGGCATTTCGGTGACACTCGCTGAGAGCCACCATTGAGGATTACAGACCCTTGTCAAACAGCATAGCTTGTTGCGTAGCATGTGACCCTCAAAAGTGACACAAGGTTTGGGCAAATATTTCTAGAACCATCTGATTGCACCGTTAGTACCCTAAAAATGTAGCTTGTTATGCTCTGTTTGCAACGCTGACCCATATTTTGTCTTTACAGAATTTTTGTGGAGCTTGCTATAGTGGCGGTGTTCACCTATAGCCAAGCACCTGTTTGTAGCAAATAAATTTAGCCAACCTGATAAATTAAGGAAATATGGAAAAATGGAAAATATATATATATAGGACACACACATATTTTTGATTCAGTGTGCCTCATATGGAAGTTGTGGACGGTAATAGAAAAGCTAAGAATCTTGGAGTTGTGGTGCTCATACGGGCGACATATTTTCAAATCTGGCAACACTTCCTAGTTTCCTATTTAGTGGAATATTGAGGAAAATACCTTGAGAACCCCATCATTATGTGGTAATGCAGTCATGAGTTGATGAAGTTGTGGCATTTTCACTCACAAACGAGCTGTTTGGATCTCCATTTAGCATTTGGAGATGATATATAGGCAGGCACAATCTGTAGTTAAAGAAATCATTGCCAGAGGCTTCCCTAATGACTATTGGTATTCCAGTGTTATGCTGAGCTCCATAGCATCCCATTTATTCTGTATTTTTGTCCGCAGCTCGCTCTTGTCAGAGGTTTGAGTGTATGAGAAGTGGCCTGGCAGTTCCAGCGTGCAGTTTGTGACAAATGGAGATGACTTAGGAGTTGCTTTCATACTCACTGCAGGGCAAACTCCCATTTTTTCCACCTAGTTTTAACCGCGCAGTCCGTCTTGCTTGACTGCCGGTGTGCGTCTGTTGTGTCAAGAGGACCTGAAGGGGGGAGGTCTGAGAGAGGAAGATAGAGAGCGGGAGAAAGCGGATGGCGGAAATACGACAAGTAGGAAAATAGAAATGAAATTCCTCTCAATGCTCCAAGGAGCCTTCGAACCTGGGGCCAAATCAGATATTGCAAGGGAAGTGGAACGAGCTCGAATGAGCTTGAGCTGCTATCTGTTGCACAAACTGTCGTAATGAAACGTTTACGGTTGGGGTTAGAAAGCCATCTAGAGACCTCTATGATTAGCTTGTTCTCCCTTCGCCCAGGTTCCTCAGACTGCCTAGTTCCCAATGCCCACGAGGTGAACTTGTTTTCCCCGTAAAAAACCCATCTGGGCCGATGAGTATATTTTGTCTGTGCCGCACAACAAAGTTCTCCCTCGGTGAGGATTCTGAGTCTCTTCATGGCTTTTGACCTGCTGCCTCCGATACACAAGTTGTTTTTGCATCTCCAGGAAGAGGATTAGCATAGCGGGACAGTTGAGCTTTGTTTAATTAGCATGTCTAAGTCATGCTCTGTAGAAGCATCTGGTGGGTAAAAAAATGGTTTAGTTTACTGACCGATAACATTATCGTATTAATCATGCATCATAAGCCAAGTACACCCTACAAAATTGTTAGCAACAGTGTTGGTACATACAGCTCTCTCCATTTTGAATCTTACCTATAGCTGAAAGATCCTATTTTTACCTCTTGTTATCTACAGTGCTGAGCCCGTTCGCCCTCTTCGTTGCGTAAGCCTCCTCTGCCTGTCCCAGGGGTGCTCCCCGAGCCTCTTCCTCCAGGCTCGCCGGGCTTCTTCTCAGGGGAACCATCCGGGACGGACAGCGGTGGCAGCGTGTTGGGCTAGCGTGGGCAGAGCATGGGCCTTCCGTCTCATTAATTAGCCAGTGATTGCGCTCAATCAGATGCAGATCTTTACTTCAAGGGCTGCATATCAAAGGCAGGAATCTGGCGGCTGGTTTATTATTCACAGGGAGACCTAGTTATGTCAAGAGCATGTGAGTGGAGCTTGTAGCAGCGGCGGGGGTGAGTGGTGGAGGAGATGCTGTACCCATGGAGAAACTGAAAGATTAAAAAGGGTGGAGGCTGAGACATGCCTGCTGCTCTCCGGGGACTAAGCATCGACTCCCCTTCTTCCTTTATTATTTCCCCCCTCTTCTCTCGCTCATGCCGTCTTTCCCTCTTATCATTTAGTCACCGTGATGCCGCACACGACAACACAAAGACCGAACAGATGCGACACTGATCTTCGGCGTCTCCAGCTGGATTATACCCCTGGTTTATTCAAGCCATTCAAGCATTCAAAGACAAACCTGCTCCTGTTTCCTTGTCTTATTAATGATGAAACTCACCGGGGAGTGGGCATTGGGTCCCCGGGAGCCGCACAGTGGCGTACCATCATTGTGCCCACTGGGACTGTCTGTCCACGGCTGTTTTTTTGGCCGGTGTCCTATAGAGAGAGCAGCAGCATGGCAGAGAAAGATGATTAATTTCACAGAGTAATCTGTCACGCTGATCAAGCCCAATGAGTTTGTGTGTACCAGGTTCTGTTCTTGCCGGCAAGACTCAGACTGTGAAGTCAGCAGGTGCCATGGGAAGTCTTGGATGCCCTCCAGAAAAGGGTCAAAGAGGCTGGAGACGCTTGCACTAAGCGACTCTTCCTGTTTCTCAAGGCCTTCAGAGGGTACAGCAACATTGTACTGTTACTGTATAGCAGACTTGTGCAAACTCAATATTGTATAATTGGCTCCTTTTCATGACTTGGCGACTTTTTAAGGCTCCAAGGCTTTTTAAAATATTTTTTATTAGTATTATTATTTTTAATAGGCCTTTTGTCAATGTGTGTGTGTGTGTGTATGTATATGTATATATTTGATATATTTTTTACTAGTGGGTGCAGGACAGTAGTTCATTTATGTAAGTGAGGATAGCAAAATAAAGTAAACAGTGACACATTATACCCAATAATTCTTCATACAGTGGACTACCAGTAAAACTGATAAAAATTTAGGACCAAAAATGATTCAGACACTTTGACCTGACCATGTTACCATGTGTTATCTGACATAATTAAGATACATTTTTTCTGACACAGTTAAACTCTGAGATCTTGTCATATTTTATTACCATTTTTTTAACTATAGTGAATAAACTATAATAATGAATGAAATGTTCAATGTGTCTTTTTTGACTCTTTTTTTTTTTGCTTTCAAACAAGGCTATGTTTAGCAAAAATTCACTTTTTGTCTTGATAAAGTTAGCTTTATGATTAATATTTGAATTCTACTTCCTTACACTGAAATTCAAACTGCAAATCAGTATCCCATGTTCTACCTAAATTAACATTCCAGAGTTGAATTGGAATTTAAAATACATTAAATGAGTTGAATATATATTTTAATTCAAATATATACTTGCACAGCACTGATATATGTTTTCCATTTGCAACATTACCTCTTAATTTAATGTGAACAACCAAATTAGAATGATGTGAGGAAAAAAGAAACACTGAAGTCAAACTGCAGCAGCAGGACAAAAAGAGCCTGTAGAATACCCAGCATGCTTTCAATTCTGCATTTCAAGTCAGCATCCTTTATTGATCATACTCCAGCGCGTTGATGTCAAGACACGAAATGTCCGAGAGCGACCTCATGGTCCGCACATTATCCGTGGCTGAGAGGGCACTAATGAAATTGGATTCAGGCTCATCTGGAAAGTGCCCTCCTGTTTTATTTAATTAGCCAAATGTCTCCGTTCCCCATCCAAGCTGGAGTAAAATGTAAAATGATTTTCAACAACGGAGAATTGATGGGTCGCCACAGTCTCCGGCAGAGAAACGCCTGGGTTTTGTGACAAAACTCCTGTCAATCATTCACTCCACCAAAGCTCTGATGGCATTTCAGTATATACTGAAATTTAGAGCTGCCTGACAGGGACAGCCTTCTTTTTCTTTTCTTTTTTCCCCCCATTCGAAGGCTTACATAAGACATAGCCACAAGCTCTTTTATGTCTACGACAGTTTATCATTGCACTGACTGTTGACCTCGCTGATGTCATAAGGTCACATACAAATTCAGATGTGCTTTACCAGAGACGCTGACAAGATTGAAAAGGCCGGACCTGTTTCAATTTGCTCTGAAGCTGTCAAGAGTGACCCTTCATTGAACCATGGTCCACCTTAATTATTGTTCATCCATAAACCGGCATTAAGGAAGACTGCAGGGCTCTGTTTCTTAATTTATAGGTTCCTATTTTAGGTTATTACCCATTGCACTCATTATGTGCAGTGTGTAGCAAGAGGCTAGACAGGTTTGCTTCTGTCCTGAAATGATTCTGTCATGACTTACCATAATGGGACCATAAACATAAGAGGATAATGCAAGTAGCAATCATGGAACATATTCATCTAATAAGAAGGTGTGAATTCAATATTTGTTTTAGTATGAATGATTTGAGTGCTGCACATAGGGAAGTCGTTCCCAAGGACATTCACTGGTTTTTAGTTTAGTTTAAAGGTGAAGCATCATTTAAAGGTACATTACAAAATTCTGTGCTCTCTATTGACCTCTGTGGTTGAAACATAGAATTGCAAGTTACTTGTTACATTATTAGTATTTTTTTTATTCAGTTGTACTTTGGCATTGTTAGACAAATCTGATGGTTTGATATGTAATATTGAAATATATATATATATACAGACATTTTAAATAAAAGTATATATGTTATATTTAAATTATAGAATTAAAATTTTGTATTTCAATATTACATATCAAACCATCAAATTAAAAATGATCAATTAAAATGTTATATTAAAAAAAATTGATAATTTTTAATCTATTATTTGTACTGTAAACTTTTATCGTAGTGCTTCTGTGATCATTTGGGCTGTTTATGTAATTATGTCTTTGTGCCAGTCAATAACCGTCAGAAATGTCACTGTATTTGTCAAAAGGTTACGTCTTTAAACCACAGTGTTCTCTTACCCAGGAAGTGACTGAAAATAAGATCTAAAGCAGAGACAGTAACAGTAACCCTCTGGATTAAGGTGCTTTGGGATTCAGCAGCAGTCAGTAGGGAGAACTGGATTTGTTTTTGTTTTTTCACCTTCCAACTTCATCTCTCCTGACACCTTTATTGAGGCAGTGTGAGATAGAGGGTTCACTAGCTCTTCCTGCTTCTTCCTGTTAAGAGGAAGATGGGCCATATGCCAAGAATCTGCAATTTGAAGAGTCATTGCACAATTATGTCAATCCGCACAACTCTTAAAAAGGGCGGGGAATTGCAGATGGCAACTCTTGCTCACCCTTGAAGAACAATTATATATGTTTATCCTATTTAATCAGTTTCATATGGCAGGGACACTTGCAAGGGAGTTTGTTAGTTGCATAGTCCTAAAACTTAAACATGTTAATCAGGTCCAAAAAATGGCAATAAACCAACGCATAGCAGTTGCCAGTATTTTTAGATTAGTATTCCTGTTAAAGCGTCTCCCTCCTGTCGTGCATTCTCCTGCTTGGACACAGGGGAAGGTCCCTTCTCTCTCTCTTCCAGCTCGGTCCCACTGCAGGAACTTCAGCATTGCTTGGCAAGAGTTCCAGAAGGATTGGCTGAGAGAGAGGATGTGCTGTCCTTGAGCTGTTATCTGCCACTACTTCATAATGAATCCTGTCCTGTGGGAGTAATGCTCAATGAAGTGATGGAGGGGGGAGCATGGACAACAGACTCCAACTCCCAGACTGCTTTGCTGTCATCTGATCCTCCATCACTCACTGAGTAACAATATACAGGGTTTCCACAATCACGGGGGAAACAATATTGTGTTACTCCCTAAAAAAGGAACTAATTGCATTACTTAGTTACTTTTTATGGAAAGTATTGTGTTACATTTGCATTACTTTTTCTCATCTGGACTGAGCTTGCTTGCTTGTTTCTTAATAATTTTTTTTTTTTTAAAGTAAAATGTAAAGGCCCTTTCAGTGAAATGAATAAGCCTCGGGCTGAAGGAAATGCAAATTAATGCCTGTACAGTAGAGGGCATACACCGCGGGTCCCCTTACATGTTAAGTCGCCATTTTGCACCTCCATGTTTCTACAGTAACCCTAAATGGACAAACTGCTGTACAGAGTGCGTTTGCTTGACTGTCTACTCTCTGCTGGCTCAGACGATGACGTCTTTGTCGTGTTGGTCACCATAGCTTCTCTTTATTGCAATTTGCAACCTCACCATTAGATGCCACTAAAATTTACACACTGCACCTTTAACATATTTCATTATTGTAGGTTTGTGTATTCTGAGTTTGCATTACATTTTATTAATGTTGAGGAATACTGAATCTGTTTTTGTGCAAGTGAGTACAGTAAATGCCTGCTCAAATTAGTCTTTACAACGCCTCTGCACTTACTCCCGATGTCTCTCAACATGGGGATAGGATAGGTGTCTGTCAATAAATAGGAAAACAAATTATTATTTGCTGCTTATTTGAAAAAATAACTCCGATATTTTGTTGTAAATTTAAAAGTAATGCATTACTAGTTACTTGAAAAAAGTAATCTGATTACATAACTCATGTTACTTGTAATGCGTTACCCCCAACACTGTTAATTTTTTTTTTTTTCCCCATATAAAATGTTGGGTCCCACTTTATATTAAGTGGCCTTAACTACTATGTACTTACATTTAAATTAATCATTTGATACAATGCACTTATTGTGTACATACATGTTTTTACATTGTACTTATATTTTAAAAACACCTGCATGTAATTACATCTGTAATTATTTTCTGTAATTACACTGTTGACCCATCCCTTACATCTTACCCTTACCCTTAAACCTACTTATACCACCAAACCCTTTCCCTACTCTTACCTGTATCCCACCTCAATAGCAGCAAAAGTGTTTTGCAATTCAGTATGAACCCAATAAGTACATTGTACTTATTTTTTGATGTAAGTACATAGTAGTTAAGGCCACTTAATATAAAGTGGGACCAAATGTTGTTCTATCAATTTTGGCAGTTTACATGAGGCCATGTCGCACAGCTTTAGGTTTTAGTTAAAGAACAGAACTGCTGATTAAGTTCACTCTATTTTCAGATGTTTGTAGATGTAATTTTAGTTCTCTCGATCCGGCTGCAGGGTTTGACCCAGATAGGCCACACTGTCGACTCCCAGGTGTGGGCAGCTGAAAACTTCCTGCAACTCTTTCATTCTGTGCTGTGGACCTTTCTGAGGGAAACCGAACTGCTTTCCTAGCTTTTGTGTTTTTGTAAGTGGGTCGGACGGTGCTCTAGTGTACTCCGGTGCTCCAGGCGCTCTCTTCATTAGCAACGGGGTGGTGTCAGAGGGCCCAGGTAATGCGCTCCCATGGCGCTCGGTGAAGGGGACGGTCATTAATCAGTGGGACACGGAGCCGGACCCGAGCACATCATTAGGCCATGAAACACCACGGGATGCGGAGGTCATGCTCCCCTGACCCTGCATCAATAAGGTCGGGGATGGTGACTTAAAGGAGGGTGCTGTTTTGGGTGATGCTAGGGTGGGCCAAACTGAGGAAGGAAGCAGAAATTGAGACTGCGTTTGTTATTGACCAAGATGCATTTATTTAGCATGGGTTGAGAGGGCTTAGGGCTGTCAAACGACTAATCACGATTAATCACACACAAAATAAAAGTTTGAGTTTGCCTAATATATGTGGGTGTACTGTGTGTAATTATATAAATGCAAACACATCCATGTATATATTTGAGAAATATTTACAAGTATATGTATTTATTTATATTTTTATTTTTATTTATAAATACATTTTTTGTACATAAATAACATATTTCTCTTAAATATATACATTAATGTGTGTGTATTTATATATGCATATTATTTACACACATTACTCACACATATTATGCAAACTCAAACTTTTATTTTGTATGCGATTAATCGCGATTAATCGTTTGACAGCCCTACTCCCTCTTAAGCATTGATGTGAAGGCGGCAGAGTTAAATGGCTATAATATACAGCTTAGAGAGACCCCAAACCAACAACTTTCTTTCAGTTTTCATTATAAATCCATTTTTCTACCTTCTAAAAGCCAGAATTTTGCACAAAGTGAACAGCAAATCTAATATTCTTTAATATTCAACGTATATCTTTGTTTCTTTCAGATCTTGGTGAACTCCATTACCCAGCCTGCACTGCTGTATGAGAATGTGGTGGTGAGCGAAGGGAACCCAATTTTGAGGGACATGCTGTTCAGCCCTGACCATCAATTCATCTATACGCTCACAGAAAAAGAGGTAAGACTTCAGGGAGTGTGCTGTTTGACCGTGATGGTCGACGTGTTTTATTTGGCTAGAATGTTCTGAGAAGCCCGACAGACAAGCTGTGCGGTTTGGTCACGCACCTTTGGAGTCCCCAGAGAAGTCAAATACAAAGGTAAACACACAGAGAATGAAAATGAAGAAACACATTTTCCAAACACTTGGTTGAAATGAATGGAAGTTTGAGATTTTAGATTCTTTGGTTCAGAGTAGCTGTTGTTTGCCTCGGTCCAAAGTGACTTACTGTATGTTAGATTTTAAGGTTTACATTATGTCAGTTCATGCTTTTCCTGGGAATCAAACCCAGTCTTTGGAGCCTTTACATCAAAAATATTTTTAAGATAATGAGAAACAGAAATTAATTTAAATGTGTCCAAACTTTTGTTTGATGAGTGTATACCGTAGCTGGGTTGAACTTCAATTTTAGAATTGTATGATTTTTGAAGATGCTGTACAACGCACACACACAAACAAAAACTGTTCAATATGTGTATTATTCAATGTGCTGTTTTTTATTCTGCACAGATTCACAAATGGTGAATTCGTTAGACTGTGTATGTGTGTGAGCATGTGTGAAAAAGAGAGACCCGGAACGTCTCCTGATTGTCTGCATGCGATATTCGACACTGTGTCAGCCCCCTTCCCACTTTTCCACACACACACACACACAAGCGGCGGCGCCTCTGGTAATTCACCACTTATCAGAGAAAATTGAGGAAGGGCTTCTCTGATCTTTTTTGATGGAAAAGAAAGCGTCCAAACCCCCCCATCACCCCTACCATCCCCCTTATCACTTAGACCGAAGGCTGGAGAATTCTCTCTCTCCTCTTTTTCTCCTTCCGTCTCGCTCCTTCCTTTGTTTTCCTCTCGCCTCTCTCTTTGTGCTTTCATGTTCTCCTCACTAAGGGCTGATTGGAGTGCTTCCTGTCTTCCTCTCATTAAAGGGCATTTCCTTCATCACCGTAACCCCATTCACTCTCCGCTGGCCCACACCGCCTCTGATTAGAGCACCGCACCACAGCGCCAGACTCAAAAAGTCCTTAAACCGTGATCAAATCCAAACCTGAAAGCATTTATTCTGACATTTAATGTCAGAGATTAAGAGGAAATACATGTGACAGAATCATTGCGAGCGTTTAAATAATGTAACGTGTTATTCAGATGTTTCTGCTTAGAAAAACATAAGAGAGCTTTTAGAGTGGAAATAGGGAGAAACTATCACGGAAGTTCACGTTGATGGCATGAAGATTGCTCTTGCGGAGGTGTTCTTTCCAGCTGAAGTCTGCAACAACATCCTTTGGTATTCATCGTTAACTAGATGAAAGAAAGCCGGAAGCACCCTCACAATGCTTTCAATAAAAACGCGTGTTGTGCATTAGAAAGATATTTGAATGCATTATAAAGCAATTTGATATGATCTTATAAAGCTTGTCCAGAACTTGTATAAATAATATTTTCATAAATCATTACTGTTGGTCACCCTTTACATATGTCTGTGGGTTTTGCAAATATTTAACCAATGAGCTCCATTGGATCCTCAAACTGTTGGTAAAACCCAACAGCTCGCCACCGCTCCACCCCGCCTCTATAATGAATGAAGTGCTGCGCGCAGTTTGTATCACAAACGGTTTGGCTTGTTTGCAATGCAAGGGTAAATAATGAATTAGTTGATAAACTCATTGAAAAACTTGCCCTGTTTGATTGACAGCTCCAGTGATTGTAAAGGGAGCGTTCTTTGATCGCTTTCTTTATATAATTTAATCACAATCTAAATAACAGATTAATTTTATCCTATTAAGAGAAAAAACATGAAGTTGACCGTTAGTCAACAATCTTCTGCGTTTGCCCTTTCTATGCACATTACAGGATCAGTCATTCGCTGGGCCTTGTGTCAATAAATGCTTTTATTTGACTAGCAAGGAAGTTTTCAGTTCTGAAACTTACAGGATAGTCTTATAGTACGATGACCTCTTATATGTCAAAAGCTCAAGGAAAAGTTGATTTCTTAATTCATGACACCTTTAATGAGAATATTATTAAAAAAACCAAACAAACATCCAAATGTATTACAGTACGTATATGTTATATTTGCTATTATAAAACGCAGTTCCTTGATTCTGATTGGTCAATAGCTGTGTTTTAATCACGATAAAACGCGGCTATGACCGCTTTACATAACGGTTCTGTGTATCACTACACAACATCCTTAGCAACCACTCTTAGCAGCGTAAACTGTATGTTCTCAATTGATATTGTTCATTGAAGCTTACAGTATTATGTAGAAGAGTGTTGTGAGAAAAAGATCAAGTGAGCGAGTTTATTACTTGCATTCAGATTAAGCATTTTCCTTCAGGTCAGTCCTATGTTCATAATAAAAAATCTGTTTAAATGTCCGATGTATTATCTTGTCCTTTTAACAGTTAAGGGGTTTTCCCATGGCTAACAGCACCAATCAACACATTTGTCAGTTGTGTCTTGTTCCGTGTTTATAATAATTTAGTCTTTTCAATGTAAAAGTCTTCGCTAGTGAGTGACACACTCATAAAGACAGTCTTTGCCACCATCTAATGCCGTGAAAATGTAAGTTTTGTTGCTGTTCACGGTCAGGGACTATTTTTTCCGGTGGACGGAAGGCTTTTAGAAAAAGTTTACTTCATGAAAGTTGCATTGATACATATTTTTGGCTTTATTATTTGTATTGTGTGGTAACTGTTTTATAAAAACAATAAGGTATTCGAGGCTAGTGCTGTATCATGAATAAGTCACGGCTGAAGGGGTTGCAACACCCTTCAGCCGTGACTTATTCACGATACAGACAACCTCGAGTACCTTGTTTGCTTACTTAATTGCATTGAAAATAGTGTTATAATGTCAATACTGTCAATAAAGTAATGGTCTTTAAAATAGACTTCTTTTTTTCTTTTGTAAAATATGCATTCTTGGTTTTTGTGTGGGGTTAAACATGACACAGATGTGTTCTTGTGAAATTCACTTTATAATCCACATTGTAATCATATTGTGTCATAAATAATTAAAGCTACAGTTAACAATACATTTTAGTTCTTATCTATTCATGGCTACACCTTTAAAGGGTCTAATGCATTATAAAACATGATTGTTGATCGTAGATTACGCTCTAGATGGCTCCATGAATAGATTAGTATTACAATGTATTATAACTGCTTTTAATTATTCACAAGAACATGCAACTGATTCTAAGGGTATTATGGATACATTGAGAATACATTTACAATGCATTATATATACAGACTTCATAAAAAGTGTTAATATTAATTTCCCAATAATTGATTTTCGGTGAACACAGATCTCACTAGCCCACGGGGCACATTCAAGAGTTCAAATGTACACCAGAAGTAAAAGACAAGGAGAAAACGTTCGTTCATTTGGGAGCTGACCTCGTATCACTCTGTAATTTACAAACCAAGCCCAGCTGCTGACCTTTAACCTCACTGGGACCCTTAGATTTCAGATCCAGAGTAGTTTACTGTTGAGAACAGTTGCTCACAGCACCGTTCTGCAACAGAGATTTAGTCTCTGAATGGAGGAGCTATTCTGACAATGTTAGATGATTTTGCCTCTGCTTTGAATTTATTTACCTTAATGGTTCCCAATACACACACACACACACACAGGCTAGATGTACACAGTCTAGATGTACAAAAACATGTTAGCTGCTCCAACACTGTTATCCATCAGCGCTTGGCGATAATTGTTTTTAATGTATCCACGTCTTCAGATGGAAAATGTTCTGTAATTGGTATAGATGGTTTCTGTATGAGTGCCTCTGATACGGACGGCGTGTAGATTGCATGTTGAGAGGGCGGGCTTGATAACCCTTCAACACATTAACTTGGTGCGAGGAGCGTTAGGCTAACGTTCTTTAAATGGAGCCGTGTGTATTCGCTCTGCGCTCGGACTGATATTGATTTAAGTGCGGCTGTAAATGGCTTTGTTGGGAAAGAAGGTTTTACGGAGGAAGAATATTTGAACTATTATACAAACGAGGGGGAGGTAGTACTTCTCTTGCAGGAAGTTGTGCACATAGCACTAGCGGTGGCCACACAGAGTGAAGAACTGCCTCTCTGGAGGTTGAGAGTGATTGTAATGGAGATGAGAGCAGTGATGCTGTGGTCAGTGTGCGGGTGAAAATGTAAAACCCTTAGGGTCAGATCATTGCTATGGAAGGAACGCCAACAGACAGGCTTTGATTTCTTTAGCTTATTTACTTTCTTAGTAAATGGTCCTGGTCTTTTTGTGGACAGTTCATCAGTGAATGTTAGTCTGAAGATAAAAATGTTTCATTTTGCGCCGCCTTCCTCTCTGAAGTAACTTTTCTGGAGATGTAACCAATGCTTGGTGATGCTATTAGTGTCTTGTGCAGTTAAAAAGGATTTTGTCAAGGATCGAAGTTGTAAATAAAACTAAATTATTGGAGTATGTTTTACAAAAAGAACTACTTTAGCCTTTGTACTTCAAAATGTTATGTTTATTTCAATGTGTTACTTGCGTTTCTTTACACTCTAAAAAATGCTGGGTTAAATATGGACAAACCCAGCAGGTTGGGTTAAAGGGCACCTATTATGCCCTCTTTCACAAGATATAGGTCTCTGGTCTGGTCAAGTTTCTGCTTAAAATACCCCACAAAAGCAAAAACATGCCTTTTACCATATTACTATATTGCTGGCTAAAAAAATAAATTCAAAAATGGTTGAAAAAAATGGCTGGGTGAAAACAACCATATCCCTGGTTTTCTCCATATTTAACCCAGCATTTTTTAGAGTGTATATATACCCTACACCAAATGTTTTCAGTATATGAAGAGAACTATTTAAAATTTGTTTTTGGCAATTGAAATAAAGCTGAAATAAAATAAAATATAATAAATAATACTAAAATGGTTTCTACTACAAGGCTGTGTGCCCACCAAAGCGTTCTTTTTTCCAGAGGTTAGCGTATTTTTTTCAATTGTTTTCAATGGGAACGCCGCATTTAGATGCTGAGCATCTATTTCATAATGAATCTCTGAGCGTTCGGCTTTTACTGGTCGCCGAGAGATAAAGAATGTTCAACTTTGGGTAAAACAGTTAGTTCTTCACTGTCACTTCCTGCCAATCACAGTGGAGGATGGGCGGGACAAATACAACACCGACCAACCGAAACATTCTGCTTGTACAACATCAACAGGTGACAACAACAAGCATAATAACAGAACAAAATCATTTAAAACAAGAGCCAGAGCATATACTTTACATTGTGTCGACATTTTTTAATATAGAAACAGTACAGAAACAAACTAGATGCTAGTAAAATTTCCACAGATATTCCGTATCATTGCAAGCAAAGCATCTCAACTGAAAAAAAAACGCTGTGCTGCTGAAGTGCTCTCAAGCCTAGTGTTTTCAGCTGGCTAAAAACTCATTGGTCGACACACGGCCCAAGTCAAAAGAGCCCACCCAGAAGGTTTCGTTGGTATTCGAATGTGATATGACCCAAGCCATATCTACAGTGTAACTCTGTGGGAGTTGTTTGATTGCTTTATCTTCTGCCACATGAAATTTATCATTTTTATTTCTTTAAAATTGGTAGCATGCCTGTCATATAAAGCTACATACATGTAAATAGCTCCAAAGTATAATACTATAATTTTATACTTTAAATAAAACTTAAACCGGGCTAATGGTTTGCTGGTCTTAGAGGGGTTTGATGCAATTTTAGGCGCTTTTTGGAGTCTAGCTAGGACAGATAAAACTGGCTTATTTTTTTAGCAGGCTTAAGGGTTTCATAAATAATCAATTTCATAATCCACTTTTCGCGATCGAATCAGAGCCCAATGGAAAAACTCGAGCCCCATACTGCATTGTTTCATACTACTATATTTCGTCACAGTTGCCATTTGCATTGCATCTTTAAGTGTATCTGTAAATTTCAGCCGCAAATGTGTTGAAATGCATGCTGGTTTATTGTGTCCACGCTGTATTCTGCAGGTACTGGAGTGAGTTTGGATGTACAGGATAAGGTGAATGAGTTTCACAGGCCACTCTCTCTCTTAGTCTGTAGCCGCTGCACACCAAGACCCAGAGGACCGAGCAAAAGAGAGAAGTGGAAATTAATTGGTTTGAAGCAATTTGTTCTGTCTTCTTTCCTTCATCTATCTTTTTTCTTTTCTTTCTCCCCTCTCTTTTAAGTGGTCTTCCTCCTATGGAGGAAGGAGTCAATGGGAGAGGTGCCCCAGGGGTCATTTTCTTTCAAATAGCGGGTCCTCTCTCTCCCTCTCGCTCCGTCTCGCTGAGATATTGCCGGCTCTTTGAGAACTGACAGCGGTCGTGGGAGATAGATTGTGATTGGATCACTCCGGCTTCCTTGAAGCCATCTTTCATTAATTTTTCTCTCCCCACATTCACTTTTTTCCCTGTTTATCGTAATCTGAGGCATCTCACCATCTCTCTTGTCAACAGCACTGGCTAACAAGCCTCTGTCGCATCTCTCGCTTGAAACACGTATTTTTTCCTCCAGGTTTTATTATGTATGAGAAGGTGGACCAACGACGACCGGCATTCTCTCGTGAAAGCCAGAGATGTTTTTGTTCCCCTTTGAATCTAGCGAACGGAAACTTTCAAGACGATCCATAAACACAATCACACCGTAATCCGGCGTTCCGATCCGTCCCACATTTTAATATGCTGACTTCCATACCTCAGGCTTACAGAGATATCACACAGCATTAGAGAAAAGACCTGGACCCTAATGTTCAGTTATATTGCTGTTTCTTTCCCCGAATCTTGCTGATCTGGGGGAAGATGCGCCGTATGTCGTCCACGTCCGCCTCCCCCTTTACTCCTTACATTTTTTTTTTCTTTCTCCATTTGTATCTCTTCATTGGATAATAGAAACGGCAGGCGGAGGCGCATGTTGTGCCTCAAACATCAAAAACTCCATTTCGCCGGGTTGACAGAACAATTTTCCATTTCCCATATTCACACCCACTTAATTAAAAGTTGCTGATAGCCCCGGCATCTCTTTCCGCCGCTCTAGGGTCCGCGGGAAGACATAAAGCTGTCCCATACTAAGCGAGAAGAAACTTCGATTAGCGTTAGCTTGATTTAAACAGCGCTCGCTGCCGTTCGGACGATAAAGTTTACAATGTTTATCTGAGGCTTGGAGGAATTTCTGAAAAAAAGTCCATCAATGGATTTGTCAGTTTGGTATATTGCTCATGTAGTTTGGTGAGATATTGTTTATGCTTTTTGGGTGACTCATGAAACCTGTCAAGAACGTGTCCAGCTCATATTTCACATCAAAATGAAAAGAAAGAAATATGAAATTATATTTGGACTTCAAGAAAATTCATTGGTTGCATCATGATTTTGAATCCCATTCAACCTCAAAAATCTCATCATTGTAATGCAAAAAAACAAAAAATCCCATTGTCATTACTGTAATGACGAAGAATTTTTACTATAGTTACTATAATATATAAGAAGATATACTATAATTACTATAATCTCTTATTTTATGCTTAAAAGTGCACAATTGCTATACAAATGTCATAGTGCAAACATATATATATACTATATATATATATATACTGTATGTATTTATATATATATATATATATATATATATATATATATATATATATATATATATATATATATATATATATATATATATATATATATATATATATATATATATATATATATATTTATTTATTTCAGATTTTGTTTCAAATGTATGAAACACAACCTGGACATGTTTCTGTGAGACCTGACCCATTCCCACAGCGGCGCTTGGCTCCATCACCAAGTATAATGCCCAGTGTGTGTACGCTGGGGGAGCATATGTAGGTTTGAAAGCATGTGTGTATATTTGTACATGCGTATCACTCCCTCTGTTAGAAGCTTTTGATCATAATGACAGTGCTTGTATTGTTTCCTCACATAGCTGCACCTCATGGCTTCTGTGTAACACAGTACAGTGAGGAAACTCTACACGACTCTCTCTCTCTCTGAAGGTCAGTGTTCTTCTGTACTCCTCTATCAGAGGGCTGAGAGGAAGTATCAGCTGGCTGTAATCTGATTTGTGTGGCGGACGTCTTAATATAGGCAATGTGACAAGAAGGAAGGAGAAACTGCCAGATCTTCAGTTCACTGTATGTGTTGTGTGTGGGGTGTGTGTGTGTGTGTTCAAGTAGTTGTAAATGTATATGCTATCAGTCACAAGTTTGGACACACTTGACTGAATTTTCATTTTAAATCTAAAAGTTTATGCTTAAATACTTGAAATTTATTTTATAGATTAATAAGATTTTTCTTAGAAAAATAAAGTTATAGTGATGTACAAAATAATAGTAAGAATAAAGAAAAAAATGCATCTATCTCTCTCTCTGTGTGTATATATATATATATATATATATATATATATATATATATATATATATATATATATATATATAATATATATATATATATATAACATACATTACATACATACATATATACACCATATATACAGTGTATATATGGATCAATGACGTGGCCTTAATAGTAATAAAAACAAAGATATGACATCCAAAGTATGTAAGGTAGTACAACTAGATCTCTTATATTGAATCCAAAAGGTTTTAATTATATTTTGCACAAATAAAGGTATTTTAAAGGTTTAGAAGTGTCAAAAGGTCATTCGGTTTAACCGTCCAAAGGCCAATACAGCCAATTAATTTGTGATTAAAATACCTTTAAATGTAATAATTGTATATATTTTTTATTTTGGCATGATTTTATAACATCATATATCATCATAGTGCAAAATGGTATTAAAATTATGTGTAAAAGTTGTTGCTTTTATGAGAAAAAATGTTCGGAAAAATGAATTTCATTGATGTCATTTGGAGTAACCAATATAAAGGGACCATTTTGGATAGAGTCATGCGGTCAGTATCATGTGACACGATGTGATATCATTCAGACACCTGCAAAGGACCACATGGTTGTGAAGCAAAGTAACTAATTCTCTCTTAACTATTTGAAAAATTCATGGTCAATTCATTGGTACAACCGCTATAAAACATGGAAAATGTTGTAATATTTTAAAAACTTGTACTAAATATAAAATGTTTGATTGTCCTTTTGCCAGCTAGCTAGATATCAGCCTGTTAGTATTGTTTGAAAATATTGTCATTCGGTATAACCAAAAGTGTCATTCGCTAAAACCGAAATTTTGATTAAACTGAATGACATTTTTGGTGACACATTTTGTCCGTCTTGTAAAAAAAATGACAAAAGCAGTGTTAATTGATTATAAAAATCACAATCTCATTAACACTTAATAAAACTTCAAAATTAATTGTTTCCATAGTTTTTTTTTACACTTTTAAAAACCTTATTTGTCAATGACCCATATATACACACACATATACTTTTATTATTATTATATTTTTTTTTTTTATATTTTCCTATTGTGCCTAGAGAAGTGGTTGGGCCATTTGAATTTAAAGTATGTCCAAATTTTGACTGGTAGTGTAAACACAACCACAAAGGGAAAGACACTTAGAGCAATTAAAACCAAATCACAGTTCACCTCACAGCTGGACGAAGCCATTTATAGCCTTCACACACTCATAATTTTCATTCTTTTGCTAGCTTTTCTTCTCTGCTAGCCTTTTTTCCCCTCATTCCATCATTTTGCAACACTTAATTTGCTCTTTTTTTCCCTTCTCACTTTGATTTTACTGAGGAGATCGTCCAGACGTGACATAGTGACCAAGTGAGCCATTCCAGATGCCAGATGTTGCCATGGTGATATCCATAAACCATGCACGTTGCACACACACAAATCCTTGAATGTGTGCTGGTATTGATAAAGCAGGAGCTTTATTGAGCTCGTAGCTGGAGACTCTACTGACATGTAGCAGTGAGCGTTTGCGTTCAATAACACTCTGCACCGTGAAGGCCATTTCTTCTCGCATATTTGCCCTGTGAGAGACATGAATGGAATTTTGAGTTTGTATCAGCGTTTGACTGACATTTATTGGAGGTAAAATTAAGAGATTGGAAAATTAAGTCACTGAAATTCCAAACTTTAATTAAGTTTTATTATTTGTTTATCAGGTTAACAGGCGTTTGCTTTATATAACCCAGGCAAAAGCTACCATTTAAAACTAATTATAGAGTAATTTAAGTATGTAACTAAAATTTATCTTAAACTAGGAGCTGTAGATTATATCTGTCAAAGTGGATGACAAATATGATGGCAGGGCTTAAGCGGGGGCGGAGTCTGAATGTCAGCACACTGTGGTAATTAGACATACTGTTGATTATACTGTCAAGTTAGTGCCTTGCAAAGTATGTCTGATATAATAAAACAATTCTTTTCTTGGTCTTTTGCCACATTATTGATGAAGACAGTAGAAATAGAACAGGAAATCGTCAGAGAGAGAGACCAAAAATGGAGAGATTTGAACCCACATGTCTCAATTTCTCTAGAGCATGTGGAGTAAACGTTAGTTCATGTCTCTAAAAATTGTAAAAGTCATCTATATATTGTTTCATACCTCAAAATTTAACAAGCGTAAACCTAAACTTAACGTAAAACATAAACTTAAAGGGATAGTTCCCCTAAAAAAGAACATTTTGTCATCATTTACTCACCCTCAAGGGTGTTGATTTAATATTTTATATTCTCATTCAGTTTTGCTTGATACTTGAAAAGGTACTTGAAAAGATACTTGAAAACACAACCATTTAATATATATTTTTTTAAAGAAATTAATACTTTTATAAAGCAAATATGTTGTGAAGCGACTAAAGATATGTGCTTTACCATGATTTTAACATAGTTAAGAACCTTTCGTAACTGTGGTAAAATCACAACATGCAGCCTCAAGTTGGCTAATATTCCTCCACACCCACCAATATGATTATAGACATCCGTGTTCAATATATATTTAAATATTAAGTATATTTATCAGTCTAACTGTAGAATGTTTACAGTTGCCATTTTCAATTGACCTTTCGCCGGGAGTTTGATTGACAAGCGATCTAACCAATCAGAACGCCGCATCCGCCATTTTGTCCGACAAAGCAGCCAGTAGTTAAAAGATTAACCTCGGTGGAGTTAAACTTGAAAAATGGTGTGTATTGACGTCTTTCCGTGTTTTAAACAACATTCATTCTCATGTTCATGGACTAATAGGAAGAGATGATTGGTTTTTACGAGCAGTTGAGCTGAGGCAATCTGTCACGACCATGATCACGCCACATTAAAGAGCAACAAAACGGTTTTTATTGTTTGAATTTCTTTAATAACTACACGGTTTGAAAGCTGGGACTTTGTTAATCATAAGTAACCTGCTCTGTCTTGTCTGTCGATGTGTGGTCAGTGTCCTCTTTGTTCCGCGATGTATTTTTCACTGCGTGTGGAGTGACAGCGCCACGGCTTGTCGGACAAAGCAACAGTAACTAAGGGGGGCGGGGCTCGGCGAAAGGCTAATTGATATGAGGTCACTGCGGTCACTGTTTTGGCTTTATAGATGAAATATCAGTTCAGATTTGGCGTTACAGGTGTGTCCCGTCAGTTGCATGACCGCAGATGTTGCGTCCTTGGATGCTGTTTATCATTGAAACGGTGTTTGGACTCTCAGGGTGACCTTATCACCCTGACTCAGATTAACCGTGGACATTTACCCCACAGGGCTTTCATCGGTTTGATGGCGATACATAATTTATGTTTGGTGTGGGAGACATTCTTTAAGAGATGGAACCTATATTAGCAGAGCTTTACTTCTGCAGCTGGGCTTAATGGGGCTCTGGAGCAACAAGTACTGTCACCATGTACCAAGAGACAACCTGCAAATGGTTTTGGCTCTCTCTTTCTCTCATTCTCTTTCTTTTTTTCATTCATCCTCTCCCTCTAGGCTGTGTCTGGCTTCCTGGCCATGATCTATGGTTTCATCTGCCATTTTTTCTTTTGTGCATGGCCAAATTGAAGATAGATGAACAGGGAGGGTTTAGAAGGGGGCGTTGAAAGAAAGAAAAGGCCTCCTAGTCTAGAAAGTTTGCTCTTTCTAAATTAGGCTGTGCCATTTTAGGGGGGTGGGGCAAAAGAATGACCTATTCATTTGGACTGTGTGTTCATGGAAAATGTGCACTTGCTCTCTGAGGTGTGTGTGTTTTGGGGATGAAAAAATAAGCCATCGATCATCACAGCCACCTTTAGAGCATGACCAATTTTTGGCCCAAATTGCACAGATGGCGCAATTACATGCGCTGGGTTCGTCCAAACCTCACCGAAAATAAAGAAAACACACCATCCTCAATTACATCTGCTCAGACCTTCTCAGATATTCGGTGTTCAAATCCTGACAGGGCTCAGAAACGAAACGTTGTGAACTGCAAATGTGTCAGCAATCACACTTGAAGGCATATTAATATTTTATTTTTTGTTACACCTTTTATTTGATATATTTTTATTTTATAAAAATTTCTTTTTATTTTCTATACTATTTCATATTGTTTTTATATTATATTCAATTAAAATGTTATTTTGTTTAATTTTCTTGTATTTTTATATTATTTTATATTTATTTTATTTGATCATGTTTTTTATTTATATACACACATTTGTTAAATAACTGTTTTCTATTTGAATATATTTCACAAAGTAATTTATTCCTGTGATGGCAAAGCTGAATTTTTAGCATCATTACTCCAGTCTTTAGTGTCACATGATCCTTCAGAAATCATTCTAATATGCTGATCTGCTGCTCAAGAAACATTTAATGTGTACAATTGTACAAAATATTTGTGTACAATATATTTTTTTTCAGGATTATTTGATTAATAGAAAGCTCAAAAGAAGAGTGTTTATCTGAAATCTAATGTTTTGTAACAATATAAATGTCTTTACTGCCACTTTTGATTGATTTAATGCATCCTTGCTGAATAAAAGTATTCATTTCTTTAATTTCTTTTCAAAAAAATAAAAATTCTTAGTGACCCCAAACCTTTGAACGGTAGTGTATAATGCTACAGAAGCTTTGTATTTCAGATAAATGCTGTTCTTTTGAACTTTCTATTCATCAAGGAATCCTGAAAAAAAAAGTACACAACTGTTTTCATCATTGAAAATAATCATAAATGTTTATTGAGCAGCAGATCAGCATATTAGAATGATTTCTGAAGGATCATGTGACACTG
Organism: Chanodichthys erythropterus; assembly: GCF_024489055.1. NCBI lineage: Eukaryota > Metazoa > Chordata > Actinopteri > Cypriniformes > Xenocyprididae > Chanodichthys > Chanodichthys erythropterus. The sequence continues at coordinate 30,162,412 of NC_090240.1, forward strand.
AAGACTGTAATGATGCTGAAAATTCAGCTTTGCATCACAGGAATAAATTACTTTGTCAAATATATTTAAATAGTACACAGTTATTTTAAATTGTAATAATATTTCACAATATTACTGTTTTTTACTGTATTTTTAATTAAATAAATGGAGCCTTGGTGAGCAGACGAAACTTCTTTTAAAAACATTAAAAATCTTAGTGGTTCCATTTTAATTTTACATTTATTTTTACTTTTTTATTGAGAAACAAACAGTCAGCTGTCTCTTTTTATTTATTATATTCTGTTGTTTTTGTTTTGTTGCACTCTTATGGGGGGTCCAGGCTAATTTCAGAATCACTGAGTTGGAACAAAACTGAATGTTACTACGCTCTCTGATTGAGATACTTTCCCATTGTGACCCAAATGCCTTGTGCCTCGTTTTGCAGATGTTATTTATATTTAATACACCCCTTGCTTCTCCTCCTCCTCTTCTTGTAGAGAGATGAATGGTTTCTCTTTCAGCCGTTTAAATAGAGAGGGATGAGAGCTCTCTCTCTCTCATATGAATGGCTGCACTATAATAGTCTCCAGCCCTGATGTTTAAACAAAGAGCAGAGGTAGGACACAATACTCAACTCTCTGATTGGAAAATCGGCTTAATTGAAATGTTCCAGATGCCGAACACTCCCAAACCAAAAGAACTGCAATCTCTCATTCTTTTATGGCAGACCCCAAAAACCAGAACCACACTTTTTATTTGACATGTCAAACTGTTGATTCGGCACTGTATTGTCAGCCTTTTTCTTTGTCGTTTTTTTTAAACCATTGTATTAGGCCTACAACCTCAAAGATCACAACGTAAACCCAGTATCTTTTGCATATATAACAGCAGGAAATCCAAACATTTGCCTATCGTTTATCATTCATCTACCTCAGATATGTCTTATCATTTGAAACATGTAAGCAGCAACTTTACAAGTCTCTCTAACGGTAACCTAGATAACTGTGCGCTATTATTTAGCTCAGTTTAGCACTGGTGATCACTTGCATTTAAAGGGATAGTTCACCCAAAAATGAAATTTTGATGTTTATCTGCTTACCCCCAGCGCATCCAAGATGTAGGTGACTTTGTTTCTTCAGTAGAACACAAATGATGATTTTTAACTCCCACCGTTGCCGTCTGTCAGTCAAATAATGGGAGTGAATGGGACGGCAACAGTTGGAGTTAAAAATCATCATTTGTGTTCTACTGAAGAAACAAAGTCACCTACATCTTGGATGCGCTGGGGGTAAGCAGATAAACATCAAATTTTCATTTTTGGGTGAACTATCCCTTTAACTTATACTCTGTAAAATTTGGGCATAGAGATAAGAATAATCCAACATTCGAAACTGTAAATGGTTTGCTTTTATTTCTGTAAACTCACAAAAACAAAACGTTGTGCTATTGCAAAATAATGAAAACAAACAGGATCGCTTTCTGCCATCTCGGTTTCAAGTGAACTTGAGCACATCATAAAAATGAACCAAAACTCAGCATATATTTTCCTCACAGACATGAGAGATATATCTGTGGAAAGCTTGAAATGACTACTTTCAAATTATCTGATTCAAATCTAAAACAAATATTTTTAGATTATGTAACCCATATGAAACCTGCATATAGACACGTCCAGTACTGCGGAGATGATGAGTTAGCATCGTCGACTTCATCTCTGCAGCCAAAAACAGACAAAACACTAGTTTATCAATAAGTTATTAAAATGTTCAGTCTCCTGTCTGTTTTTTTTTTTTTTTTTTTTTATGCCACATTCATAATCATTACGTTTGCTGGTGCGCTGCAGCAAGCTTTATGCATCTGCTCCGTAAGTTGTCATAGTTGGGTAAAAAAAAAAAATATATATATATATTATATATATATATATATATATATATATATATATATATATATATATATATATATATATATATATATATATATATATATATATATATATATATATATATATATATATATATATATATATATATATATATATATATATATATTTATATATTATTTATATATATATATTTATTTATATTATTTATATAAATATATATTATTATTATATTATATATTTTTATTATTATTATTTATTATTATTTATTATTTATTTATTTATTTATTTATTTTTTGGTGAAATTATGAAAATAGTGTTTTCACAACTTTCATAAATAGGAACAAAATAGATTGATAACAGCAGTCAGAAGAGAGAAAGATGTAATTTTTACTGTCACTCCCATAGCTGCTGTTTAGAAACACCCTCAAACCAGCGTTAACTAGGTTTTTGTAATTTGATGTTAAGGTAATATAATACTAAGTATATTGTTATAAATGTACATTCGTTTTAAAAAAAAAAATATATATATATAAAAAACTTTGCAGGATTTACGATATTGATGACTGTTAAAACGCGTCATCACAGTCCGTGAAAAGGGTCTATTATGATTTATGTGGTTTAAATATATAAAAGCATGATTAGTGACTTTATTTGAGCTAGTTGCAAACATCCTTTGATGCCTATATAAATAAAAATGCTGTCTATGTAGGCAGCTGTCTAGATTTGGAATGGAGCCATTGAGTCTCCTTGGTGCCGATCGATCGCCAGTCAGACATTATGATGGCTGAATGAAACTATATGAAAGTAGACGTGTAGATATTTCTCAGCGTGTTTCAGTCAGCTGTTCTCTCTGTTGGACATTTGTAATATGCAAGGTGTCTGTGTGAATGAGTTAGTGTGTGTTTGTTGAACTGCTGCCAGTGATGGTGAATGTGACGAACTCTGTTTTGGGCCGCAGTGCTCAGATTTCACATAGCACTCTAAAATCATCAAGCAGGTTGATCATTTGATATTTCCATCTGTCTGTCTTGCCATAGCAATGCCGTAATTGTGGGTTGGATCCTGCATGAACATGATAAAATGTATAGCCTACCTTGAATTAAAGTAAGGCACTTTGGATATAAGCATCTGCCAAAAGCAAACATAAAAACAGGAGTTTCCTTCAACCAAAACTAAACTGCATCTATAAATGGGCACTAAAATACAGACAAAAACTCAACTTTAATTGCTGTAGACATTAATGTCATTTGCTTCCATTGCTCTTTTCTTTTTTTATACTGTTTTTAAATTTGGAGACACTTCCAATCAGACTCTAGCGTTAGCATATTGCTAAGCTAACAGCTCATTACACAGCTACAGATACTGAGTGGAAAAGTGCATTTGTGTTTTTTTTTTTTTTTTTTTTTTTTTTATTAGATGGAACTATTTTCTAACAGCATCTGGAAATAAAAATACATGTTGAAATAATGTGTGTGAGATTTTGAGAACTAATTACGAGGCTTGTGTGTCTGTAGGTGAGCCGGGTGCCGGTGGAGAGCTGCGAGCAGTACAGCAGCTGCAGCGAGTGTCTGGCTTCTGGTGATCCCCACTGCGGCTGGTGTGTCCTGCACAGTGTGTGAGTATCTGCACCTCCTGACCTCACAGCTGCTCGCACACACATACACACACGTTTACATGACTGTATATGAATGGGGACATACTGTAGACTGTTTAGTTTTTAATATAAAGATAATTGCTTTGTTGACACTAAGCAGGTTTACAGCGACAATTTGTCTGTTCATGCTGAAAATGCTTTGCTAAGAGACACAATAACGGCCAATAAGAACATATGTGATGTTTGATATATTAGTCAATGAGATTTTACATCAATAAGAAAAAGAGAAAGCAATATGCAATATTTTTTTTAGAGAAAAATACTTTACTAACTTTTATTTAGGAATAATTTTTCCAAATCAAGGCATCTCCGGAAGGTTTTTTTTTTTTGGTACAAATTTTTCTAGTTGCGCAAATATTTTTCATTTTGTGTTGTGTTGTTTGGTTTTGTTTTGTTTGGTTGGTTTGGTTGTATTATGTTTTGTTTGGATTTTGTTAGGGATGCACCAAAGTATTGGCCGCCGATATTTATCGGCCGATTTTTGCTCAGTTTACAACCATCGGCATATCGGCTGTAGGAGAAAAAAGGCATATATAACAAACCGATGGTTTATTAATTAACCGTGTGAAGGTGCTGAGCTTGATAATGACTGTTGCGTTATCCTAGCACTGCTGTCGGCGCTTTAATGTTAATCAAATAACAAAAGATCACACACTATTCTTGACTAAATAACTTATGTAACTTTCATAAGTATAGTGGAGCTCATCCCAATGATGACCAAACCTTTACTGATGTTTTATTAAGTTTATTTGCATCCGTTTTCACTCCAAAAATACACCACAAAAGCTAAACAATACAGAGCACAAGAAGTGCGCATTAAACTCTCTCTCCGTTGCATTATCATCCACACACAGCGAATTACACAAAACACTTATTACAAATAACAGTAGACAAACACATAGAGATCTTATACCTTTTCGGGGGATGCTTACTTTAAATCTGCAAAATAACTCTGAAGAACTGCATGCTCTCCATTACTTTTATAGCTCCGTAGATGAGAAAATCCGTCAAAATAAGAGTCCCGAGTTAGTAAAGGAGCTCTCATACATATTCAAACTTACAAAAAATATTAAAATGTATACAAAAACAAATTAGAAGTTTAATCACAATAAAGTCTGTTACAATAAAGAATGATTAATATGTATATAATATATACAGTGAAGAATATGCAGTTATTTTACATTTTGTTTACTTTATTTCTTTACCTCAAAACTATTAAACCTACCTAAAAAGCAGTGTTGTGTATCTTTGTTCTGTTGTCTTTCCAATCCACGTTGATTAAAAATTATTTGATGATGCAGTAATAAACCTGCTAGGATATTTTAATGCAGGTGTTTTTGAACTTTGCTTATTTAAAAGATGATCAAAATATTAACTATTTTGATGACAAAATGTCATTTTACAAATATCGGTATCGGCCAATAATTGTTTGTTAAAATCGGTATTGGTATCAGCTCCAAAAAATCACATCAGTGCATCCCTAGTTTTTGTTTTTATTTAATTTGGTTTTGTTTTATTCAGCAATGCCTTTGGGAGTTTGTGGGGGTCCTGTACTCCTCCAGAACCCCTCAGTTCGTACTCTACTAAGTTTTCCTTCATCATCACACAACACAGTGTTACCTTCCAAATCTAATCAGCTAATAAAGAATGTGCTTGAACTCCCTGGTTGATTTTTCTTAGAAATTGATAGTAATGATGTTGTCCCTCCTGCTGAGTAATATTTGTGTTTAGATGTTCACGTAAGGACCGCTGTGAGAGAGCTGATGAGCCCCAACGCTTCGCCTCCAGACTGGAGCAGTGCGTCCGACTTACGGTGCAGCCCAGCAATATTTCAGTCACCATGTCTGAAGTTCAGGCAAGTGTGTGTTTGTTTGTGATCAGATTATGATTTGCATAATTGAAAACTTGTTGGTGGTTTGGGTTATGTGCATTCAGCATTCAATGTACATAATATTAATCTTTTTTTATTTTATTGACCTTTCACAACGTAAAAAAGGACAACAGACACTTTGCTCTTGCTGTTTGCTTACCTAATTTAATCATTAAAAAAAAAGAATAAAAAAAAAATATATATATATATATATATATATATATATATATATATATATATATATATATATATATATATATATATATATATATATATATATATATATTGATATAGGTGATTTAGCCTATTAACAAAAATATATATAAAAACTATTTATAAAATATTTTAAAATTATTTATCAGTATAAGTGATATTGAGTTTAGTGATATGAAATTTTCACTTTCTCCCCTTTTCTTTTCTTCTAATCCCTATTAACGAGAATAAAAATGAAAGGAACAAAACACAAAAAGTAACATTTTGAATCATATGTCGATAAATGACAGAAATGTTTTAGTAATGTAAGCTTTCATGTAATATATAAGTGCTGATTTCCATTTTGCGCAGTTAATTGTAATCAGATCTCTGTCCGACTGCATTGGAGACTTATTGAAATGGTGTAGATGCTATAAGGCTAAAAATATCCAGATAGTATCTGGAAATGAAAATCCAGGTGTCTTTTGTACAAATGTTCAAATGTTTGTCAAACCAATAAAGCGTATTAAAATTGAAATCTGTTCTGTCTCCTGGTCTGTGTTTGGTCCTACAGCTAGTTCTTCAGGCTCAGAACGTCCCCAGTCTGGCTGCGGGTGTTAACTGCTCGTTTGAGGACTACACTGAGACAGAGGGACACATCATGGGGGGACGCATCTACTGTCTGTCCCCCTCCGCACGGGAGATCGCTCCCATCACACGCAACCAGGGTAAGGTGACGCGCACGCTCTTTTAAAAGCCTCCATCCGCTTGTTAGAAACTGCTGAAGCTCACCGTGTGTCTGCTGGCAGGTGACAAGCGGGTGGTGAAGCTCTATCTGAAATCCAAGGAGACGGGGAAGAAGTTTGCCAGCGTGGATTTCGTCTTCTACAACTGCAGTGTCCATCAGTCGTAAGTCTCACACGGGAAAGAGAGAAGGCAGCTTCCTGTCGTCTAACTCTCTCCCTCTTTTTCTCTGTCGTTCTTTTGTTCAAACTAAGACAAGTTTATTTTTATGGGACCATGCTGTGTGTGTGTGTGCACGTGTGTGTGTGTGTGTTTACTGCTTCTGAGTGAGAGAGGGATGTTATTTTTGTGAGGTGTGAGCAGTTTTTTGCTGAGATCAGGGATGAGATCAGACTTTTAATGTCATTTCATTAACGACTCATGAGCATCCCTGACTTCAGCCGTCCAGCTTTACTGCTCATGAGTTATATTCCCGCAGTTCTTACATCACTCTCTCTCTCTTGCTCCCATTACTTTGCTTAAATCCATCCTTTCTCTGTTCTCAGATCAATTGACAAATAAAGATGTCTGCAATGTTGAAAAGGAAAAAAATAACATTTAATGATAGTCTTAAATGCATGTGTCAAGTTTCTAGAAATGCAATCTGTTTTTGTTTTGGTTTGGTTTTAATCAATTAATAATTACATATTAATTTGTCGAGAACACCGTGTCATTATGCCTTTCCATAAACCATACTGATGGCATCAGCACCGCTTCATTCTCTTGACCCTATTTTCAGCTTCTCTCTCTGTCCCATGGCTCTTACTGTCTCCTCCTCCTCACATTCCCATCCCTCTCCGGATAGACAACAGGTTGTGCTCCAGGCGGGAGCGACTCCAGATGTTTTGAGCTCCAGTGTCTCTTATCCTCTCCCACTCTCGTTCATTAAGTCAGGCTGTGTGCCCTTCGCTACCTCAGCGTGCATTGCATTAGCATGACACTGTCCCATTAGCAACACAGCCACTTCATCTAAAACTGGACGCGATGAAGTGCTCACCTGGTGCTCTTCGTGTGTGTGTAAGTGTGACTAAGGCACACTATTTGGCTCTAGTGATCACTAGATGTGTGTATTGTGTATGTGTGTGTGTGGCAGAGGGGCTCCTGCTTGGCACGGCAAATTACCCTGCTAGCTATTTACATGCAGCGTAACAATATTAGAGTTTAGCATGAGACAGGGGGAGGGAACGGCTTAATCGAGCATGTGAGGGGCCCGATGCATTTTTAACAAGAGGAGCATGGAGTGAATAAGGAAGGAAAATCAGAAAAAAGACGGATAGACGGTGGCTTTTGTTGAAGCGATAAAGCACTCGCGAGTCTGAAAGGTTAGCAGTAGCTCGTGCATTTTAATATGAAAAGAGCCCATGCATGTGGCACAGGAGACACACACTTTTGAATAGACTGTCCCTTCTCTCTCTCTCTCTGTGTGTGTGTGTGTGTGTGTGTGTGTTAAAGCCTCAGGGTTGGCACTATGTAATTGTAATTTCATGTCTTGTGAGACTCATCATTATCATTGTTTGCTTAGCATTATACTTGCATATGTCGAATATATAATAACACTAGTTACATTCAAGCTATTTTAAAGGTACAATATGTAAAATTTTTGCAGTAAAATATCCAAAAACCACTAGGCTAGTGTTATATATTTTGTCCAGCTGATTACAAACAATATCTCTAATGTTTTCAAATACTTGTAAATCATGAGAAAATTCCCATTCTAAACAGTGACACGGGGCAGTGCAGTCGCCTGTCAATGACGTCAGTTACCTTTGTTACCGCCTTTACTGACGTAGAAACCACATGACAACAGTGTCGTGGACAAATGCAGAAGTAGTGTCTAGTGTCCAGCAAACCACTAGCTTGCTTCAAGCAGTTCCTTATTTACTTCTTGCACGTTTTATGGTGGATTGTGTTACTTATTTATGGAACATAATTACTGTTTACCATCTGCCGCTGGTTCTGTCGACAAGGACAGCTCCCGTAAACTCATGACTGGAAAAGCGGAAGCGGCGCCTGTGACTGTGTCATAATAAAAGTCCCGCTGCTCGAGAGGCGTGTGTTGATCAATCGCTCCAGCTCCTCGTTCAGCTCCCGCAACACTCGGTCCTGCTCTACTTCATATTACAGTAACGCTAATAATCGCATCCACGAACATGAGTTCTTCCAGACTCCAATCCCTATTCTTTTGCACCGTCCGTTGAGATGGAGACCACATGTCCCAAGTTTCCGCTCTAAAACTTGGCGTCATCAAACTACGCCTTTGTTTTGAATAGGCTTCTAGCGACCTCTAGCGGAAAGAAATATCACAAATTGTACCTTTAAGTCATGAAGAAATTTTTTTCACTTGATTTTTTTAAAAATAAAGTCATTTTGGTGATCAAAGATGAGTTTTAAGGGATCAAATAATTGAGGGACTTTAACTATTTGAACAATTGATGTTTTCACTTGCTCATACGCATGTCCCGAAACATCAGGTCATTCGGTACAACCGCTAAAAAACATGAAAAAATGTTGTAATATTTTAAAAACTTGTACTAAATATAAAATGTTTGATTGTCCTAGATTTCAGCCTGTTAGCATTTTTTGAAAATATCATCATTCGATATAACCAAAAGTGTCATTTGGTAAAACTTTTGGTTAAAACAAATTACTTTTTTGGTGACAAATTTTGTCCATCTTGTAAAAATATATAATTAAAAAAAAAAATATATATATATATATATATATATATATATATGAAGAGTTTCGTTGCAAAACGAGATAAATCCGTTTTTAACATTTTTGTCAAAACATGTTTATTATTATGTTATCATGTTATTATTTTGTTTTATGGTGCTACTTAGCTGTATTTTTTAAGTTATGAAGGTTTAAATCAAAACAAACCAACTGCAGTTGAATTGATATTAATTGGAATGCACAACCAAAAAACAAGATTTTTGAAAAATTAAAAAAATGGATTTATCTCATTTTGCAACGAAACTCTTCATATATATATATATTTTTATATATATATATATATATATATATATATATATATATATATATATATATATATATATATATATATACACATTTATTTGTTAATTATTTATTATTGCACCATACATTTTATACCTAAGTTATGTTGCATATTTATTCACAAATGTTTTGGATTGGCATTGCATTATTGTGACATCTTAATTCCATGTATATGTGTTTATTTCACCATCATTTTATATGTAAATTATGGTGCAAGAAAACTTAATTAGCATTCTAAGTGGCCTTAAGGGGAAAATTTAAAAAGAAAAGTATATTTCGTCACAAAATAGTTTGATTTGTTTCACAGTACTGGCGGTAAGGAGGATGACATGGCACTTCTGAGGTGTGTGTCAGCAGTGATAGGTTGTAATATAGGTGCCTCTTCAGGAAGTAAGATCTGAATAATACAAGATCAAAGTGTGCCAATGTGACATTCATTAGTGGATGCCACCCTACACCTTTCTCTCTTTTCTCCTCTTTCTTTATCTCTCTCTCTTCTGCCACCCTCTGTTTTGCTCTGCTCTCCTCCCTTTCTCTCTCTGTCTGTTCCTTTTTGTTGTTTCATTCTCGTTTTTTCTCCTTCTCTCACCCTCTTTTTCTTTCCGCACCCTTAGAATCTCTCTATTTCTGTTCGTCAGGTTCAGCTAGTCCTTTAATTCACCGGCTCTTGTGTCTCATGTAGTCGGAGCAGAGTGAGGAGAAAGCTTTATCATGCACCAGCAGTGGACGTGAGCGTAAGCCTTTGAACATTTGGCACAGACAGGGGAAGAGGCGTAGAGCGCACTTCTCGTCTCTTTGTGATGCTCTCGCTGACCGCAGAAGCCTTTTCATGATATGAGAAAAGCACTGGACGTCTGAGGTGAATTCGGGAGCGGTGAGCTACACGGAGCTTGTGAAGTGTGTCTTAAAATACTGTGGAAGTGACACTCTGTGTAGACCGTACTTTAACATTTGAGTTGTAAAGCTTGGACGCCCTTTTTTTGTTTGTTTTTTAAATAAATGAACTGATTCAGATTTATTCAAAAGTCTATAGGTTGATTGGGTCACTTTTTGCCTTTGAGATGACTGGGAAAAAGTGTCCCAATGAACCTGAAAAGAAAGTACAACCTATTTTAACTTTTGGTTTCACATATCAGGATAATTATCTGTATAACTTTATCAGTCTCTCACATCGTTGTGGAGGAATTTTTCCCCACTCTTCTTCTTTACAAAGTTGCTTCAGTTCATTGAAGTTTGTGGGCATTTGTTTTTGCACGGCTCTCTTAAGGTCCTGCCACAGCATTTCGATCGGGTTGAGGTCTGGACTTTGACTGGGCCATTGTGACACCTTGATTCTTTTCTTTTTCAGCCATTCTGTTGTAGATTTGCTGGTGTTCATGAGATCATTGTCCTGTTGCATGACCCAGTTTCAGCCAAGCTTTAGCTGTCAGACAGATTGCCTCACATTGACTCTAGAATACTTTGGTATATAGAGGAGTCCATGGTCAACTCAATGACTGCAAGGTGGCCAGGTCCTGTGGCTACAAAACAAGCCCAAATCATCACCCCTCCAGCAGCGTGATGGACAGTTGATATGGGGTGTTTTTTCTGATATGCTGTGTTTGGTTTTCGCCAAACACGGCGCTGTGCATTATGGCCAAACATCTCCACTTTGGTCTCGTCTGTCCAAAGGACTTTGTTCCAGAAGTCTTGTGGTTTGTTCAGATGCAACTTTGCAAACTTAAGCCATGCTACCATGTTATTTTTAGATAGAAGAGGCTTTCTCCTGGCAACCCATCCAAGCGTGCCACACTTGTCCCATCTACTAATTGTGCCATCTACTAATTGTACTGTCAGGAAAATTAACATTTAACATGTTAACTATGGCCTGTAGAGTCTGAGGTGTAGCTCTTGGGGTTTTTGGTTTTCTGAGCATGGGTTGAATTTGCTGGGCCGTCCACTCCTGGGAAGATTGGGAACTATCTTGAATGTTTTCCACTTGTGATAGTCTTCGTCACTGTAGAATAACAGACTTTATATTGTTTGGAAAGGGCCCTATAATTCTTCCCAGATTGATGGCAGCAAGAATTGCCTCTCTAAGATCATTGGCATTTTGTTAACACACACCTGAAGGCTCCAGACCAGAAAACTGCCAAAACTTCTGCTTTAAAAGATTTGGTAACACTTGCTGAAGATCAGTTAATCAAAGGCATTTGATTAGCAGAGCCTGAATGCTACTAATCCTATTAATTCCTATGGAAGCAGTAAGAGTGTACAATGTAATGTAAAATATGATGTGTTGTAATTAATCTGGGTTGTATTTACATATTTTTAAGACCTGCTAAGGACCATATTATTATTATTATTATTATTATTATTATTATTATTATGTCCTGATACTTGTATATAATTATATATATATATATATATATATATATATATATATATATATATATATATATATATATATATATATATATATATATATATATATATATAATTTATTTATTTTTTATTTTTTATTTTTTTGGGGGACATCTGCCTTTACACTCAAATGAAAAATAATGACATCCCATTCTTAATCTGTACAGTTTAATATGGATTTGGCCCACCCTTTGCAGCTATAACAGCTTCAGCTCTTCTGGGAAGGCTTTCCACAAGGTTTAGGAGTGTGTTTATGGGAATTTTTGACCATTCTTCTAGAAGCGCATTTGTGAGGTTAGGCAGTGATGTTGGACGAGAAGGCCTGGCTCACAGTCTCCGCTCTAATTCATCCCAAAGGTGTTCTATCGGGTTGAGGTCAGGACTTTGTGCAGGCCAGTCAAGTTCCTCCACACCAAACTCGCTCATCCATGTCTTTATGGACCTTGCTTTGTGCACTGGTGCGCAGTCATGTTGGAACAGGAAAGGGACGTCTCCAAACTGTTCCTACAATGTTGGGAGCATGAAATTGTCCAAAATGTCTTGGTATGCTGGAGCAGTTCCTTTCACTGTAACTAAGGGGCCAAGCCTGTATATATAGTGGTGCAGAAATTACTCACTTCACCTTTACTATACAGTTGTGTAATGAAGAAGTACTGCACAAATCTATTTCCACCTCTTATGTCAAGCTCAGTTCATTCTGAAGTTCCTGCCGAATGCATGATAAGAAACTGCTCCCACGCAACGCAACTCTTCTGTTAAGATTTTTTTAAACGTGACTCTGAGACTAGAGTACAGACCAGTGTCCTTGTCCTCCTCTGCCAAACGGCAACAAAATCTTCCTCTGTATCCATGGCAACGAAGCCAACCTACACCTTTGTCTCAATGCGATGTGTGGAAAGTTGACAGATCAGTGTTGTTTGTGACGTAACTGGCAATCTTAATTTTTTCACCTTGAGGTGCCAACTCTGTCAAATGTGGGCTCAGTCGTTAAATGTCTTGAATGAACAAATCATCAGTGCTGTTGATGTAAATGAGTCATTTTAAACTGTTAAATTTGAAGCTTTGCTCTTTGGTCATTTTCTGTGTGAGACCTGAATGAATGGATTGTGTTTGTGTGTATGCGTCTTATCTTTTGGTTTCTTTTCCTTTGCTGTTTGATGAGAGCGTTCGTTCACTCTGTCATTCCGACATGTCTTTGATCTGTCTCAATCTCTGTCCATCTCACATCACCTGCTCTCTGTCACCTCTGCTTGAAAGATGGAAAGAGAAGACATAAAAGAGGTAGATTTGTTTGAAAAACCATCTTTGTAATATGGGCGGTTGCCAGGGTATGACACATCTCTGATATGCATTAAATGCGTTATTAACAAACAAGAAGTTGTTCGGTTTAGTCCTGTACACACTGCATAGAATTATTGTTAATGCTGATGTCACTACATAAATTTTTCAGGGGGGTAATTTGAGGTTGTCACTCCCATAAATTACTGAACTCTTAGATACAGTGTGTACGTGGCCATTGTTATGTGGTTATTAGGGTGTTTTGAGTGGGTGCTAGGGTGTTGCTAAGGTGTTCTGAGTGTTTTAGCTTATTGTTATTTGGTTGCTAGGGCGTTCTGCGTGGTTGCTAGGGAGCTCTGGCTGGATGCTCTGGCATAAAGTGCAACAGTTGGGTTCTGAAAGTGAAAACCCCATTCATTTTCTCCATAAGAAAAGCAATTTTAAACGATAACTCATAAACCTTTAAAGACAGACCTATTGTGAGCTTTGAGGTTGTTAATCCATAGTATTTGCTTCTGCTGAAGCCGGCACTTGCATTATTTCAGCTTATTTTTAAGATAATCGTGTTAAACAGTAGAATTCCTGGTGGAAAAACTACATTACCCATGATGCTGTACAGAAAATTACACCAATCAGAGAGTCTGAAAAAGCAACACACTCAAATAGCTCTTTAGCTCCACCCACTCCAAATGTTCGATATGCATATTTTCAAATAAACTTAAAATATATTGTTTTAATATATATAATCCACATTTGTAAATGAGTAGTTTTTATCATTTTTCCATAGTTTAATTGATTATGCTTTGATAAATTGATTATTTAATTGATTACGCAATGCTTCATGGGATTTTATTTCTTTCCCTCAATAAAACAGTTAAATACACAGTCTTGTACAATACCTTGTCTTTTTGTCGGATTTTTAAAAAAACGTTTTTGCATCTAATCAAAGTTTGTAGTGTTGTGATTTACCTCATAGCTGATTTGCCTTGTTCGTGGTTTGTTTATAAGTCTTTAATGAAGACTGTTTTAAAATCCTTATGGGAAAATGAATAATAAAAAAAAAAAAAACTTCCGGGAGCAGCACCGCTGAAAAGGGGGTGGACACTGTTGCGCTCTGTAGCTTTATAGTTGCTTCTGAGAATTTTTTTGCTTTTGCAATATACAGTTGTTAGGGTGTTGTTGGTGTGTGGTAGAGCATCGCTAAGGGGTTTTGAGTGTTTATTGCATTATGTGGTAACTAGAGCCGTGTTTCCACGTCAGGAACTTTCCCCAGGAACAAGGGACTTTGGGTTGGTACTCTGTGTTTCGGAACCAGGGTCTAAATTAAGTTCTGTGTACAAATGTCCCCCTCAGAAGGTGCCTGCTTGCAACTTTTCAATGTTCAGAAACTTTCGGGGGTGGGACTTGGGCGCTGAACATGCGTGAACTCAACTAATCAGCAGCATTTTGATTGGTTGACTCGACACAGCATTTTATTTCAATTTCAATCCATTTTTAAAAGTCTGTTGCGGTGCGTACAGTAAGAGTTGTTTGCTATTCGAATCAACAGTAGAATTTAAAAATTACGACCGATGGTCTGGTCAGGCTTTATTAAGCTTATTTGTGGAGGACAAAATGTCTCCAACAAGAACTGAAAAGTTAAGCGCAGTCCTGCGTCAACGGACCGAACTTCACGGTACTTTAGATTGTGATACCGACAGCAACAGGTCTGGTCTAAAAAAAGTTCCTGGGACAAATTGTTTCAGGTAAATTTGGTGGAAACGAGGCTTAGGGTATTCTTGGAGGTTATTCTGGGTATTCTGGGTGGTATGTAGTGTGGAAATGTCATGGTTTGATAGATTGCATCCATATGTAACTTTGGAATTAATAATTGAATAACACTCTTTTTCTCCTCTTCATAGGTGTCTCTCCTGCGTGAATGGCTCCTTTCCATGCCACTGGTGCAAATACCGCCACATGTGCACCCACAATGCCAATGACTGCTCCTTCCAGGAGGGCCGCGTCAACATGTCTGAGGTCAGTCTGTCTAATACAATGCATACATTTACATGCAGTGCCCTTTCTGTGCACAGCTCCCTTTCATTTCATAGAAAATTGCTTTTCATGTTTGCGACCCATCACCAAAAAATACAGGGGTGCAGATGCACACATGGGTGGTCATGTCCCATTTGCGAGCATTGTTCTTTTCGTGCTGGCTTTGTGTGAGCAGCTGTTCTAAGGAGAACGGCGCTGGATTAATGCACTTATAAACGGCACTGACTGAATGACTATGCAAATTGTATCGTGTTGTACATTTACAAATGCTACATTTGCATAAAAACCAATATCAATCACATCTCTCCCTCCTTTTCGTATGAGCGCTGGAAGTGCGAGAGGCGGCATTACTCGTGTACAGTGGGTTATGATTACCGACGCACACACGCATCAATCCTACACATGCCTGTTCTCGACTGCCGAAGTCGTCTCAGGGGAGCATTTGTATCTCAAACCATTTCGAGTCGACCAGGGGGCTATTCATGCACTCTGCAGCTGTTAAACAGCGCTTTGGGCTTTGAGAGGGGCGTTTGGGTGTAATGTACATAAATGTTTAACATTTTACACAGCCTTATCAGTGCTCACTCCCAAACACCTTCCTGATGTGCTGCAGTATCTACTTCCCCAATATTAGTTGATCCTGAGGATCCCAGCTCAATGCAGAATCCATGAATGCATTTTTATCGTGCACTGAGTACTTATATATATATATATATATATACAGTGGGTACGGAAAGTATTCAGACCCCCTTAAATTTTTCACTCTTTGTTATATTGCAGCCATTTGCTAAAATCATTTAAGTTATTTTTTTTTTTCGCATTAATGTACACAAAACACCCTATATTGACAGAAAAACACAGAATTGTTGACATTTTTGCAGATTTATTAAAAAAAGAAAAACAGAAATATCACATAGTCCTAAGTATTCAGACCCTTTGCTGTGACACTCATATATTTAACTCAGGTGCTGTCCATTTCTTATGATCATCCTTGAGATGGTTCTACACCTTCATTTGAGTCCAGCTGTGTTTGATTATACTGATTGAACTTTATTAGGAAAGCCACACACCTGTCTATATAAGACCTTACAGCTCACAGTGCATGTCAGAGCAAATGAGAATCATGAGGTCAAAGGAACTGCCTGAAGAGCTCAGAGACAGAATTGTGGCAAGGCACAGATCTGGCCAAGGTTACAAAAAAAATTCTGCTGCACTTAAGGTTCCTAAGAGCACAGTGGCCTCCATAAACCTTAAATGGAAGACGTTTGGGATGACCAGAACCCTTCCTAGAGCTGGCCGTCCGGCCAAACTGAGCTATCGGGGGAGAAGAGCCTTGGTGAGAGAGGTAAAGAAGAAACCAAAGATCAATGTGGCTGAGATCCAGAGATGCAGTCGGGAGATGGGAGAAAGTTGTAGAAAGTCAACCATCACCAGTCGGGGCTTTATGGGAGAGTAGCCTGACGGAAGCCTCCCCGCAGTGCAAGACACATGAAAGCCTGCATGGAGTTTGCTAAAAAAAAACCTGAAGAACTCCAAGATGGTGTCTTGTCCTTCATTTGTCTTGCACTGAGGAGAGGCTTCCGTCGGGCCACTCTGTCATAAAGCCCCGACTGGTGGAGGGCTGCAGTGATGGTTGACTTTCTACAACTTTCTCCCATCTCCCGACTGCATCTCTGAAGCTCAGCCACAGCGGTCTTTGGGTTCTTCTTTACCTCTCTCACCAAGGCTCTTCTCCCCTGATAGCTCAGTTCGGTCGGACGGCCAGCATTAGGAAGGGTTCTGGTTGTCCCAAATGTCTTCCATTTAGGGATTATGGAGGCCACTGTGCTCTTAGGAACCTTAAGTGCAGGAGAAATGTTTTTGTAACCTTGGCCAGATCTGTGCCTTGCCACAATTCTGTCTCTGAGCTCTTCAGGCAGTTCCTTTGACCTCATGATTCTCATTTGCTTTGACATGCACTGTGAGCTGTAAGGTCTTATATAGACAGGTGTGTGGCTTTCCTAATCAAGTCCGAATCAGTATAATCAAACAAAAATGTCAACAATTCTGTGTTTTTCTGTCAATATAGGGTGCTGTGTGTACATTAATGAGGGAAAAAAATGAACTTAAATGATTTTAACAAATGGCTGCAATATAACAAAGAGTGAAAAATTTAAGGGGGTCTGAATACTTTCCGTACCCACTGTGTGTATGTGTGTGTGTGTGTATATATATATATATATATATATATATATATATATATATATATATATATATATATATATATATATATATATATATATATATATATATATATATATATATATATATATATATATATATATATATATATATATATATATATAAAATATATATATATATTTTTTTTTAGGTGTATATATTATATACATAGGGTAATACTAATAATACTACTAATAATAATTATTATTATTATTATCATCATAATTTTTATTATTATGTAATTTATAACTGTCACCCCCCTAAAATTAAATGGTTTTAATTCATGAATGCTTTGGAATACAGACCTAAGTTTGGTCTCTCTTTTATAGAAGACACTCAGCAGATTATTGCTGAAGTGAAAGCACTTATTGAAGTTTAAGTTTACTGTAAAACAGATTTACTGTACTAAACATAATTTATTTTATACAAAACATATATTTTACAAAATACTCTAAAATTGCTATTAAAGGAACACTCCACTTTTTTTGAAAATAGGCTAAATTTCCAACTCCCCTAGAGTTAAACAGTTGAGTTTTACCGTTTTCGAATCCATTCAGCCGATCTCCGGTTCTGGCGGTACCACTTCTAGCATAAATTAGCATAGTTCATTGAATCTGATTAGACCGTTAGCATCGTGCTTAAAAATGACCAAAGAGTTTTGATGTTTTTCCTATTTAAAACTTGACTCTTCTGTAGTTAAATCGTGTACTAAGACAGATGGAAAATAAAAAGTTGTGATTTTCTAGGCTGATATGGCTGGGAACTATACTCTTATTCAGGCGTAATAATCAAAGAACTGCAGCAGGCGCAATGATACTACGCAGCGCCTGTGAGCCCCTGCTTGCACAGGGAACGTGCCTTGCAACCATGGAGACGTTTGTGAGAGACGCTGCGTAATATCATTGCGCCTGCTGCAGCCATGATACGGCAGCAAAGTTCCTTGATTATTACGCTGGAATGAGAGTATAGTTCCTAGCAATATCAGCCTAGAAAATCGCAACTTTTCATTTTCCGCCGGTCTTAGTACACAATGTAACTACAGAAGAGTCAAGTTTTAAATAGGAAAAATATCAAAACTCTTTGGTCATTTTTAAGCGCAATGCTAACGGTCTAATCAGATTCAATGAACTATGCTAAGCTATGCTAAAAGTGGTACCGCCAGAACCGGAGATCGGCTGAATGGATTCGAAAACGGTAAAACTCAACTGTTTAACTCTAGGGGAGTTGGAAAATTAGCCTATTTTCAAAAAAAGTGGAGTGTTCCTTTAAGTCAAAGCCATATGTCTAATCCAAATTTGAAGTTGATAACACAAAGATTGAAGTCCCGCTGAGATTTTGTTTAGGCACTATACCAAAAAAAAAGCCACCGGGTGACTTCCATATTCCATTTAATTTTTTAATGCATTCACCTGTAGCAAATTAATAAATTTGTGTCACAATATCACTGCTATCACAAAACCGTTGCAAAATATGGAACCTTGAGTCTCAGACCTTTCCGACAATATGTGTTTTGTCAAGATTAAAAAAATGTTTATTTTAAAATAGTTAAAATAAATTTTGTAACATGAAACATGACACTGTCCACTCGGGGGAGGAGCCCGCTCACAGGATTTAAAGTACTGTTTCCATGGTAATGCAATGTCCGTTTTCAAAATAGTTTTCACCAAATGAATTTTGAGTTTTTAAGCGTTTGAATGATAACTAATTTATGATGATTACTAAAATATAAAAAAAAAAAAAAAAGAAAAAAAGTGCACCAAGCTTCCCGCGGAACAGTGACAGTTAAGGGGTTAAAGTAAAATAAATTAAATTATTCAAATGTGTGATATTGACTTAATTCATAGGACCTTTCATTTATCTATTTTCTTCAGTTCTTCATGCTTTGAAGGAGAGAGACATTTTTACATTCTTTTTTGTTTTTTTTGCCATATTTATGAGTAATGTGTAGTTTAACTTTATATTTATGTTGATGTTTGCGTGGGTTGTGAATAAAGTCACCGTTACAGAACATTGTTCATCGCAATGTGCAGCAAAAAGTCTTTAACCCCTTTATCCTTGACTATATGCATCATGTATAATGGCCTTGATAGCTTTATTGATTTTGTAAAATGGTTACTGCATTATACAATTCATGGACACAATTTTTCATTAAAACCTTATTTAATTAAGCAAATTCCTTTTTTAAGTCATTCTAGTTAAAAGCGTCTCCTAAATGAACAAATGCAAATGTAAATTCATTAAGTATCATTCTTCTGCTAGAAAATTCTTTCTTTGACAGTTAATATTTTGCCTAGATATGCTGCTGCATGATTGATTTGGACATTAGCTGATGTCATTACATCATAACCTGAATTCTGATTTCCTGTTGGTTCAGTTGCCTAAACCGCTTTATTGTGATCATTTTGAAGTTGCCACGACATGTGAAGAAACTAATAAACACTGGAAAAGATGCTCTTGACATGGAGGTTGGTGGTTATTTGGTGTTTATTGGGAGGAGGATGAAGGTGAGATAGTAGCAGGGTTTTGTGGGCGAAGGTGTGGAATTGAAGTAGGGAGCGAAGGATAGGTGTTTCACATCTGGTATCTTCAGGTAGCGACGGTTAATATCTAGTGGTTGAAGTGAGATTTCAGAGATTGCTTTTCATTATTCTCGGCAGTGGGGTCTCAAAAGCGAGCGAGGTGCCTACCTAGACAGCATTTATTTGAATCATAGGGGCATTCTTGTGATGACTGCAAACATAAACATAAGGTTAACACCAGCGCTACCTGTAGTCATTCCTCAATTCTACTTTAACTGTTTTCCTGGTCAAATAAAGTCAGTCAGTCAATTAATCAACCAATCAATCAATCAATCAATCAATCAATCAATCAATCATATTTTTATTATTAGATAGTGAGTAAACGGGAACATTAAATCTGACCAGGTGGAAATCTATCTATCTATCTATCTATCTATCTATCTATCTATCTATCTATCTATCTATCTATCTATCTATCTATCTATCTATCTATCTATCTATCTATCTATCTATCTATCTATCTATCTATCGATCGTTCTATCGATCGTTCTATCGATCGTTCTATCGATCGTTCTATCGATCGTTCTATCTATCTATCGATCGTTCTATCAATCGTTCTATTGATCGTTCTATCTAACGTTCTATCGTTCTACCGATCGTTCTATCTATCGTTCTATCTATCGTTCTATCTATCATTCTATCTATTGTTCTATCGTTCTATCTATCATTCTATTGATCGTTCTATATCATTCTATCTATTGTTCTATCATTTTATCTATTGTTCTATCGTTCTAGCTATCGTTCTAGCTATCGTTTTATCTATCTGTCAGACAAATTTGTCTGTTGTTCTTTACAATACAGTTCCCACGAATACGGCTGCAAATACAGTTCCCACAATCCCCTTCCGAATGACTTTATCTCTTATTACAGCTCAGTCTGTGAGCAACCATACCTTAAAAAGTAGCCAAACATCCTCTCGGAGACATGAAAGATAAACCGTTCAGTCACCGAACGTAATGAGTCACATTTGCAAATCAAATGTATATAAATCAACATTTGCCTGACAGCGGATAAACAGAGGAACACATTAAATCTGACCAGGCGGAAAATTGCTTCAGTAAGCCACACTTGAGGAATCCACAAGGAGAAATAAACAAACATACATATAAACAAACAAACAGCACCGCTAACACATTTGTTCCAGCCTTCATTATTTGTGAACCCAGCTGTCGGCCAGTAGCTCATTTAGTCACACTTGGGCAGCGGTTTTGCCCTTTGCTAGCGCCAAAAGTGCCCAGGCATTTCACAGATTTGCACGGAAGGTCATGCAGAGCTGGAATATTTAAACGTATCCTGAGTTTCAGCATCACTTTTGGAATAATGGTGAAGCTCTGTTTCCAGCCTATACAGCATGTGTTATCATGCTGACAAGCTCATAGTATACTAACATTGATTGTCCGTAAATGGACCAGAGAGACTGAATGACCCACCTCAGGAACTCAACATTGCGTTAGTATATTTTGGTTTTCTCCCACGTCTCTTTCATCCAACCCTATTGAGACAGAGTCGCCCAGTCCATAAGCGTAATGAATGGAGTTTGTTTTAAGGATGATGAAACTGGTGTTACGGCTGCGTTCTCTCGCTCATTTGAGACTCATTAGTGTGCGTCTCCGATGAGACAAATGGGGGTTTTGATAAATAAGTCATGGGGTGGTATATCGCCAAGGAACTCCTCGATGCTCCCACGGGAACTGTGTGATTCAGTAATGCTCTGGCTTGTGTTTGCTCTTATAAACAAAGACATCTCACCCATGATAATAGCAGAAAAAGCAGAGCGTTGTGGGGGTGTTTGTCCTCAGCTGGGTGCATATGTGATTTTAAGACTCATAGTGTAAAATAGGACAGTATATAGCTCTCATAATTCATACGGAGCTGTTAGCATTAAAAGCTTTCTGCTCAAAGCTATTGTACCTACATTGTTGTTTGGTAATAAAATAACTCGGCTTCCTGCAAATATTTTATCCATAGTGTTTCAAAAGTTCGTGGTGCGACTACATAAGACTGTAATATAGTTGTCTGCAGGATGATAATTCAAAGAAAGCCTACACAGACACCAAAAACAAAGTTGTTCTTTTGTCTTTCTTGAAAGAAGGGTATATTCACAGGCTTTTACAGCCTCTATTCTAATCCGTATAACTAATATACTGCTGCCAAATATGGAAACTGCACAGTTGAGTTGATCAGAGAATTTTTTTTATTTTTTTTTTATCAGGACATCCATCATGTTTATACTTTCTTCCTTTTCACTTTGAGGGACTTAATTAAAAATGAGAATACAATTAGATCTCACTTCAGTTTGTTACGAGAGCTCATAATTACCTTTTTAGATCCTTCATAATGTCTGTGATTGGTCCATAGAGCTTGAAAGGGATTTCAAACTGCTAAAATAATAGAAATTGAGATTGAGTCTGGACATTGTACACTGAAAAGTTGATTTGTGAATGTTTTTAAAAGTAACTGGTTGAATAGCATCTTTAATCCCATTTCTATATTGTATTATTTATCCAGTAATATGAATATATAGTAGTTTATATATAATATATTTTAAGAAAATGAAGCCTCTTTCAGCACAATAAAGACTTCTGGATTGTGGCATTATTTGACTATGACAATTCTGCACATTTATATTACTGTAATGCAAAAATAAATAACCCTATTCTCATTATTGTAACACAAAATAATGATATTTATGCAGATTTGTGCTGTTTTACAGTAATGAGAATCTAATCAAATTATCATATTTTTTGTTTGTTTTTATTGTCATTATTCTTAATGGAGATTTTAAGACTAAATGCAATTAATTGTCATGAAAATAATCTTGGAAAAAAAACAATAGTCAAAAAGATATATATATATATATATATATATATATATATATATATATATATATATATATATATATATATATATATATATAATATATATATATAATATATATATATAATATATATATATAATATATATATATATATATATATATATATATATATATATATATATATATATATATATATATATATATATATATATATAATATATATATATATAATATACATTTTGGGATGAAATGTGACCTGGACATGTCTCGAAGTTTTTCACATGTCTTTTATAGAACTTGAATAATTTCAATCATTATATTCAATTCATAAATGGCCTTCAGGGCCGGCCTCATATTTCTCACCCACCTTTGGCACTAAACTGAATTGCGCTTGCTCAGGTTCGATCTGGTCTTTGTTTCTTATTGCATGTGGAGAGCAGCTTCCACTTCTGGCATCCAAATTCCATCCAGCTCTGATTTACTGTCTGTCCCGTTTGGCTGTCAGGTGTTTCTTCATCCTTCGCTCTCCGTCTCTCTCACACACTCTCTCAAATCTCTGCCCAGCTCCCTCAAATACTCTGCAAATTCCTGTCTCCCGTGCCTCTGATCCCAGGCACTGGCTGTGACAGCACTGCAC
The DNA here is from genome assembly GCF_024489055.1 of Chanodichthys erythropterus. NCBI lineage: Eukaryota > Metazoa > Chordata > Actinopteri > Cypriniformes > Xenocyprididae > Chanodichthys > Chanodichthys erythropterus. Next base: position 30,185,756 of record NC_090240.1, read on the forward strand.
TACAAACAGCCGAGGATGGAGCTCTGAGAAGCCGGTCTCTGGATCAGTATTCCAGTGGCCGTGCCAAGAACGCATGCCTCACCTCATGTCACTTCAGTTCCTTGAGCGACTCCATATCAAATGCCACCTTCATCCTATCCAACGCCTCATCCTCTCGGGATAACAACGATGAGGGTTCACTGTAATTAATCAATTAATCAGAAAGGCAATTAGCAGAAACGGGGACCCCGCTATGCACCCTCACCTTTGTTGTTTGATGCCGGTCCATCCCGCTGTGTTGCAAGTAGAGCTCAAAGCCCCGCAGTTCCCGTTCTCTCTGGCACTGGGCCTCTCGGAGGGATCTAAGGCTGCCACTGATCTGTGGCTTTAATTATTCAAAGTGTATTAAATCTTAATTTCCAGATGCCTCAGCGTCTGTCTGCCTAATGGAGACCGAAGATGAATTTTACATTCAAAAGTCAAGGAGATGGCGGAGAACTCGCAATGTCTTGGGTGGTGCCCAAGGATACGGGGCCAGGACCACGTTTCTCATGCTGTTTTAAATCAGTCCAGTGCTACTCACTGGGTTCTTAATTTTTTTTTTTAATTGTATTATTTTACTTTATTTGCTCAGAATGTAAAATTGTTGTCGTTTTGGAGATGCTGTATGTTTATTTGCGAAATAAAAACTGCTTTTGCTTTTAGAGGTTAATCAAAGGTTAAGATTTATTTATAAAGCAGTTCCTCAGCAGTACAGCCCAAACGTTTGCTTGTGCACAGTGCATTTTACACAGGACAGCTTCCTGAACCTGGGAAAGTACAACGCCGGCTATATACAAAGACAACTTTCCACTGTGAAATGATCTGCTCAAGCCAAGTTGGTTCATATTGATCTGCTTGATCGGCTTTGCCATCCACATTTTCCAAACACGACAACATTATTATTAACTATGTTTACAAATGCTTTAGAAGTCTTGGAAGCTGAATCTTGTGATTATGGTAAGGTGTGTTACATTTCCTACACACATTTCTGCTGGCCAATCAGAGCACTCAGGAGTTCAGCGTGTCTTAGACAAACTGGGTATAGATGTATTTTTTGAACTTTTGGCATGTTAGCATAGCCAGACAATCTCAAAGAAGTTGCATCTTTACATTAATTGCCTTTTTTGTTTTTTTGTTTTCCAATTAGTAATAGCAGTTGTGATGGGTCACAATGGTCAACTTGTTTACTAGTCATCCAACAACCAACCTAGTTTATATAGATTTTTGCTGGTAATTTTGTTTTTTTGTTGTTTTTTAAATGTTCATATATTTTTTTAGTGGTGGTGTTATATTTAGTTTGCTGGAAGCATGTTATGCTTTAGCTGTTAGCATGTTTGCATGTCAGAGAAGTGGCATCTTTGTTAATTTCATTTTTTTTTTAGCATTGTTGCTTCATACATAGACAGTTGTGTTGTATTATGCAAACTTCCCCATTAGCAATTAGCAAAAATGTGAAAGTTATCATTTAGGATGGGTCGCGATAGTCAACTTGTTTACTACTCATTCAACAACAATCAAACAACCAGTGTTGTGCTGTATTGTTTTTTTGTTTGTTTGTTTCCTTTAAAGCATTATTGCTTCATCCATGCACATTCAGATGGACGTCTTTTTCATATTTTTAGCAGTGACGATGCAATTAGCCTTCTGAAATCTCAAAGAAGTAGCTTTTTTTTCTTAAAAAAACATTTTCTTTAAAGAGTCATCGCTTCATCCATGTCATCTCTTGCACTGTTTTTTGAGCAAAACTACAATCATTTCTATTTTAATATGAAAAGTGTTCAGTCAAAAGCAGGTGAACCCAAAGCTAGTCTATTCCTTGAGACTTGCATTTCCCTTGCAATTTGCATTTCCCTAATAGCCATATGGAAACTTCTAATATAAACTATATTACTATGAGTAACAGGTCTCCATTTTTGGTTTGTATTATGCCACATCTTACTAAGTTTTGAGTGGCGCTCTATTTTCCAGCCCCATGTGGGCGGACACTCTTAAGCCCTTTTAGACTTCAAAGTCCCTTTCATTCGACAACAGGCTCCTCTTAGAGTGGATGGATCCATGAGTTGTTTTCCCCTCACCGTTTGGCCCTTACTAGTCAACGAGCTCCAGACTGCCTAATTAGATGGCAGCTCAGTTCCTCATCTGTTACCCTGATGAGTCTTGCCAAAATATGTAATTAAAATGCTACTAGGATTTAAAATTTTTTTGGTGATGCTGGCCTTAAATTGTTGATAGTAACTGGTTAGAAATAATAACAGGCTTGTCAAAGTCGTTTAGTAGATAGACGTTTAGATACTTCATAAACAACCGGCTAAAGCAGTGCTGTTGTTTCTACTATCCTAACAATGGCCGTGATGGTATAACTGTAATGAACCTCTGAACTTTTAAGATGGTAAGAACAATAGCACCACTTTAGTTGACTCAGAATGGTACTGAAATTCATGTACCATGGTAATTTATACAACGATCAGGCATAACATTATGACCACTGACAGGTGAAGTGAATAACACTGATTATCTCTTCATCACGGCACCTGTTAGTGGGTGGGATATATTAGGCAGCAAGTGAACATTTTGTCCTCAAAGTTGATGTGTTAGAAGCAGGAAAAATGGGCAAGCGTGAGGATTTGAGCGAGTTTGAAAAGGGCCAAAATGTGATGGCTAGACGACTGGGTCAGAGCATCTCCAAAACTGCTGCTCTTGTGGGGTGTTCCCGGTCCGCAGTGGTCAGTATCTATCAAAAGTGGTCCAAGGAAGGAACAGTGATGAACCGGCGACAGGGTCATGGACGGCCAAGACTCATTGATGCACGTGGAGAGCGAAGGCTGGCCCGTGTGGTCCGATCCAACAGACGAGCTACTGTAGCTCAAATGGCTCAAGAAGTTAATGCTGGTTCTGATAGAAAGGTGTCAGAATACACAGTGCATCAGTTTGTTGCGTATGGGGCTGCATAGACACAGACCAGTCAGGGTGCCCATGCTGACCCCTGTCCACCACCGAAAATACCAACAGTGGACACATGAGCATCAGAACTGGAGCAATGGAAGAAGGTGGCCTGGTCTGATGAATCACGTTTTCTTTTACATCATGTGGATGGCCGTGTGTGCCGCTTACCTGAGGAACACATGGCACCAGGATGCATTATGGGAAGAGGGCAAGCCAGCAGAGGCAGTGTGATGTTTTGGGCAGTGTTCTGCTGGGAAACCTTGGGTCCCGCCATCCATGTGGATGTTACTTTGACACGTACCACCTACCTAAGCTTTGTAAACCCTTTCATGGAAAAAGTATTCCCTGATTTCTGTGGCCTCTTTCAGCAGGATAATGCTCCTGCCACAAAGCAAAAATGGTTCAGGAATGGTTTGAGGAGCACAACAACGAGTTTGAGGTGTTGATTTGGCCTCCAAATTCCCCAGATCTCAATCCAATGGAGCATCTGTGGGATGTGCTGAACAAACAGTCCGATCCATGGAGGCTCCACCTCACAACTTACTGGACTTAAAGGATCTGCTGCTAACATCTTGGTGTCAGATACCACAGCACACCTTCAGGGGTCTAGTGGAGTCCATGCGTCGACGGGTCAGGGCTGTTTTGGCAGCAAAAGGGGACACAATATTAGGAAGGTGGTCATAATGTTATGCCTGATCGGTGTATATATTCTATGATATATATTTGAACAATATATATTTGTGCTAAAAATGTTACTTTTTAGTATATTTGTGCCTTTTTTGTAAGTGTAGAACATTCATCTTTAATGTTTCAACCACAAAATCTGTTCCTGTGCGATTTAAATCCATTTCCAAATCAGAAGCTAGAGAATGTGGATGGTCCACAGAAGTGGGCTGTGTTTGCAGTGTGGGCTTTGCTTTGCTTAATGCTCCATGAGCACCGTCTCTGCATCACCCCACAGGTTCTTTCAGACCGAGAGAGAAAAGTAGAGAATGTGAGGGAACGAGGAAGAAAAGAGCAGCAGATATCATGTTTTGCTTGCAGGAGCACTGCTAGAGGCAGAAGTTGAGCAAAACAAACAGCCGACTAGCAGAGCAGTGCTGCCAGATACCCGAGCCAAAAAACAGCCCTCCTCTTTCCCTCAGCACGGCTTCCCAACAATACTATACTGCATCTCTCTGCATTTCCATGTCCATTTCATACCAAACGTCAGCTTCTGAGGAGGTCAATGTGAAATGTTACTCAAATTACATGATTATGTAAATTATGTAGCCAAATCACATTTTATTTTATTAAAATATTTTTATTTTTATTTTCTCTGAGAATTAGCCAAGTTAATATTATTCGTTTGTAACCAAAGTATACAATAAAATTATTATTATTAAAATTATTAGTTAATTTTGAGTTTTATTTATTTATTTATTTTATTTATAAAAATATATATATATATATATATATATTTTTATTCTTCTTATTATTATAATTATTTTATCTTTTGGTTATGAACTAATATCATACTATTAACTTGGCTAATTCTCAGAGATAACCTTATCCTGGAGTTTTCTAGCTTTCCATGCATGCATTTTTAATGCAGTATAGTACCGTGTTAAATATTGCACCAGAAAGTTCAGTGGAATGCTTCAGCATCCATCAGATGTATTTGGAGTTTTCTAACTTGAACATGTGAGTTTGCTCCGAGCTCATTCCCACTATGTGATTCAGCTCTGTGGGGGCGCACACTGCATGATAACCTGGATTCCCGGCTCACCGGAGCCGCAGTCATTTCAAAGCAAATAAAGGCAGTAAGAAGAAGAAAACGTGAAACACTTCAAAAGAATCCCAGCGGTACACCATTATTCCATTGTGCTCAGCAAGTGTGCCATCTGATCTGCTCTTTCAACCCTGTTTTGACACCTGTCAGGGTACTTAATAAAATAGTTTCCCACGTTTGCTCTTTTTTTCCATTTTGCTTTAGCAGTTGTGCTTTCTTACAGTCTGATTACTCTTATAAAAAGTACTATTGCGGTACAACGGTGATGATATCTGATGGAAATTCTATAATACATTGAGATTACCATATTAATGTACCATGATATTGACATGGTGCTCCAAAGTACTTTAAAAATACCATTCTTACTTTTTTGTAAACGTTTCTGTTTACTGGAAAAATACACTTTACATTCAGCTTTTTCATCTCCTTTCTTTCATTCCTTTTTCCTCTCCTTTCCTTTTCCTTTCTCATTTCAAACACAGATTTCCATTTTTCCGTGGGGGTGGACTCACATCTCTTCTAAAAGGCATTTCTTCCTTATCAGATGGTTGGAGCGTTTCATTAAATGTGTAGTTTACGGCTATCTGTTTTCCACCTGTGTGTTTTGATTGCCGAAACGAATGGCAGAGCCACAAGCAAAGCATCTCGCAGCACCAGTCAGGTGGTTTAGCATGACCGATACCAGCTCTCGCTCTCCTCTGATTGGTTCTCAGTCGCTCTTATCATTTCTCCCCTTTGCCTTACGCAGAATAGACTTTGTTAAATGACATTGTGTCACGTTTGCAGATTATTTTCGGAACGAAGCCAAACTAATCAGGGTAATTAGATTTCATGGCAGTTTATTGAAAAAACAAACTTACAAACAAGCTGAGTGTGAAGGGATAGCAGAACTAATGATGAACTAATGATGCCAAAGCATTTGTCTTTGAAGATATGCCCAATTGTATGTCCCTTGGACACTAATATGATGGTAAATAAAGCAGAATCGAATATACTGAGTGGCTCTTTATTATGCAATATACTTCTACCACAATTTTTTTGTAGCAATCATAATGTACAACTGTACTGTCAATAACGCGTACAAGTCATTAATCGCATATTTATATATAACGATGCAAATTAATGTCAAAACACAGTATAGAGTATATCTAAAATACATATGAGTCCTGAACTTGTATTCATGAGATTCAGCCAGTTGTTTGTAACATGGTAATATGGTAATGCCATGTTTTTTAAGCATGTGCTTAGAATTCAGCCTTTGAAAACACAAGTATTTAGCATTCAACCATCATGCTGCCTGTAACCGACTATTACAAGCTGCGTAAACACATTTCCTTTTAAACCTTTAGCAGTGATATAGTTTTGGGTTTGCGTGCTGCGTTCTTGGGAAACTGATAAGGGCTCTCTGTGCTCAGCATACAGGCCTTTATTGACTCTGAACAAATTGCACCTTTTCATTAGCAGTGAAACCCTCACCTTTGTGTACCACACAGTAATTGAACACTAACACAGGCTCGCTCCATTGAGGGTGGTGGGTGGGGGGGGGGACTGCATCACAGTCTATTTATTCAGTCACAACCGAATCGAGAGCACAGCACAGTATTAATAAGGAGACTGCCGCCCGAGGCAATTAAACCAGCAGCCCAATGGAACTCTGCAGAGTCACCGATCCACATGTGGCTTTCCCATCAGGTTTGTTTACAGAGCCCTCGCCGTGGCAGCGCTAGCTCATATCTCCGGTAGATTTTAATAACGCCGCTGGTGTTCCGTACTCCTCCCATTCAATTAGAACCACAGGCAGGGTAAATAGGAAATGAGGGTAACAAGTTCAGACGCTTTATCAGGCTCTGATTGCATAGGTCGGGGTAGGATCTACACTGTGATGCATCTTTCATACATTACCTGCAAATGTTTTTTGGGGCATGTATTGGAATACAATGTAAGTACCATGCAAATAATATGATACATGAATATGATAATCATTCCGTACCATAAATTGCTGGATGCATCACAGGTCACATTTACTATATATATAAAACAATGAAACTGAGCCCATTTGTCATAAAAATTTAGGTGATTGCAAGATGGTTTTCCTATAAAATTGTTATATTTTAAGCATTTTTTTTTAATAAATTAATAATGATCATAAATTATTAATTGTATCTATAATGATATATTATTTATTGAAATATGACATAAACATGTTCTCATGTTTTGTGAGATTCACTCTACCAACTGATGCATCATGGTACCACAAGTTTTTTTTTCTTTCTACTGCATCAAAGCATCAATAAAAAGGCAGATGCTTTGATCTGGTTGTATCCTGCCATCATGTAGTGCTTCAGTTTTTTGTTTGGGTTTTATGTGTTGCACATGAAATGTGTCTGTGAAAAAATTTTTTTTAAAGCAGATTGTTTTTCATTCATATAAATGCACTTTTTGCGAAATACTGGAGTATCTACATCTGAAGATTCATAATATGTTTCTTGAGGAGAGGTCTTGCTGGGTAAGATCTCATGCCTATGGTTATGCTGCTGCCTAGTTAAAGTGCACAGTTGGCATCATAACTCGGGTGCTGATGCCAAGTCTTTAAAATGGCACACGCCCTCAAAAAGCTTAATTGCATGCTCTGTGCCCTGGTTTTCCAATCTGTTGGCATGACAACGGTGGCGATGGCCTTGAAGTCCTCCTCGCATCCTTCATATCCTCGCCTTCGCTCTCTCGATTTAGCAACATCACTGAAGGGGCTGCCATGTCAGAATGGCCACATTTACTCAAGTAGTAAGATCAAAAGTGTTTTTGATCTTCTTTAGATGCACCTCAGTGCTATTATTTGAATCAATCAAAATTATAATAGCAAGTCATTATGTTTCTTGTATAGCAGTCTCATATGATGTATATGTGTGTGTGTGTGTGTGAAATACATCTTTCATACCTCTAAACACATAAGTGCTTTAAGTTTTGTATAATCTATTGTGTATGCTACAAACATGAATAAACCCTCAAAGTGATCAGAGGTATGATTTTCATCTCACAGATGATCAAATGTGTGAATAAACCCTGTAGACCATAATATCAGAGAGTTTTGAGAGTCTCTTCACTCACATGTTTTATATATATATATATATATGTATATGTATATATGTATATGTATATATGTATATGTATATATGTATATATGTATATGTATATATATGTGTATATATATATATATGTATGTCATTTTCTGAAGAAAATTTTCTTTTTTCATTTTGCAGGAATGTCCTCAGATCTTGCCATCCACTCAAATTTACATCCCTGTTGGTGTCATGAAGCCCATCACTCTGTTGGCCCGGAACCTTCCGCAGCCCCAGTCTGGCCAGAGGAACTACGAGTGTATCTTCTATATCCAGGGGAAAGAGTACAGTGTCACTGCACTGCGCTTCAACAGCACTAGCATACAGTGTCAGAAGACCATGGTAAGTGAAATCCTTAATGTTTGGTATTTTGGGTTGTTTTCTTTTTTTTTCCTCCCTAGAGGTTACTTTCTCATAGCTCAGATGTAGTAATGGAGTTATCAGCTATGGGTTAGGGTTTCTGAGAAAAAAGAAGCAGCTTAAACCAGCCTATGATTGATTGCAATTTGTTAGTTGGTTTAATCAGATTTAGAAAGCCAACCATTTTTTTTTCTTCCTTAGAAGAAATAACAGTAGAAACAAATTTTATATATATATTTATACATACTGTTCAAAGGTTTGGAGTCAGTAAGAATTTTTTTTTAAAGAAATTACTTTAATTCATCAAGGGCACATTGAATTGATCAAAAATAAAGACATTTATAGTGTTACAAAAGTTTTTATTTCAAATAAATGCTGTTTTGTTCACTATTCATAAAAATAATCGTAAAAAAACATAAGCAGCAACTAAAATATTAAGCAGCATCAGTTTTGACCCTAAACTATTTATTCTTTAAACATTTCTCTTCAAAGTCACACAACAAAAGTCACTGTTTGGATCTTGAGGGCCCTATCATACACCCAGTGAAATGCGACACAAGTCAAATTTTTTTTTTTTTTTTTTGCTAGTTTCAGTCCAATGCAGTTATTTTCACATTCAATGCCACATTTTTTAAATAGCAAATGCATTCGCGCTAATCTGTTCCATGGGCGTGCTGGTCTGAAAATCAGGTGTGTTCAGGCGCATTGTTGGCACATTGCTATTTTAACTTAATACAGCTGCGCCATTGACCAACAAAAACCTGGTCTAAATTTTTAGGGCGTTAGTAATATGTGCCTATAAGCGGGAGCATAACGCATGTGCCCTAAGAGTCTATGACTGGATCATTATTGCTGTGATTATTATGTTTTTAGCATGTTACATGTTTGGCATCAGTACTTCTAACCCTAATTGATGGAGTGTGTAGCTTTTCATTTCTTAAACAACCATGTAGGAAGACCAAAAATTGATGCACCGCTTGATGGAAATAACATCACAACATTTATTTCCAATTATGAGGTGCATCGATTTTTGGTCAAGATCTTGTATTGACAATGCAAGAGGTGAAAGTCTCTGTAAAGTCTACTCCAGCACATCCCAAAGACTTTCAATGAATTTCAATTTCAAAATGATTCTTCATGCTCCCTCCCAACCATTCTTTCACAGTTTGATGAATCTTGAAATTGTCATCCTGGAATACGGCCATGATGTGTGTTCCTACATGGTTGTTTAAGAAATGAAAAGAACTATTTAAATCCATTTGCCTATTTAAAGGGATAGTTCACCCAAAAATGAAAATTCCATCAAACTATCCCTTTAAATCCAAAAAAACGACTTATTTATTTATTTATTTATTTATTTATTTCTTGGGCTGGTCAAAAACACAATATTGAATTCTATGAATTTGAAGAGAACCGTTTGAGTTCATATTGAGATTTCTGACTTTTGATTGCAGACTTTAGGAAGGGAGATACATGGGAGTATTGGCATAGGAGACTTTAATTTCAAAGCTTTAATTTACTCTTCATTTGATTGCATTTCTGACTAGGAGAAGCAATTGAGATGCTAATGGGATCCCATTGGGGATTTTTCTTTCCATTGGAAAGAATTTCTAGCCAAACATACTGTAGAGAGTGTCGTGTGTATTTTATGATCACATGGGCCAGTGGCCCTGCACCGCAGGCAAATGGACCGAAAGTCATTCTGACAAGCCGTGACCCCCTTAAATTGTCACATCTCTGTGAGTTGTTTAAGGGTCATTATTGGTGGAGAAACGTTAGTCCAAATAGCTGGCCATTTTCTTACAGCACTGCTGACACAAGCCTTCCCTCTCATTACCTTCTGGCCAATCAACATTTTGTCTGCCTGTCAAAAATCCCATCAGGCACTGGGCAGGCAATGGTAGACCATTAGGGCCTGATGAAACACGTGCCACTTGTTATCGTTTTAACAGACTGCTTTGCAAAGGCAGTCATTAGTGGCAGAGAGAGGAAACTCGGGTATTTGATGGCACCATGACACTTCTCGCCATGCCTTATTGATGGCCGTTACAGGACGCAGCCTCTTTCTCTTTTGTGTTGAGATTCCTGGTGTTACTGAGCTAATTACACGGCTAAGAGTTTGCACAGAGCTGTCTCGCTAAAGACTTTATCGACTGTTTGCTGTCGCAGCCGTTTCAAATCAACAGCGATTGGCGCATCGCTGATGAGAAGCTATTCCTCTGTCTCTGCTAGCTGGAAGCATCAGCCAGAGTGATGTTAACTTTAACAGTCAACGAGAGCGAAAAACAGCTGGCTGATAAGAAACCTGTTCTCTTCTACTTTTGCAAGCATTACAGATGCATTAGCGGTTTCTGAATGTTCTGAATGAGTTTCTCAAATGTAAAGTTTACTTAAAATGAAAAACTAGCCTTATGTCATTCTTTCCACTCTGAAATACTAAATGAGAAATTTTGTAGGGTGTGCTATCTTTTTTTCCATGCATTTACGTTACATGTACTGGAGCTTATGAGTTTCATAAATTGACTCAAAAGCACAATAAAACGATCACAAAAGTTGTCCATATGAATCCTTTGCTAAATGTCTTCTGAAGATAGCTTTGTGTAATGGAAAGACTGAAATTTAAGTTGGTTTTCACTGTAACCAGACCATTGAATCATCAAGTTGAACTCAAGAACCAAACCAGAATGCTACAACTGATTCATTGAAAAGATCTGACTCAAACAATAATTCATTCATGTATTGATTCAGTTGGACATTGCCACTTCTCTTGTGAACATGATTAGAGGTTTTTTTTTTTTGTTTTTTTTTTTTTTGCTCCATGCCTTAAAGTTTTCTCTGTTCCTTGCATGACTTCAGAAAACTTAATATAGAGCATTTGAAGTCATTTGAACCACTTTTATGGCACTTTTGTCCTTTTTGTGCCCTATAATTGCATGGGAAAAAAAACAGTCTTAAAATTTCTCCTTTTGTTCTCCAAAGAATCAATTAGAAAGTTGTTAACTTATTTGAACCACAGTTAATTTGCTAAATATATCCCAAAATAAGTATGATTCTATAACATGTTGTTCTTGAACAATCATGGATAACAGTAGGTCATCAGTTGAAACTCTCTAAGATAGTTTAGAGGATTGTGATTTTCCAAAGTCCCTTACATTTCCTTGGTCATCTGCGGTTTATGCCTGTGACGGAACCATGCCGGGATTGGTTCTGTGCTGCTGGGTATTCAGACAGCCTGTCAGTCCTAATGAGAGCCGCAATTACAGCCGTGTTAAGATCCCACTGCAATTACACCATTAAATGCCAGCAATTATCAGTTACTTAGCTTGCAGTGATTTTAGCATGAGTGCTGTGTAGCCCTGCGTGAGAGTTCCATTACCAGAAGTAGGAGCATGTTTAGAATGACAGGCTTTGGCATAGATCAAGAGTCACTATTGTTTTAGTCATTCACAGAGTCACTCCTTACAGATTAAATGACTGTTCGTCAATAGGCTTCGGCTAAATCGGTCCCGGAACATTCCAAGAACTTTTGTGTTCAAACGGTTTGGCTGAGGTGCCAGACGGCAGGTCAGATATGAATCACCCACCAAAGCCCCTGCAGTTCTTTTCATTCACGCCAAAGAAATTTTTCCCATCTGAATGATTAATTATGACAGTGAATAACGATTTTGTTGAATTCAAAAGGATTTGAACTGTTTTCTTTGCCATGAGCCGGCAGTGTTACATAACCCTGTAACATGTTACATAATCGGGTTACGTTTTGCTAACATTAAAGTTCTGAGTTGGTGCTCTAAATCCCTTCAAAATGTGTTTGAACATTGAAGACACACTTAAAAATATCTGAATATCAATACATTAGATAAAAAAATAGTTAGCAATGAACTTTATTTACTTTTTGAGCCATTTTTGAATGTAATTTTAATGAAATTTTGTCAAGATTTTATTTATTTATTTGTTCATTCATTAAGTAATTTCCTTGCTGATAGCCTGTAAATACTTGTTGAACATTATTGTTTTATAATTTAAAACATATTTTTGGGAAATGTTTGGCGTAAAATAATGTGGTTGTATTACCTTTCTTCAAAATAATTTTCCAATGCATTGACATTCAGATACTTTTAAGACTTCATAATAATATTTGGGACCACTGTACAGTATGTTGCAGGGAAAAACTCTTGTCTATACCAAAATTTTAATGTATACATATATTTAAAAATGTTTCAAACTCAATTCAAAATTGCATATTGCTACCATATAACAATTTTTTGATCAAATATTAGTTTTATTTACAAAATATTTGTTCAATATATTTACATTCTTACTGATGCTTTCAAGTGTTTTTTGCAAATTCGACAAAACCTCAGCTATGCTGGTTAGCTTCTGTATATAATATTGGCATATTGCAGAATTGGCATGAAAATTAACGTACATGGATGCGAAATTGGTCATTTTTATTGGGGTGTTACAGAATAATATCGCAAGCGACGTTCCTTAGCGCTGGTCGTTGAGGTCAGTCGCATACCAGGTAGATTGGAGGCAACAGCTGGCAGGTGGAATCCCAGGCTCACAGCGGGCAGATGGCTGGCGTTGTATGATTAGGGAGGGGGAGCTGATTGTGTTTGCCTGAGATTGATCAATTCGATCCTTTGTCTCTCTGCTTAAGACAATAGAGAGACGGGTTAATAAAGCACGGCAGTGTGTTGGGACGCAGAGGGAAGCGGGCAGTCCTGACTCGATCGATTGAGTAAACAAAGGATATACAGCTTAGGATGAAATGTGCTGAGAAGGAAGAACATCAGTGACATTAGCAAGTTGATACTGAAGGAGGAGGAACTTATTATCTGATTTTGTTCCTATAGCCATCCATTCAGTTGCCTGCAGATGTATTCAGATAGCCATGCATTGTCTCAAAGTGTGTCTGTAGAAGAGGTGCAGTACTGAACAAAAGTGAGTTTCAAACCGATGCAGCAGATTCACTTTTTTCACAGTTTTACTTGCGATCTAAATATTATATCCTGATGCATCGCTGTGATGTATATATCACAAGTCGCGTTTCTATCCATTTATTTTTATTTTGCAAATTTGACAAAAGCTCAGCTATATATGCTAACTAGCTACTGTAGATAAAATTGGCTTATTGCAGAACTGGAAACAATGCAGAATGCATCACAGAAATTGCATGAAAATGGACGTACATGGATGTGCAATTGGTCTCTTTTATCAGGAGTTACAGAATAATATCAGTCAGGTTTCTATCCATTTTTATTTTGGGATAATAAAGATGCAGATAAAAAAAAAAACACTATAATAATTTTGTATATGATAACATTAGTTAACACAATGCCGAACATTAAACAATACTTTTACAGCATTTATTAATGTTGATTAATGCTCATTTCTACATATACATTTGTAACATTTCTAGTTATATAAATTTACATTAATTTATTGTGTTAGAAAATAATTTAATAGACAGCTCTCGACCTGTGGTTAGAAGCTTAGGTTCTTGTTTGCATGACTTAATAAATCCTTATCTTGAGCAAAATAATCAAGCTGACATTTATGTCTTTTACATCTTTTTAGTTTGTCAAGTGATTTAAAGCATCATTTTTGAAGAGTGCGCATGTGTGTACATGCTCTACGTAAGAACGAGCCTATGTTTGAATCTGGAAATAAAGGAAAATAGCTGAGAAAAATTTGAATTAGTCCTCAGATGCCATGTCCATAATTTATAGCAAAAAAAATCTAGCATTAATTTAGTCTCAAACGGTTTCATATTGTGTTGTCAAAAGTACCGACTTACCAAGTCAGTACTGAAATTTTAAAAATGTGATGCTTTGAGCGCTGTTGAGCGGATTCGTAAGCACCTATGATTGGCCATTGTGTTCATGCGCTCAACAGATATGTCTGTGATTGGTTACAATGATCACCGCTTTAAAAACACTGAGCGCTTACACAGATACACATGGGAGCGTTTGAAAGCAGGCGTCTATCACGGACCAGATATACCTGATTGATGCCAAAAACCAAAATTTCACATTCATTAATACAGCATTTCATTCATTAATACAGTTTATTCACTATAGTTTAAAAAAATGGTAATAAAATATGACAAGATCTCAGAGTTAAACTGTGTCAGAAAAAATAATCTTAATTACGTCAGATAACACTTAAGCTAAACATGGTCGGGTCAAAGTGTTTGAATAATTTTTGGTTCCAATTTTTGATCAGTTTTACTGGAAGTCCACTTTATGAAGAATTTTTGGGTATAATATGTCACAGTTTACTTTATTTTGCTATCCTCACTATAGTGTTCTGCACCCACTGTTAAAAATATATCAAAAATGTCTGAATAATTTTTGGTTTGACTGTATATGTTGAGCGCATGAACACAATGGCCAATCAGAGGTGTTTACGAATCCGCTCAACAGCGCTCAAAGCATCACGTTTTTAAAATTTCAGTACCGACTTGGTGTCGAAGTCAGTACTTTTGACAACACTAGTTCATTAAAAGAAGTTATAACTCCACCACCCTCATGACATCATTAAAAAAGTTGAACAACAAATTTGCGACAATATGGTTGATTTCTTCAACGATGCATCGTACTATGGTAAAGCAGCAGATTACGTCTTTGTACCAGAAACATACCTCAGGTTTGGAATGACATGAGGGTGAAAAAATGGAAACACAATTTTTTTGGGGGGTAAACTCACCCTTTAATACTCATAATCAAAGAACAGTATGCATGTTTGTGGGAGCGATACGTAGTCAGTTAAGTCAGTGTAAACACAAGACGGCTCACAGATTTTGCTCTGACACCAGCACAAATTTGGTGGAAAAGAGGAAAAAGAGGAAATCAAATGAAGGAGTGAAGATGGGTGTATAAAAGACAAGACGAGACCTAAAGTCGCTCTCCTCTACAGAACTCTCTCTCTCTCTCTCTCTGAGCGCCCCAGCTCAGGACCCAGGAGATGAACAGAACAGGCTGATGGTATCAGACTCTGCTTTACAACATTACCTTCAGCTCAGATAAATGACCGGAGAGAGAGAACGAGAGACTGACAGAGAAAACACAATGATGGAAAGGAACTGAGGGGGAAAGGGAAGAAAAATCTCATCCAGAATCTCCTCTATGCCGTCTACAGCAAAATGAGGACTATCGGGAGAGTTTGATAGGATCCAATTAAAAGCCGTCGTAGATAAAATGATGATGAATTGCAGCCATGCAGCAGAGAGATGCTTTGCTTCAGACTCAACACACCAGTTCCTCCCCAAACACTTTGAGGGGAAAAAAAGATTGAAAGGAAGGAGGGAAAATGAGCTCAGGAGGAGAAGGGTCATCATTTTTGAGGAAGGGAGCGGAAAGCAGCTTTCCTATGTTGGGGCGAGAGGGAGAGGTGAATAACTGGAGGAGTCTCCGTTGCTTCCCACAGCGGGGTTAAGAGTGTGTCAGATGCTCCTGTGGAGCCGAGCTCCTGCTAGGAAGAAGATTCACCAAGAGCTCAGAGCTGAATTCAAGAGCTCCAGCCACTTGACAAAATGACTCTCACTGCAAAAAACTACACAGCGGTTGCACCAATAAAATAACTCTGCATAATGAGCTACAAATACATAATGACAACTCTTTTTTTTTTATTTCAAAATTAGTTCTGTTTGTCAAGTAACACTAGTACTTGGAATTACTGTAGTGATTTGAACAAACAACTAACAATAAGTATTAAAATTTACTCGTACCGCACAATTTGTTAAAAGTATTATACAGTTATGACATTTCTCCATATGTAGAACCTTTTTGCATAAAGAGTTCTTTAAAATTTAAAAAACAACCCCATTGGATATTTTGCAATGTATGTTATGTATGTTTTGATACACACAATTAAATATACAAATATATATATAATTAAAAATATATTTGACTATATTTATTATTGCCTTTTTGACCTTATTGACAATTAACAATGACATTGAAATGTCGTTCAATAGGAACCAAACAGTACATTGGATGTTGTGTGTGTGTGTGTGTGTGTGTGTGTGTGTGTGTGTGTGTGTGTGTGTGTGTGTGTGTGTGTGTGTGTGTGTGTGTGTGTGTGTGTGTGTGTGTGTGTGTGTGTGTGTGTGTGTGTGTGTGTGTGTGTGTGTGTGTGCGTGTGTTTAAAACCCCTCCTGATGTGCTGATGTGTTATTTTTACCCAAGCGCACAGGTATGCTATCAAAATGACTAATTATATAAGACTGACCCACACAAAAGGCGGCGTTTTTTTTCCTTCCCTCCCTCCTCGCATTCCAGCAGCTGCTCTGTTTTGTTAACATCGGCACTTTCCAGCCCCATGGACCCGGAATCTCCTGCCTCACCCGCACGTATCTGTACGCTCTCTCCTTTCCTCCATCCCCCTGATCAATGGGCTTGCCAGCAGAGGACGGGCGCAGGCTGGGGAGATGCCCAGTGTGTCTCTCTATTTCTGGCCTCCATTCATTTTCCCCTGTGAGGGTAATTATGCATTTTGGGCATGCAGGTGGAGAGGGAAAGAAAGAGGACCTATACAACTCATATGTTTCTCTATTCTCAGACTATTGTACATGCACAACTGCTTACACCTTTTGGGTTTATTACAACTGGATACATAATAAGTGGAGTTCTTTTTGTCTTTTATCATGTTCAGAAGTTAGTCTCATGCTTTCTTGTTCTCTTTTAAGGTCAGTGTGTAGTTCCAGCCTGTGTTCCGCAAAGCTGTTTTACTAGTATTTTTGGGGGATATTTTCCCTTGCAGTTTGCGTGATAAGTGGCAAAAGATGCTGCAGAAATTGCATCAAAGTGATTGATGAAATGTTTTGTCTCTTAAAGAACAGTCAGATTTATTGTGTTGACCCTGGTCATATATTAGATCAAAATGAAAAGGAAAAAAAATATGTTTTTGTGGGTGCTTGAGCGATTTGTCGACTGCCCATCAATGATGCGAATCTCCCGTTCCACCACATCCCAAAGGTGCTCTAATGGATTGAGATCTGGTCACTGGAGGATTTGAGTATAGTGAAGTCACTGTCATGTTCAAGAAACCAGTTTGAGATGATTTGAGCTTTGTGACATGATGCGTTATTCTGCTGGAAGTAGCCATCAGAAGATGGGTGCACTGTGGTCATAAAGGCATGATCATGGTCAGCAACAGTACTCAGGAATTGGTACTAAGGGGCCCAAAGTGTGCCAAGAAAATATCCCTCACACCATTACACCACCAGTCCAGGCAACATATTTCCAATCTTCTATTGTCCAATTTTGGTGAGCCTTTGCAAATTGTAGCCTGTTTCCTGTTCTTAGCTGACAGGAGTGGCACCGGCGTGGTCTTCTGCTGCTTCAAGATTCGACATGTTCAGAGATACTCTTCTGCAGACCTCAGTTGTAACAAGTGGTTATTTGAGTTACTGTTGCCTTTCTGTCAGCTTGAACCAGTCTGGCTATTCTCCTCCATTCTCCATTCTCAGTCACGCATTTTGTGGGAATATCCCGGACGAGCCCCCAGCCTCTGGCATCAACAAGGCATTTTCGCCCAAAGAAGTGCCGCTCACTGTATATATTTTCACTTTTTTAGGCCATTCTCTGTAAACCCTTAGATATGGTTGCACATGAAAATCCCAGAAGATAAGCAGTTTCTGAAATAGTCCAAACAGCCCACCTGGCACCAACAACCATGCCACATTCAAAGTCACTTAAATCGCCTTTCTTCCCCATTCTAATGCTCAGTTTGAACTTCAGTAGATCGTCTTGACAATGTTACACATCCATGGTTTTATAACAGTAAAAACTCTTTTCATGTAACCATAATGTTAAATTGTATCATGTTTATCAAAATAACTCTGATAAAAGAATATGTAGACCCACTTTATTGAAGACATCTAAAAAATCCACTTTGTCTGTGATAAACTACATAAACACAGTGTGAGTGTCACTACGGGAAGCAGAAAGTGTCTGACTTGACAGCTCCATTTTTCAATTTTGCCCCCGACTGCAAGCGGCAAATCTCGCCAAACGGTCTACGCAGTGCCGCATGATGTCAAACACACCTATTGTTGCATTTAATTTTCATGATTGGCACATTTCTCTCTGCAATAAAAATAAAAACTAAATGTGTTACAAAATTTGAATGCAAGAAAGAAAAAGAAAAAATGACAGTAAAAAGTATCACCTATGAGAATAATGTGAATTTTAAAAAATGTCCTGGTGCATTATGGTAATGGGGAATTGGGGGGAAATGTATGTAATTGTCATGAAAATGTCACTATGCAGAATATAGGCTTTTATAGGTTACAGGCTTAAATTTATTTATTCATTCATTCTCTTTTTCTGAGGTGAAATGTGTGCCAGGATATGGTATTTTGAGTTTTTTAGCCACTTTTTATTTTTTAATTTTGAAACACACATCATTAACCATGGCATGGTGTGGGCGTTGTGATCACAAAGAGAAGAATGTATAGAGAAAGTCACAGTCTAGCAGACATTTGACATTTATCATCACCTGTCATGTCAGCTCAGCACCTGAGGGGCTTTTTTTAAAGACCGCGTATGCATGTGTGCGAGGTTCGGCGCGTATGGAATAAGTTGCCGGATCATGGTTATTCTTAATTGGGTCATGTGCGTGTTTCTCCTCACCTTGTGTTGGAGGCCTGCATCGGCCTCATGGGAACTCACACTTGCACAAGCAATTAATTACTCTCCGCCATGTCTCCATGATGACCACGGGCTGAATAATGAGCGTTATTATTCATCCAGTCTCAAGTAGACGCAGAGTTCTCCCTGAGCTCCTCTCACACTGCCCTCTCTCATGAAACAGAGGCCGTTGTTTTCAACCACCTTTTCGATAAATGCTGCATATGTGACCTTTTTCTAAAGAACAATGCACTCTTTAGTTGTTTCCAGCCATTTTGTGGTCACCGAAAGTCACATGACCTCAGTCACATGATGTTACCGCCGCGATTAGCATCGAATATGCCGATTGTTTGACTGAGGTGAGCGCCTAGTGTAATGTCAAAGGCATGTTAATGATGATATGAATAAATCATAGCTATGTTTTTGGACGGCCCTCGGAGAACAGCGCCGGCCGTTGTTAAGACACGACGTATGTGTGGGAGGACAGCTGGAGCTCTTTAAAGTTTAATGGAGCTGGGACGCTGGTGATGAGACGTAGGCAGGAGGAGTGTGAGGGTTCACATGTCTGCTTAGGGAAGAATGTGTGTTTGTAAGCGTGGAGGTCATCTGCGGTCTGTGTGGAGGATGTGTTTGATCAAATTGGAGCGTTGAGAGAAGCTGCCAATGATTGGTTGTCAGAAGAAAGGCCTTGTGACTCGAGGGTGTTTAGCGGTTTACCCTTGACCTTGTGCCTTTCAAAGAGTCGTCAACTGACTCTTTGGTTTCATTCAGACAGGCTGCAAACATCTGATTTATTTTTTTTTTTATTATTATTTTTATTGCCATCTCCGACTCAAATCTGTTTAGATGTTTGTAACTAACCACATCAAATCTTATTTTTAAATACTGTTCACATTTATCCACATAATTTGAAATTGGATTAATGCCATTCACAAGTCAAGTGGCAAATTGGTTTAGTTGTTTGTAATCTGAACCAACCACATTAAATCATATTCATATAAGGGTTTGAAATCTGATTTAAAATCTGATTTTTGTCTATACATTTCAATTGCACTACCGTTCAAAATATTGGGGTCAGTAAAAATTGTTCATTGTTTATTGTCATATTAATACTTTTATTTATAAAGAATGCATTCAATTGATCAAAGGTGACAGTAAAGACTATTATATTGTTAAAAAAGATTTCTATTTCTAAATCTTTGATTTCTATTTCAAACAAATACTGTTCTTTAAGCCCTCTGGTGCTCTTCGCTCATTTTTGGCCAAAATTTTGAACACACACAAAAATAAATAAATAAATAAAATAAATAATGAACATGATTTGAAAATGTTAAATGGTCCTGAAAAAAATAGTCACACTTGTGCTCCTCGTGGTCAAAAATGACTGCATTGGAAATTAATGGGAGATGAATTTCATCTAGTAAAAACTGGTACTGTGGCCAAATACAATCTTACTGAAAGCTAATTTTTTTGAGATATCAAGCTCAAATTTGGAATATAACTTGTTTAGATTTATGACTTTGATTTTTCTTGCCGTTTTAGAATAAAATGTGTTTTTGAAAATGTATATTTCATATAAAATTTGAAAATAGTTTTTTGTGCATTTTTCATAACAATAAACATAAAATTCCATAACTTTTTGTAAGTTAACTTTTTTTTTTTTACCTTTTTTAAACCTTTTTCACTTTTGAAAAGAGATCAAAATGAAGTCTGAGCTCTAAAGCGTTCAAATTTTATGACAGTTTAAATTGGAAGTTTTATTTTCAGGTCTATGCTCAAAAAGTGAATAAATGGATTATAACTACAGTGTAAATATAATTTAGTACCACAAAATATTAAATGAAAAACATTATCAAACTAAAATATAGTACATTCATTTCATTGAAATAATATTAATAAAAAAATAAAAAAAAATCCAGTTATTTTTGACTGACACGCCAAGAGCATCAGAGGGTTAAGCTTTCTATTCATCAAAGAATCCTGAAAAAAATGAATCACAGTTTACACAAAAATATTAAGCAGCACAACAGTTTTCAACATTGATTTGATAATAATAAGAAATGTTTCTTGAGCAGCAAATCAGCAGAATGATTTCTGGGATCATGTGACACTGAAGACTGGAGTAATGATGCTGAAAATTCAGTTTTGTCATCACAGAAATAAATTACATTTTAAAATATATTAAAATAGAAAACAATTACTTTAAATTGTAATAAAAATTGTTTTTACTGTATTTTTAATCAAATAAATGAAGCCTCGTTGAGGCATTTATAAAAACCTACGAACCCCAAGCGTTTAAACGTTAGTGTTCAGATGTGGCATTAATCTATTAAATGGTGAATGAGTGAACACGTGAGAGGTTTCAGACACGGTCTATGTATGAACGTGTCAATAGTGCTGTAATCTCTCTGATGCTTATGTTGTCTGATGCGCCTCTTGAGTTCATCATGGCGAGATGTCATGATGGACATGAGCAAAGGCAATTTTCAGTTTTCCGTCCTCGCTTTCCACAGTGACAGCTACTCAGTTATAGTAGAAGTAAGTCTCTCGCTGTCGCGCTGACACTTAAATCAGTACTGCAGCAACCAATGTGGATATACCGGATATTGACTGCACTGTCAGAACAAACGGACCTGATTTCATCACTTGCAACATGACAGACGGGTAAAGTCATAAAGATCAGATTTGAAGGAGAAAAAAATCTGATTTATGTGCAGTGTGAACAAAACCGGTCCTATGCTCACTGTTAACGTTTGCTGTGTTGCGTTAACTAGATTTTATAAACATTAACAGATAATTTAAAATCCTTTCCATCAGTTTGAAAGATAACAAATACGACACAGTATATGGACTAGTGTGTTTTCTTTCTTTGAAAACAGTCACATTGAATATCATTTTGCGTGACCTTTATAGCCATACTGAAAGCGACAATGGATAATTCACCTCAGAAATTGAAAATAAACAAAAGGAAACAAGAACATTAAAACTGTCAACTCAATGTGAACAATCCTTTTTCAGTGCCCAGAAAGCTACTAAAAACATATTTAAAACAGTTCATGTGACTACAGTGGTTCAACCTTCATGTTATGAAGCGACGGGAATACTTTTTGTGCACCAAAAAAACAAAACAACGACTTTATTCAACAATATCTAGTGATGGGCGATTTCAAAACACTGCTTCATGAAGTTTCGAATCAATGGTTTGGAGCACCAAAATCACATGATTTCATGGCTTCAATGCTTCGCTACGTCATAAGTGTTACGAAATTTCAATAGTTCACATGACTTTGGCAGTTTGAAATGCGATCCGATCCACTGATTCGAAACAAAAGATTCATAAAGTTTCGAAGCTTCATTGTCGTTTCATAACATTAAGGTTGAACCACTGTAGTCACATGAACTGTTTTAAATATGTCTTTAGTAGCTTTCTGGGCATTGAAAAAGGAAATGATCTTGATGGCAATGCAGGCCTCACTGAGCCATCGGATTTTATCAAAAATATCTTAATTTGTGTTCCAAAGATGAACGAAGGTCTTACGGGTGTGTAACGACATGAGGGTGAGTAATTAGTGACATAATTTTCAATCATTTTTGGGTGAACTAACCCTTTAATACACTAAATGAGAGGTTGGCGTTTGAAAAGGTTTCTGCACAAAAACTCTGTTTTGATGTTACATTCAATGATGCACATTTGAAATGCACAACAAAACTGGCTTGACATGTATTTTGTATGTTCAGGTAGTCTTTAAAAAAACTACCTCAGCCTCAGTGGTCAGCCATTAAGTGTGTGTGTGTGTATTTGCACATGTGTGTGTATATGTTGGAGACAGTTGAAGCCAAATCAGATGTGTCAGAAAGCAAATTGGAAATGCCAATTTCACTTAAGTCCCAGCAACACGCTTCACGCCTAAACTCCGCCACTTGTTTCATGTGTAAATTAATGGCTTCCGCTCTGTAATTTAGATTTTTTGAGCTCTCCCACACGCCCTCATTCTATTTCACCCCGTTTCCATCTCGCTTCCTCTTTCCCATGCGCTCCCCGACCCCTCAGCTCATCCAGAAATGGCCGGGCACGCACAGACAAATCGCATTTCTCTCTGCGCGCTGCAGGGTTCTGAGTCAGTAGCTTTGCTTGATGAGACGGTTTCTGATACTAGAACCTCGTCTGTAAGTGTGCTGAATGTCTGCTGCTGTTTATCAGCGCTTGTAAGGAGTGTGTGTGAATGAGAGGGGCCGTAGAGAAGGAGGCTGCTGTCAGGGTGGAGTGTTTTCACCTCCCCCCATATTGATCTGACAGTCTCACAATTGCGTGATGAGAATCCTGACTTGTCTCTCCTTCGCTGTCCGTCTCACTCTGTTGCTCTCTCCGTTTTATCCGTCTCACTCTCTTTCTCCCTCTCTCAAGGATACACTCTTAAATGGCAAGATTTACATGGAGCGAGATAAGCCAGCATGTTTCATTCATTCGCTGCCATTTCAGCAGGGCTGAGCTCGAGCTGTGCACCAGAACACGGTTTGCGTGCGTTTTTCTGAACGCTCTTCATCCCGGCGGCCCCCAGTTGCATGTCAGGATCAGTGCAGTAAATCACTGATGCGCTCCACAACAATATGGTCACGTTGAATTGGAGGCATTCACACTTAAATGTATTTGAGGGGGATTTGTTTGTTGTTTTGTCTTGTGTTGAAGGGTTTTTTGTTTTATTTTAGGTCGTTTTAGTGGATTGACAAATATTGTTGGATTCAAACTCTTATGTTTTGTGTGAGCTTCACAGCTAAATGTCCAGCAATTATTTTCTTTTAGTATTATTTTGGGCCTTTTTTTAGCATATTTTTTCTACGCACGTAGAGAGAGGACATTAAATGGTTGAGCTGCGTGAGTAATGGGTATTGAAAAATGTTGCGAGCCAGATTCAAACTCTCATTTCCTGCATATGAGCTTGAATGTGTCCAGCAATATTTTGTGTGTGTTATTTTGTAAATTTTTGTCTTTTTTTTATTTTTTATTAGAGAGAAGACAGGAAATTAGTTGCGAGCCAGATTCAAACTCAAATTTCCTACGTGAACACCACAGCTGAATGTGTACAGCCTTTTTTGTTATTTTGAATATTTTTGTCTTTTTAGTTGAGAGAGAACAGGAAATTATGACTAGAAATAGGAATAAATGGTTCAGAAATAAAAGTCAGATTCAAAACTGTATTTCCCGTACCATAGTGCAATGTGTTATTTTTATTATTTTATCAACACTGTAGGGAGAGGATGGGAAAAGATGGTGAGAAGTGTAGGTAAAGGTAATCGGAAAATGTTGCAAGCTAAATTCAAGCCCTCATTTCCTGCATAAACTACAGTTGACTGTGTCCATTTCCCCCATGTCTTTTTAGTAGAGAGTGGACATGAAATTATGGCTAAAAATAAAGGGAAAAGGTCAGGTTTAAAATTGTATTTCCCGCATAAACACCAAAGCGCAATGTGTCTTTTTAATGGATAGAAAGACAAAATTTAGATAGATAGAGGACAGGAAGTAATAGTGAGAAGTGAGGGTAATGGGATTGAGTAATGTCAACGTTTTTTCGTTTTGTTTTGTTGTTTTTTTTGTCTGTTTTTTGTCTTTTTACAGGATAAACACTATAGAGAGAGAGCAGGAAGTGATGACAGGAAGTGGGAGTTATCGGATCTGAAAATGTTGCAAATTCAATGTGTCATTTAATAGTTTTTTTTTTTTTTGCTGCCTTTTTGTCTTTTTGGTGGAAAGACACACTGTAAAGACAGAAAATGATGGTGATAAGCAGGACGAGTGGGATGGGAAAATCTGTGAATCATATTCAAACCCATAGCTCAGTCTTTAACATTTGTTGCAAAAGTGTTTATAAAATGTATTTATTGAAAAGTGTTGAACACCCCTTACCTGTGGTAAAATCACTATAACACATGAGCTTTTGTGATGTTTTGCTTTATTTTTTGATGGGAATTTTAGTTGATGGAGGCTGGTATAGTACAAACTGAAGTCAGAAAACATCAGTTATCAAGTGTGATGAACAGCATGGAGTCATATCTATGTTTATTTTCTCTCTCTCTCCAGTATGACTATGAAGGGAATGACATCAGCGACCTGCCGGTGGACCTCTCAGTTGTGTGGAATGGAGATTTCGTCATTGACAACCCCTACAATATCCAAGGTAAACCTCGCCTCAGTCTGACACATCCGTTCCTCTATAGTCACTCTTTTTGTAGTATCCCCACCTCTCTCCAGTATGTCTGTGAAGATGAATTAGGGCCGTTTTATGCTTGGCTGCATGTCAGGCCTCACTGCTCTCCATACAGCTTATCTGTTCCTTCCTGAGCTGTGACTGCAGCTCGCCGCTGCTAAACAATGAGAAACCATGTGAAACCCTCATTCAGAAGGAATAAAAGGGTGGCAATTGAGAAAGTGTGGTTATGGGTTCACATCACCACCTCGATGCTTCGGCCTAACTCTTCGAGTAACTCAAAATGACCGCTTTGGTAATTTTGGGTCGAGTCCAAGTCCATTTGCTGCTAATATTTCAAGTGTCAGGCTGGTAAGGAGCTGTTTAGAGTGCTGAGTGAATGGTGACTCTGGAGGGCCATCCAGTAGATCGCCACACCTGGACAAAATCAAGCTCTCAGCACCTTGAGTGATGGTAACGAGTGCCACGCTTTTCCGTTCTTGTTTTTCCCGTCTCTTTGCTGTCAAAAAAATCTGAAAAATGCTTTTGTATATGGAGATAGGAAGACATTATGACGCACCCAGATCCAATGTGTGTAACATCCTGTCTACTAAGATGCCTTCATCTGGTCGGTTTCAAAAGGTAGAACTGATAAATGTTTCACGTCGGTTGGATGGAGTACAAGTAAATTGATTCGTAAATGTCCTTTCTTTTTATGATTACATGTCAATAACACTACTGTTCAAAAGTTTGGGGATAGTAAGGGCACATTAAATTGATGAAAAGTGACATACATTTATACTGTTACAAAAGATTTATATTTTAAAAAATACTGTTCTTTTGAGCTTTGTATTCATCAAAGAATCATGATAAACTATCAGTTTCAACAAAAAATATTAAGCAGCACAAAGTTTTCAACATTGATCATACACTCTAAAAAAATGCTGGGTTAAAAACAACCCAAGTTGGGTTGAAAATGGACAAACCCAGCAATTGGGTTGTTTTAACCCAGTGGTTGGGTTAAATGTTTGCCCAACGTGCTGGGCAGTTTTATTTAACTCAACTGTTGTATACAAATTACTGTATTACTTGCTTAAAATGAACCCAAAATATGCTGGAAATTAACATTTATTAATATGTTTAATAAATGAGCATTTATTAATAAGATAATGAATAATAAACAATAAACATTTATTAAATTGTTTATTAATACATGTACACCTTTTGATTATTATTGTTGCCTCTAGTAATTATGTGTCTGATTTTTAATTTCTCACCTATTTTGGATTCATTTTAAGCCAGCCACAATGTAGTAATTTTTAATCAGTAGTTGGGTTAAATAAAACTACCCAGCAGGTTGGGCAAACATTTAACCCAACCACTGGGTTAAAACAACCCAATTGCTGGGTTTGCCCATTTTCAACCCAACTTGGGTTGTTTTTATTTTTTAGAGTGTAATAAGAAATGTTTCTTGAGCAGCCAATCAGTAGACTGGGTAAACCCAGCCTGATCTGCCGGCGATTTGATTTCACCCGGCAACTCAGTCTGGAAACCCGTACATTCATTTCTGCTGCATCTGTTACACTTTTGTGGGAACCAATCACAGACTGGCTTATCCACCTTGCTCGCTATTGGCGGGTACAGAGCTCTTTCTATTGCTCTGGGCGGGTATAACACGATGAAGTCTCTCGCAAGACCGTCAATCCAATTCCTTTTAACCTCTCAACGATGCTAAATGACTTCTTTAGTTTAGCAAACAAATCGCTCGAGTAGGTGTAAATATCACTCACTTTCATGTTTTTTTGCACAACCTGCAAAAATCGCTCGATGCCATTGTTGCTTCTGCAAACCGCTGATCAATGCTACAAACCAATACAAACTAAGCCTGTCTGGAGTTTTCGCATCGCTCTGCAAAAGTACGTCACCCGGATCGTTGATCTGATTGGTTGAAGGACTATCCAGTTGCGTGAATAATGCTTGTTGATCACGCCTCTTGTGCAGTAGGAAATATATAGCAAACTCCCCAGACCAATGTTCAATTTTAAATTGAGCTTGGTCTGGTGATAGCCAGACAAGCCAATCAGCATATTAGAATGATTTCTGAAGGATCATGTGAAGACTGGAGTAATGATGCTGAAAATTCAGCTTTGCCTACACAGAAATACATTAAAATATAAAACAGTTTGTTTAAATTGTAATATCGATCTAATAAATGCAGCTTTAGTGAGCATAAGAGATTTTTTTTTTTTTAAATATGAAAAAAAAAAGTACTGACCCCAAACTTTTGAATAGTATATAGATAAAAATGATGTGCTTGACAAGAGATTATGGTGTCTTGAAAGGATGTCTGTACTGCAAATAAATAATAAAATTATTATTAAAAGTATTAATCCTTATTTGTTTTTCTTTTCCAGATAAACATGTCTACATCCTTAAAACAAGATCAATTTACTTGAATAAAAATTGCATAAAATATGAAAAGAAAATATATGCAAAGAAAAACATCTTGAAATTATTTTTTTAACCACATTGACATTGTTTTAAGCATAAATCTCACTAAATAGTTAGATTTGTTTAAAAAAAGAGAAAAGAATTCAATGCATATTCTCTAAATAGTCTTAATATCTATGCAACTTTCAAACTATGTAAACTATCTTGTTTTCAGGATGTTGAGATATTTTTGTAGTGTATTTCTCTCTCTCTCTCTCTCTCTCCCTCTCTCTCTCTCTCTCTCTATTTCAACGCTGTCTTTATAGCACAATAAATTTATCCATCTTCAGCACGCTGCCAGAGAAAAACCCCAGCTTTGCCCTGCTGTAAAGTGGAAATGTTAATGTAATTAAATCATTCATTTGGTTCAGTTTAATTAGCGCAGCGCTACTTTTAAGCTTAGCCGTGGCTAATCAGATTAGCATGAGGCTGAGACGGATGGATACGCTGTCGCCTTTGAAGTCCGGCGGCAGTCTAAGACACTCAGGCAACAGAACATTCACCCAGTCCCATGAAGCTCCAGGGATCCATGAAAAATCTGCCATCTTTCTCTTTACAATGGGAATTTAACATCTGTAATTTGCTAATTGCTAGCGGTAGCTGAGGTGATACCTTTGTTTCATACATCATACAATTTTTAATCTCTCCTCCTGTCAGTTGACTTCCCCTCCTTCTTGCAGCGACATCTCTTCTCTCTCTCTTTCATATCTAGTTTTACAGGCTGGTTTAAGAGGGTTTTGACCGCTTCTTCAGCTGGTCATGCTTGGACACCCATTGACGAACCAGCTAAAACCAATCTTAAACCAGCAAAGTGTGGTTTTAGCTGTTTTTTTGTTTTTGTTTTGTTTTGTTTTGTTTTGTTTTTTTGCTCAAATTTTCAGATTATTTTTTAGACCATCAATAAACCATCTGATACATCACTTAACCATGGTACTGCTTTTTTCAGTGCATTAAATTAAAAAGCCACTCATAAGGATTTGCATGGTTTTACCACAGTAAACGGATGTATCTAGGCTCGTTGTGAGATGTACATGAAACTCACAACTAAAACAGCGGCAACGGCAATATAAGATAAAAGACACTGATGTTTGAAAATAATCACATTTATTAAGCCTAATAAGCGCAATAAACTCTTCTTCAGTTGAGTATTACAGTTCATTAGCTCAACTGTAGATGGTTTATGGTTGCCAAGCAACTTGGCACGTTAATGAAGAATTCATCTGATGTGCGGTCGCAGGTTTTGTCCTCTGCTCTGCTTGCTTATTTATCCTTCTCTTTATCTCTGTTTCTCTCGACAGCGCACCTGTACAAGTGTTACGCCATGCGGGACAGCTGTGGGATGTGTTTGAAAGCGGATCCCCGGTTTGACTGCGGCTGGTGCGTGCAGGAGAAGAAGTGTTCGCTGAGACAGGAGTGTGCTCCTCCAGAGAGCACCTGGATGCACCCCAGTGCAGGAAACAGTCGCTGTGCGCACCCCAAAATCAACAAGGTAACACTCGTTCCCATTCTGTCACACCCCATTTAACACATTCACTATTTACAAGGCTGTCAAACACACTTTTTATTGTGTGAGCATTTAACAGGTGTTGTTTTTGTGGAGCAGTGTTGAAAATGAAGGTTCATCAACATTTCTTTGCATCTTATGTTCAGCAAAGAATCTGTCAAATAAATGTTTTACTGTATACGTTTTTTGAGTAGCTCTATGGTTCTATTAAAGGTTATTTTTTACATTTTTAGGTTGTTCAGTTCAGTGTATACAATTAAAGTATCATCTGTTACACTCTTAAATATAAAGGGTCTGAAAGGAGGTTCTTGCAGCAACGCTATAAGAGGCTTTCGCACCAGAGGAACGTTTTCATAGTTCCTATTGGTGGAAGTACCCGATTTTTAGCATTTGCACCACATAAACTTGTAACGATTTTAGTTCTAGTTATGCCTTTTTGGACAACTAAATTAGCTCCTACTTCAGAGTAGGGTCTAACCCAGCACCATAGGAACTACCAGTGATGTAAGTGTACGCTGATTGGCCGAACGCATGCCATACGTAACACCAGCTCCATTTTAGACGCAGTTTACATATAATTAATCCACGAACATGGAAAACAGTGATAAGACATATGGGGCTTTTGCACCGAAGGAACCTTTTCATAGTTCATAGAACTAATGGAGGAAATACCCACTTTTTTGCACCACAGGAACTGAGAATGAATTTAGTTCTAGGCCTTCTACGCCTTTTGGCGGAGCTCAATAGGAACTAGTGATGTAAGTGTACAATAATTGCCCGAACCCCTGCGAAACACCAGTGCCCACCTTTTTTTTTTTTAAAAAAAAGCTGTGTACATACACAAATTATAGCCTATATATTTACTCCACAAACTAACTCTACGAACATGGAAAACAGTTATAGATAGACCTCTGAACTTTTACGCAAAGGTGAATATCTAGCATGACTTTAAGGGGACCAAGCGAAACATGATTATGTATTTCTGCTCAGCTAGCGACATTGGACATCAACCACACGGCAAACACTAATACTTTTTCATATACTGATTAATCCTGCACCGTCAAAATAAAAGTTACAACAACAAGCGCGGTTTACGTTAGAGTTCCCACTGGCGGTGCGAATGCAAAAAGGAAAATGGCATTAGGGGAACATTTAGTTCCTATAACTACCCGTTGCGAAAGCCCTATATACATACAGAAAGCTGATGTTTACAGCATTTACTCGATGATATGTAGCACTGCAAATTGTCGAAGATATTTCATCTCTTAGCCCTCCTTTTGCCACTATAAAGATCCTTTTGTGGAAGGGAATCTTTTGTAACACTATAAATTAGAAGGGATTTTAACAAATATTTGTTGTTTCCCACTTCCCATCTTATCATAAATGTACGTTCTGAGAAGCCATACGTTTACTTCCTGTATGCTAATGATGGCAATGCTGTACTGTTTTTCAGTTTCTATAACTCTGACACTCTTAATCTAAGAAGAAAAAACAAAACAAAGGACCTCCATCTTACGTTTTCCACAGTGGCTGTGCCAAACAAATCTCTTGCTGTGCTTTTATTGCCGTGCAGCGGTGGATTGATGCTAATATACTGCGGTGTGCCAGTGTTGGCAGCTGGCAGTCTGAGAGACAGCGGTGTCTCTCAGTAAGATTAGCCCCTGATACTGGGTAATTGCCAGTGGCACAGTTGCTAATCCATTAGCTCATGCCTGTCTCTCTGCTTACTTATCGCTCTATAACCAGAGCTGAAAGCTTGAATGGAGGGAGAAACAGAAAAGGAAGAGGTACAGACAAAGAAAGGGAATGGCGTACGCTTGTTTTCAGTCCGCATGGAATCAGCTGACCAGTTTGAACGGTTGTTGTGATGACCACAGGCCCAAAATCAGACCTACAGCAAGTCTTCTGAAGTTGTACGATAGCTTTGTGTGAGGAACAGACTAAATTTAAGTTTGTATTGACAGATTTTCCCCTCTACAGCAGCTCTCGATTCAGATGGTGCTATTAGATACATGATGTCAAGCATTGTATGTTCTAGCATCTCGTGATCATAACATCATTGACATGACATGTTGATCGCCATGTTTGATTTAAGCTAAAGTAGCTAAAGTGAACGGAAATAAAGCTGTGAAGGATAGAAGTACAGTGCGCTAAATGTGTTCAAACCTACAAAACTCTGTAAAACAGCAACAGAGGGTGTACGTCCTTCATAGGCTCATTTTTGGACATTTGTGGTACAGCTCTGGTGTTATTAGAGAGACTGCATGAGGGTAGTGAACCGGGTCCAAAATAAACACTCGCCAAATGTGAGTAAAATTGCCTTTAGTGAGTAAATAAAAGGGAGTTAGTCGCCAGTTGGCCCATTATTAGCCACAGTAGCAATAAATGGTTTAAATTAAATTGTGAGAATAATAATTTGATATTTAGCAATGCAAATCAAACCACCTAATAAATAGTCAGTGGGAAAGTGTACCATCATTAGTTTACTTAGCATACTAAAGTCTTTTTTTCTCCAGAAAAGAAAATATTATTTTTGTATTTTTATATAATACTATTTGTATTCATATTTTGAATTAGCTTTTATTTATTTATTTTTTTCATTTGTTTATTTTTTAGTAACTTTGTGCTTAGATTTTGTTTTTATGAATATTTATAAATATACTTATTTTATTTCGATTTTAGTTTGTTTTATTTCAGTTAAATTAAACTTATTTCAGTTGTTTCATTTCAAAATGTCTTAGTTTTTCATTTAATTTTTTTTTTCCCATCTTTATTTCAGTTAAAAAAAACTGTTTGTTTATTTAACGATAACAACACTGGAAACTATGAGCAACAAAATCATTTATTGGCCCAGTATAGACAATTTACATTTCATTACATTTCTTAACACAAGTAACATTATGCTATGCCTATATATTTTATCCTTTTCTTGTAGTTTATCCATTCCTACCACACTCATGTCCTCGTTTCTTTTCCGTTCACATCAGAGCCGTGTGACTTAGTATATTAGCCGGTGGATAAGCTTCTAATTTCATTTGGAATGGAGTATTTAAACTGGGATTTTCTGTCTCTCTCTCTTCAGAGAGACCCCTGGGTATGAGTAGTAATTGAATTTGCTTTATGTCTGTCTTATTGTCTGCTGTTGTGTGTCTCTGTTGAAGCAGTCTGCTGATGTGAAAGTTGTGCCCTTTCACTCTATGGTCCAAGGAGGTCTATAATACCTGGACAGAGATAGCCGTTAGCCTTCCCATTCATCGCAATGGCAGCTACTCAATGGTAAAGTTGCAGGGTGGACATGCTGGGTAGAAAAACCCTGACAATTTTGAGGAAAAGTCCTCCTTATACTGTTTCTCAGCTCTTGTTTTTCCCAAAATGCACCCCTTCACTTTGGCATCAATATCGCATTAACTTGCTGAGAGTGTAGATTTTCTCCATTTCTAATTACACCAGAGGAAAGCGCACCTAACCAGGGGCAACAGCAAGGTTTGTTATGCCGAACATTCTTTTCTTTATCTCGGATTTTCTCTCTCTCACACATACACACACCCCTATCACACCTCTGTCAACAGTAAGCAGCACTGATAAGCTTTGACACTGAAATATGTAAAATATACATGTTGTTCTGCCTTGTTTTTCATGCAGCGAGATGAAGTGAGACAGGCAATGAGAGGCGGTAGACAGAACCAGTGTGTCTGATTGGATGATTCAGTTTGCATTCTCTTCATGTAGGTACGAAATGAAAATAGTCTTAAGCCTCACGTTCCTTTAGGGAGACGGATTTCTGCTGCTGCCCATCTAAGTCTGCTTGTGATTGGATGCCACCAAGCTACATGTAAAACAACCCCTCTGAAACCAATTACGGACCACTTTTCCCTCCTTGTTTCGTTATGCTGTATTCTTATTGGCATCGCTCTGTACAAAAAGCCAATTTTTGACTCTATGGTCTATACGAGGCTCTAAGATTGGCTTAGGGGGAGAGGGATTTGAGAACATATGCTACAAACTAGCAACATTGGATGGGAAAATAGGGAAAAAAGGAAGCAAATTAGGGCCCCGCAAAGCTACATAACTGAAGCGACAGATATGGCAGAACTTTGATGCATTTTTCCATTCTTCAGCAGATTGGTGGAGGCTCTATAAATAGGAGGTTTTCTGGGTGAAATCCCAAGTGAAGCTGTTGTACCCGTAAGCAAAGACACTTAACCTCAATTACATCAGGAAGCATGCAGCCGCAGACGTATAGAGAGGGGGTGCCAGACAGAACCGTGTTTTGCGTATCTGAGAGCTGAATAGCACACGTACTGTAGATGTTTCGACCAGTAGAATTTGTCGTCAATTGTTTTTTGAAAGAATTACCTATGCTGCATTTCTGTGTTTGCCAAAAGATGAAAGACCACCTTGCTGATGAAGATCAGGGAAAGACTGACAAACAGAAAGACAGTAGACAATCCCAACATCAGGAAAGCGTTAAGCCTCACTCACTGTGCAGGTGGCTTGTGGGCGGATGGGATCTGGAAGACAGGGGTCTTCAAATGCCCCAATCTGCCCCTATTCTTTTCACCCTCCGTCTTCTCTGAGTCCTCCCACTCTCCTCCATTGTCATCCTCCCACCCATTGGCAGGGGGTGGGGGGAAAGCGACACACAAACAGTAATATTCTCGCCACTGGAAATCGACAGGAGGCTTCGTGCATTCTGGTGCACTTTAATCTCAGTAATTGCATATATTTTTTGAAATGTATCGTTACCCAGAGCTGATAATGAAGGGAGATTTACTTAACTGTGTATAATTTAACAAGGTCCTGGGGGAGAACGTGTGTGTATATTAGTGCTCTCCCACTTGTGTTGAGAGATATTATTTTTATCTATCATTTCGCTCTAAGGCTGATTTAATTAGAAACGTATAAATTGTTTTTTGAACATAATAAAAGACATCTAATGTAGGTTAATTTTAGTGTAATCCCGAGCGACAGTCTTCAGTCCAAATTCTGAGATTTTCAGGTCAAGACTAGACGGTTTACAGTACATGCTCTATTAATACAGCTTGAATTTATTTTGCTATTCAGGCTGTTGCAGTGTACAGTGCAGTCTGAGGCATTGTAACTGTACTGACCTGTTCCTGGGGTTACTTTAGTTTTGCTTGGCCAGACTTGCATAAAGTCTGGTCCAAATTTTGGCTTGTTTTGATCGATGTGTGATGCAACCAGCAGCAGTTTGTTTTTGTGCTGTTAAGGGAATTTGGTGAATCCAGTGAATAGTTTTCTCAAAAGTGC
Source organism: Chanodichthys erythropterus (assembly GCF_024489055.1). Taxonomy (NCBI): domain Eukaryota; kingdom Metazoa; phylum Chordata; class Actinopteri; order Cypriniformes; family Xenocyprididae; genus Chanodichthys; species Chanodichthys erythropterus. The sequence goes on from NC_090240.1 coordinate 30,220,051, forward strand.
TCATTATATCAGTTCTCCCTACAAGAGTTTGAAAGTGGTGGCGGGAGCGTTTGAAAGCAGGCGTCGATCAGTGGACTGGTTCGAACTCTACTCCCTACCACCTTGTCCCAGGCATAAAGAAGTTGCATAAAGTCAGCCAAACCGATTTAAACTGGCCAGCTCTTGCCAGTTATGTATCCAACTCTGAATTGAATTTGAGGTTGCAAAAAGGTGCAGAATTGCAATTTAAATTTGAATGTAAAGATGTAGAATTAAAATAAAAAGATCTAAGAAATTAATTTACCTGTCCTTGTTAGGGTGAATATTGGTTTGAAAGAGGCTTGAACAAAGATTAAAAATAAAAAAGTGGATAGATGGATAATAACAAATAATAATTAAAATAAATAGATTTTATTTTATTTGGTTTGCTGTGGTCAGTTAAATGCTTTTTTATTTTGTTTAGTTTTATTTATTTTTATTGACCACCTGCATTGAATTTATTTTGCAATTCTTTTAAAGGTGCCGTAGAACATCTTTTTAAAAGATGTAATATAAGTCTAAGGTGTCCCCTGAATGTGTCTGTGAAGTTTCAGCTCAAAATACCCCATATATTTTTTTTTATTCATTTTTTTAACTGCCTATTTTGGGGCATCATTAAATATGCGCAGATTTAGGCTGCGACCCCTTTAAATGCTCTCGCTCCCCGCCCACAGAGCTTGCGCTTGCCTTAAACAGTGCATAAACAAAGTTCACACAGCTAATATAACCCTCAAAATTGTTCTTTACAAAGTGTTCGTCATGCAGCATGTCTAATTGTGTAAGTATAGTATTTATTTGGATGTTTATTTGATTCTGAATGAGTTTGATTGTGTGCTCCGTGGCTAAAGCTAACATTACACACTGTTGGAGAGATTTATAAAGAATGAAGTTGTTTATGAATTATACAGACTGCAAGTGTTTAAAAAATGAAAATAATGACAGTCTCGTCTCCGTGAAAACAGTAAAAAACGATGGTAACTTTAACCACATTTAACAGTACATTAGCAACATGCTAATGAAACATTTAGAAAGACAATTTACAAATATCACTAAAAATATCATGATATCATGGATCATGTCAGTTATTATCGATCCATCTGCCATTTTTCGTTATTGTTCTTGCTTGCTTACCTTGTCTGATGATTCAGCTGTGCAGATCCAGACGTCCTGCCCTTGTGTAATGCTTGAACATGGGCTGGCATATGCAAATATTGGGGGCATACATATTAATGATCTTAACTATTACGTAGTCAATGTTATGTTGAGATTCGCCTGTTTGTCAGAGGTCTTTTAAACAAATGAGATTTATATAACAAGGAGGAAATAATGGAGTTTGAGACTCACTGTATGTCATTTCCATGTACTGAACTCTTGTTATTTAACTATGCCAAGATAAATTAAATTTTTAATTCTAGGGCACCTTTAAATTTCATTGGAATTCCTTTTCCTGTCATTCAATTTTCTACTTTAATTCTTTTCTCAGTGAGGCTGAGAATATGGTTACTTTGGACGTACACTACTAGCAAGAAAATCTGAATTTTATGGCAAACTTTCTCATTTCACACTTGTTGAATTCACCGTTTTCTATGCAACCTCATTTTACACATTGGAGTCCCTATCCTAGGACCCCAGCCATTGTGGCAGTGATGCAGCCGAGGCCCAGATCCAGGTTGCCGTGGAGACCTTGTGGTCGGGAGATCAGGCGTACAGAGTACCTGTAATTACCTCATGATGGCTGTTATGGGGCGCCATCCTGCTCTTACCACTACACATCATTCACCATATTTGTTTTGTCATGCCACACCTGTCCTCGTTACGGAGAATAATCCGGCTAAATAAATCACATTATCCCACTGCCTTGTGCCATGCGGCTCTGAAGCGTGGATCCGAGAGCCTGGGTAATAAGTTTCAATTAGAGGATGGATGGAGGGGGGGTTGGAGGGAGGTGTCTCGCCAAGCCCAGCATTAGGGGCTTCTGCTCCCCTGCGCCAAGGGGTGATTTGTCTCCATTAAAATGCAAGGCGTCTGAGTTTGTGTTGGAGACTATAAGGAGCTACAGGGTTCAATGCCAAGACCTATCAACTAACCAGAGGACCATTATATGATCTACAGATATCAGAAGTTTTTTTTTTTTTTTTTTTTTTTTTTTATTCTACATTTCTTGAACTTGTTCTCTGCTTTTCTGTTCATCATGGCAAAAAGTCCAAAACTAAAATTAGATTTTTTTTTTTTTTTTTTTTTTTTTTTTTTAAATATTATAGTCCCTATTTTTCTCATTTGACAGCTGTTTCCCGAAACCGGACCACGGCAAGGCGGAACCAGGCTCACCATCACTGGAGAGAACCTGGGTCTGCAGTTCAGAGACATTATGACAGGAGTTCGGCTGGGAAAAGTACCCTGTGTTCCTATTGAAGAGGAATATGTTAGTGCGGAAAGGTGGGTAATACTTTTAGTAGTATTACTACAGGGTAATACCACAGATTTTTGGCTTCCAATTAGTTTCACAGACTTTTGTCAGCATAGCACTATATTTAATTTTTTAACAGGAATGAAAACAAGGCTGTGAGGGATAGAAATACAGTGTATTTAATGTATTGTACTGTCGTCTAACATCATGAAAATTGTTCAGCTGAAGAATGCCCCCCCCCCCCCCCCCCCCCCAAAAAAAAAAACCTCCATAAAAACAATTGTGAAAGTGTAAGAATTGCCTGATCTAGGGCCTTTATACAGTGCGAAAAATTCAATATGACATCTAACCTAAGGTCTATAACACTCTTATTTTTCACTGTATGATTTATCAAACTCAACCCACAAAGTGCGTATTCTTTCAGCTACTGATAAGTATCTAGTAATTCCATTTAACACATTTTACCACATCTAAATTAAGAGTCCTTGCAGTGCAGAAATCAGTGTAGAAAATGAAAGATTCAGTCTGGGTCGGCTCATAAATCAGAAACAGATTAATTATAGTAATAATATTTACTCACGCTGTATCATATAAATCCATCCATTCACCTTCCTCCCCTTGAGGCCTTTGGTAACTTAGCACTGCTGTTAATCACAAACCCTAAAGAGGATTCCGACGTGTCTGTCTTCCGCAGGATTGTGTGTCTGCTGAATGACGCCACAGGATACCGTGTGCAGGAAGCCCAAGTGGAGGTGTGCGTGAGAGACTGTCTGGCTGACTACAGAGCCCTCTCACCTAGGGCATTCACCTTTGTGGTGAGCATCTAGAGACACTTAATCCTACAGATACATTCAGATCTAGCTGCCTTTGGATAATTTAAATTATGCAAATTGGATGCAAATAATTCCAAACAAACACGTGTGTATAAATACAAAAGAAAAAAGAAAAAAATCACCAAAATCCATAAAAATTATTAAGCAGCAGCAAATCAGCATAGGATCATGTGACACTGAAGACTGGAGTAATGGTCCACATCACAGATATAAATTACATTTTAAAATATACTAAAATAAAAAGCTGTTATTTAAAATTGTAATAATATTTCACAATATTACAGTTACTGTATTTTTAATCATATTAAAACGGTAGTGTATATCAGCATTGCATCAAGTTACATGCAGAAAGTTGGTGGCCTTATACTTTATACTGATAGTGTTTAAAATTAGATGACAATATCAATGTGCTTCTTCTTGAATATATCATTTTGTTCCTTAGACGCCATATTTTACACGTGTCCAGCCCGCTCAGGGACCCCTCTCGGGAGGAACCAGAGTCACTATTGAAGGAAACCACCTCAACGCTGGCAGCTCTGTTGCAGTCAACATTGGGCGTCACACTTGTCACTTCAAAAAGTGAGTGCTGCTCCTCTACATCTTCTGTTTTTAGCAGCTATATCACAAACCTCTGGCAAGTTCATGGTATGAAGTGGTATATATGAAGAGATATTGGGGACAATCACAGTGTCAAATGCATCTGACTAGAAATAATTCAAAATATAAATAAATATTCAGCTCATTTGTGTGATTCAAGTGTGAATCCATCCTGTGACCTGTCTAATAATAAGGAAAAAAAGCCGTAATATATATATAAAAATAGTTGTCTGTTTGGCCGCCCTTCTATCTGTCTTGTTATCGGTTTATCCCTCCATCTGTCTGGCTTTCGTTCTAACTTTGTGTTTCTGTCTGTCACATAGTTTCTGTTTGTTTGTTTGACTGTTTTATACGTTCCATAGGCCCTGTGCCAGTCGTTTTGATGGTTAGCCTGTTGGCTGTTTTGGTGTAGCATTTGCCAACATACAGTCTCCGCTTGCTTGTTAATGTGGTCTTTTTTCTCTTATTCTCTCTGCTTATTCGCCTGCCAAGTTGTCTCCCTCTGTCTTTATCTGTATCCTTCCAAAAAGCTGTCTTCCGGCTTCTCACCTTAGCACGTCCACCTGTCATTCCGTCAGTCAAAACGCCCAGGCCCGTTTTTTTTTTTTTTACCCCTCGGCATGTATCTACAGCATAAAGAGACACTTTGAAGGCAAGAACATCAGCCACGTTATGGCACAGGCGGTCCCGGTCGATTGTGCGCTTCCGTTTGTGGACGGGGACAGTGAATGAGTGTTCCTGCCGTCCGCCTGTCTATCTGTAGCACCAGACCGCTCTGCATTGCAGCGGAGAATAAAAACATTGTCTCGCTGCCAAGTCTCAGACATGAGAGAAGGAGAGAATGAGGATTACTGCGGTTCTCGCTGACTGAGACGTCAGCCACACCTGGTCTCGGAGCCAGGGTTCACTTCAGAGAGAAGGTCCACATCATGTTATCCCATTGTGGGAGGATGTTAAAGAGATAAAAAAATAAATATGCTTTAATCATTAACTCACCCTCACATAGTTCCAAACCTGTATGGTTACTAACACAAAAGGAGAAGTTTTGAAGAACGTTCATGCTGCTCAGTTCAGTACAATGAAAGCGGATGGAAACCTGGGCCATTTATGCCACAAAAAGCCACAATTTAAAGGCATAGTCCACGCAAAAATGAAAATTGGGTCATCATTAACTTGCTAAATGTCTAAACTATTCTTCTCTGGAACACAAATGAAGATATTTTGAAGAACGTTAGGATCCAAATAATATTGAAGCCCATTGATTTCCATTGTATGGACAAAATAAACACAGAAATATTTCTCAAAATATATTTAAATCAAATCAAAGAAACTATTTAAAAATAAAACAACAGAGTGTACTGAAGTGCTGTACAATTTCAAAAAAAATATATATATTTTGCAGGAAAAGAAAAATACAATGAATCAGCATGAGTTTAGTGTGAACTATTCCTTGAAAGCATCATGAAGCACTATGTTTGAAGTCTTTTAAAGCCATAAAATATCATTGTATGAGGATCAGACTGAAATTTGATTCATTATTCACTGAAAGTCTTGTATGATAGCCGTAGTCCCAATTGCACTTTCATTGTGTGGAAATGGGCAGCTTGGACATTTTGTAAAACATCTACTTTTGTGTTCTACAGAAAAAAATAAATGAAACCGGTTTCAAAAGACATGAGATATTCATTTTCGGCTGAACTAACCCTTTCATATGCCCTGCTTCTTTTGTGTGTGTGTGTGTGTGTTCCATTCATAATATCCAGTGAATACATATTCAAATTTATTCTACATGTCTGTAATCCAAATTACATATTTAAAATGCAAAATCTCTAAAAGAAAAAAAAAATATCCTAAAGCAATGGTTGCATTTTGAACTTCATTTCATTGAATGTCTGTATATTTTACCTTTGAGGAAATTTGTGGCTTATCCGCTCCACAACTCGCTCTCTTTGCACTCTTGTGTTTTTTTTTTTTTGTTTTTTTTTTGTGACAACCACCTTGTCAAAATATGTGCAGTCTTCTGAGGATTTCTGGGGTGTGCATCTTGAAAAGCGTTCCCATGGCAACGTACTAAGGGGATGTGCATGGAGATTGCAGGCACGTCTCCAGTACAGGAGAAGAGAGTGAAGCAGACAGACCAGAGAAAAACAGACCTGAAGTCTTTGAAACCCATATGGTTGTTAACACAAATGATAAAGCTTCATCAAACATACTTAACTCTTACTGAGTACAGAATCTATGTCATGATGAAATATGAATGTGATGACATGCTTTTACTCTAATACACCTCTGCGCTTCCTCCATGACTGTAGGCGGAGCTCTAAGGAGATTGTGTGTGTGACCCCGGCTGGCGTGAACCCGGGAAGTACCCCAGTTATGGTGGACATTGACTCTGCTGAGCTGAGGAACCCTGAGGTGAAGTTTAACTACACAGAGGACCCCACCGTCCTGAAGATAGACCCAGACTGGAGCATCGCTAGGTACGTGACAACTGTTTAGGGGTCTAATCGTCTGAGTTTGTGTTATTTGAGTATTTGAATAGAATGGAAACATGACAAAAATGGCCTAGCGGTTTGTGTATGTCCTTAAAAATGTAGGCAGAGGGTGAGCCAACTCCAGGGTAAGGAGATAATTTAGATAGGGTTAGTTCACCCAAAATGAAAATTTTGTCACCCTCAAGTTGTTCCAAACCTGTAAGACTTTTGTTCGTCTTCGGAAAACAAATGATGTTTTGATGAAATCTGAGAGCTTTCTGTTTCTCCATAGACACAACTGAAACAAGCTTCAAGAAGTTCATGAAGAGAAAACTAATCCAAAACTAATCCGTATGAGAGACTTGATTGCTTTATATGATGAAGAGATTGAATTTAGGCTTTTAATGACAGAATTTTCATTTTTTTGGGTGAACTATGCCTTTAAGTTACATCCCACACATCCCAGCATAAAGGCTACTGATAAATGATTTGATATTAAAGCATCTACGTTCATAAACCAGTTAATTTGAAGAGAATAACAAGCATACTGTGTGTGGGATTTGGCATGGCAGAAATCACACAAAGAGCGTCCCTTTCTAATTACTAAAAAGCTGTCACTCATCTTAGTTCATTGCAATCCATTAAAATCAATGAAACAGACTGCACAATGCATCTGTCTACCCTTTGTTTGTTATAATGAGAGGATTTGCATGTGTGCAGAACTCCGAATCCACTCACCGCTTAAAACTCAGGAGTTTTTGATCAGTGCTAACTTAAACACCTCTGATTGGCCATTGCGTTCAAGAAATCAACAGATATGTTGGTGATTGGCTACAACGCTGCAAAAACACATTAATGCTCTCCAGAGTGCAAACACACCGAATTGTCTTCCAAATCTGTTTTGCCAATATGCTATTATTGCGGAAAAAACTGATCCTAGACCAGCAGTAATGAGCAGCTTTTCCCTCTAAAAGCAATCAGAAGCAGCAGGAAGTTGTTTGAGTGAGAAAATTCCATGCTAGTGTCAAGGCTCCACCTATGTGTAGTTGATTCATTAGAACAGTTTAGTTTTTCTGTAAAAATGACAAATAATAATTCAAAAAAGTGTGTCATTTGGCACCAAAAAACAGACTTGCATAAGAAAAGTTAAAGCACCAACAGAAGGTATTTTAACAATTTCTAAAATACACTAAAATGTAGTTGTTCTTTTTTTCTGGAGCCATGTCCTGCGGTTAGCATATGTGCCCCAAAACACAGTGTTGTGGTGTTCATGTGGTAGTCACGGGTTCGAATCCGGCCTGCTATGCGTCTCGGTTCCTTTGTCATCCTTTTCTGTCATCTCTCTACTTCCCCTCTTAATAAAAATGACAACATTAAAAACATGGCAATTCCTTCTGCCTCGCTGAAGGAAGTTGGAACAACAAAGAAGTAATAAAAATCAATAAGAAGCTATTTGTGTTACACTTTCTCTTGACACATGAGCAGAACTCATTAAGAGGTTGAAAAATGAGATTCTTTTAGGCGTCGCTCCCTTCACGCCATCAGACTTCTGCACCTGTGAGCAGAGCTGCTGTCAGGTGATGTTTTTTGCAGCTTTCTAGGGAGGAGTAGCGATTTGCACTAAAGCATGTCTGGCCTGTCGGTGTCGGGGGTGAAATAAAAACAACAAGTCTATAGAAACACCATCAGCGGTGTCAGATGGGGCAGGCAGGATGGAGCACTTATCACCTGCAACTTCGCTTCTCCTGTGGGTTATAGAGCGAGCTCTTTAAAAGCCTGTAGATGAAAAGAAGCTCTCAACACTCCCCCTCTCTCCCGCTTTCTATCACTTACTTTCTTATTTACCTTTGTGTGGTGTCAGCGCTACGCTCTCTTAGAGCAAAAAGGTGAAAAATGTAAAGCTATATGGCGAAGCTGTTGACTTTATGCACTTAGCATGTATCTGTGTATAACAATTGTTACTTTTAAAACACTATTTGAATGATTTCTGATATCTAGTTCAGTTTATAATGTTCTTAAACCAATTTATATATAAGAATACACACAATTCCTGGCCTTTTTCTATAGTCACAAAAGATTCGGTTATGACACAACACACATACATAGTTGTTTGTGTGATTGTGTGTTTTGATGCTGACCCAGGCCACTACAGTCAAGTGTGTTCTCTCTCCGTCGAGCCCTGCTTTGAACGGGGCCATTATCCCGCAGGAGTGTGTACCATGGTACCTTTCCCCCCCTCCATCTGCCTCTGAAAAACAAACGCACACACTCAGGGATCAAAGCAGAACCAGAAATGACTGCGCCTGTGCAGCAGTCGCCTCTAGCTTGAACAGACATAACTGGAACCCAAAAGTTGTGGCCCCAGAGCCTGTTAGTGTGCGCTGAGAGAGGCTGTATTGATTTGAGCTGAAAATGCCCTTCAGGGCCATGGCACAGCAGGTGTCACAGAGGCAAACAGGCAGAGACATCAGCAGCGGTACGGTGTGAGACTCGAACTCACAGACCGCCTATGTCAACAAGCTTGTGAACACAAGTGTTTTTTCGGAAGATGTCGGTATAGTGAACCCTAGGCAAATTGTTTTTTTGAAACAGTTCAGGGCCAGGTTTACTAAACGGGCAAATTAGCATGAGAGCGCAATTCCAAAAAAAGCGCCAATGGGCGTGGAAAGTTCTACACCTAGAAAGTTCTACTGATGACGTGCAAATTAATGAACACAGACGCAGCCGGATCGTTTCCATAATGACCAGGGCCGGATTGGGACTCATTTTCAGCCCTGGAGTTTCATGCCTTAGATCGGCCCACTTTAATTCACGACTGACTATATTAAAATAATGTAATTAAAACCTCAGTATATAAGTCTGCAATAGTGCAGTGTTCTCTACAGCCTTGTAAATAATTGTATTTTTCAAAAGTATCTTCAAATACCCATGATAGTACAAATGATAGTACAAAAAATGCTAGTTATTTTTGTAGTTATAATAATGATTTTATAATGTGAACCACTGATTAATTCTCTAGCCATCTAGTGGCTGAAGTTAAAAATTCATGTTATTTTAATTTTAATTTAATTAAGTGTTTGCTTTCCAGTAGATGGCAGTAATCATTCACTAAACCCAGGCACATTTTTCATGTCTATCACTATGAATGAAATTTAGAAATGTAGATCTTTATTAAAGTGGATTTAACATAAAATGTTGCTATTTTATATAAATGTATACACTTAAATTATTACAAATTGAGGCAAATAAATAACACAAAATACCATAAATCCTACAAAATTGCACAACTTTACAGTAATATATTAAAGTATGCTATTACTTTAGTTTAAAAAAAAAGTTACATGTTACAAAATCACATTTTACTGTCTGGTTATGTAAGCTAGTTGGACAGAAAAATTAATATTGTTGGCCAGTGTGTAATAGCAAAGCAAGCAACATAAGATAAGTGATAGGCCATATTTTATTATTTGCCTATTATTATTCAGTATAAGTAAGCTGCATGCCTTTTATCTTTTGCATGTTTCCCCTCTTCCTTTTTATTTATTTACGTTACTTAAATCGGCCTCTGGTGGCTTAAGCCACGCATACACTTAACGATTGTAAGGCTGATTATGAATGTTAAATTGATACTTATGACTGATCGCGCTCAAACGTGTCCAGTCAGAGCCAGTTGCGTTCAGTCTGCGATTACAGTCGGTGTTCAAATTCCATGTGTGAGTATATAAATCAGCTCCAGTCGAAGGAAACAATCGGTATGTTCAGTTCAGTAGAATGTTTCAGCTAATCGTTAGGTGTGTCCCCGACTTTAGACCTTTTGCCTTACCATAATTTAGCATTGATTTAGAACTTGTCCCGCTGTCCCTACAGACGTCACCTCATCCCTTCTTCTCATATACTTTTGAGTGAGTTGTCTTCTCCGTGCGCACACTCCGAGTCCCTCCCGACCAGGTTAATTTACCCACCGAGTGACATGATATCATTGACGTTGCATGCAAATGAATGGTAAAAACCCGATCGTTTGTTTGTTTTTTCTTATGTGGGTGCCCCGTGCTGCCCTGGGCCGTTGCCCATGTCATCCAGGCCTAAATCCGTCACTGAATGTTTTTTAGGAAAAGTTTGGCTACTCAGCTTAGTGCATTTGGCCGCGTCCACAGTTTCTAGAGCATCCATATTTCATTACAACACCGGCCCTCGCGGCTAAATAAACAGACCGGCCCACTGGGAATTCTCCCGGTGCTCCCGATTAGGCAATACGGGCCTGATAATGACCAACGCAATCTACCATGAGCAGCGCAACTTAGCGTCTGGTTTAAGACATGCTTTTTTGGGAGGTATAATAATGGCGAAAATATCAGTAAATTGACTAGCGCAAACCTTAGTAAATCATCTTGCATGATTTGTTTTAATACTCTTCTCCCATAAATTTTGCGTCTGAAAGGGAAACTCATACAAATGCATATGCAATATGGTCAGATGCAAAAATAACTCTGTCCATGCCTTTTTACCACTAATTTTAACTTTAGTAAATCCTGGCAATCATTTTTTAACACCAAAAGAGCGTTTGCACTTTAGCGTTTAGTATATCTGGCCTGGTGTTTTGAAAAATCTAAGGACATTTTCATACCTGTAGATCGATTGCATTGTTTCAAAACAGGGACTTAATTTGTTACAATGTTGCATTTTCCTCTTGGTTTGCTTTCACAAGGCAATATTTCAAAGCATACCAAAATGTGTTAATGAAAGTCACATGTGTATCCAACTGTCTCCTTATTTGTCAGAGTTTGCTCTGCGTCATCCATTAAAATGATTGATACAATTCGTTTCATAAGCATATTGTGGCTTGTTTAGTACCTACTGTCGAGACACACGCAAACACTATACGAATATAGCCATCATTCCCGCTGTTAAATTATGTACTACATTTGTACTAATTCAAGCGCAATCTCTCTGTATCTCTCAGTGCTGTCTAATAGACTAACTGTGTTGAGACACATGCAAACACTATATGAATGTTATAATGCAGCTAGAGCGGGAATCAAGGCTTCCTCAGAGTTCTTGAATGGAGAAGCGCGATTATACAATGTTTTAAGATGAAGAGGCGCTGTTTGGTTTTTAACTGCAGCAACTAATGTGCTCACTCACAGAATCAAACAGCATTTTAAATTTGGTTCGTTGGTCCATTGGGTTGGATTGCTTTCACACCACAAGCGAACTGCCCCAGTTTGTTTACAATCGGGCCGAGACCACCTCGTTCAGGCGATCTCGGATCGATTGTTTTAGTGCGGGTCCGAGCGCAATTGCCGTGTTCACATATGCCTAAATGCTCCGAGCCAAGGAAGAAAATGCACCAGGTTCCAAAACAAATGCTCAGGTGTGAAAACACCCTAAAAGTAAATATAGCATCTTCAAGTATAGACAAATGACAAGAGACCAAAAGTTAGGACAAACAAGAAAGAAACTCAAAGCTTGAGATCGGTTGTGGACCCTGTGTCTCACCTGGTTGCCTGTTGACGGCAACATTGCTCAAAAGTTGCCCTGTGTATCATCACCTTAAGAACAATAAGGCCCCAAACTCACAAAACTAGCTACAGTAGCTTGATTTCATCCCTGTATCTTTTTCTCACATACTGCAGATAAACTCTAAACACTTTATTTGTGAAGATGGATGGATGGCCTTTACTTTTGCTGAAGTCATCAAGTTTATATCTGATTGGTCCGTGTAATGAACAAATCTTAGATGATGTGCAGCTTCTCTTTCAGTACAGACAGACTCAAGCAGTTGCTGTTTGTCTCTAACCTGTTACTGTCAACTACTGAAGAGAATCTTTGCTGAGTAAGTTCAAATCGGTTTAACCGTCGACACGTTTTGAGCTAGCACATCTGGTTTGGTGTCATGTGAAGGTAACACTATTGTCCTCTGGAGTATTGAGGTTGGCTGCTGCCACTGTAATACAAGAACAGGACTGCATGCTTGCAATAAATCAAGTGTACAGTTGCATACTTGCAAGCATTGCGACTGGAATGAGATATCCTCTCAGATAGGGGTAGGTAGAGGATCTATTTGTAGGCAGTGTGTCCTTTTTCTTGTTCTCTGAAGCTTGTACCTGAATTAAGAGGGATTTTCACTGAGACAGACAGACTGTGGACTAAGGAGAGAGACTGAAAGAACTCCACACATACAGTGTGCAGTGGACACACAGGTCTCCAAACACCTGGTAAGACAAACTGAGCTGCAGGGTTGATACATTTTCCTTTGAAACTCTCTTTTTTTCTAAATAGCCAGTAGCATCTAGTTTACATTGCATTTAAAATACCACTTTCACAATTAATGTATATGTTTGTGTCAAATTGATGGTTGAGAAAAGAAATAAAGTGAGCATTGTCAATTTGCTGCTTGCTATTGCTAGTAAAACGGGATGTATATTTGTGGGAATGACATTCTCAATCCAGAAGTTGATTTTCACCTAAATAAAATCTTTTCATTAGTATATTTGATCTTTTTTGCAGAAATTAAAGACTTTAAATGAGTACAAAATCGTGCTAGCATATAGTTAGACTTGAAGCTAACAGCCACTGAAGCTCTAAAACTGTAGTTTTGATTGTATGGGATCTGAATAACTATCACCTAATCTCAGCCTCTGTTATGACTTATGAAACGGGTGCCGCATATGCAGAGGTAGAATGTCTTTAAACTCCCGGCTCTTCAGGAAAATCCTTTTTGTGTCTCATCGCCAAAAGTGATTATGGGATATATTACCTCTGCTCTGTTTTACCTCCCTTTGGGATGAAAAAGCTTGATAGACTGATATTTCTTCAGATTTCAAGGCCAAGTGTTGAGCTAGACTGTATGATTGGGTTATTGTGTGAGATCTGTACCCATCATGTTTCGATGATGACTTCCTGTTTCTCTTCCCAGCGGTGGGACTTTGCTGACGATCAGCGGCACCAACCTGGCCACCATTAAAGAACCTAAGATCCGCGCCAAGTACGGCTCTGCCGAGTCCTTTCATGTAAGTATCCTTTTTTTCCTTGTCTTTTGCTGATATTTCTTCCTTCCGCACCACTAGCCATACTTTTGTCCCTTGTATTTCTGCATTTTTCAGTCAGCTCCCTCTTTCGCTCAAAGGAAACCATCTAAATGTTCATCTCACAAAAGCTCCCACATGTTCCCCTGCTGCTGTTCTTGCTTAAAGGACTCTGTAAAAGAAGCACACAATCCTAAACACCATTTTTATCTTGGGAAAGGTCACAGAAATATCTCTCTGTCACTCCGTTTCATTTTCTGCACAATTCTCACTGCCCCGGAGTTTAAATTGACCTCTGTGTTTCTCAACATCACATTAACAAAATGTATTATGTAACATATAACTGTCTGACATGGCTTCTGCTGTAACCATCATTTTTACCCATTTAATAAGTAGGGTCAGTGAATTAAAGCTGCAGTCCATAACTTTTTTTTGTTAAAAATTATCCAAAATCAATTTTTGAGCAAGTACACAACCAGCCAGTGTTCAAAACATCTCCTCACAACAATATAAGCATGTAATAATGGTTTCTAATTTTTGAATAGTTTTTGTCTCTCTGTTTTCCTATTCTACTCAGAACTGCACAGTTTTCAACAACTCAGTTATGGTCTGTCTGGCTCCATCTGTGGCTGATTCAGAGAGAGGCTTTGCAGAGACTGGCAGCGGACCGGATGAGATCGGCTTCTACATGGATAACGTCCATGCTCTTGTGGTCGTCAACGAGAGCTTCAGCTACTACCCGGACCCCGTCTTCGAACCCCTCAGTCCCACAGGAATTCTGGAGCTCAAACCGACATCTCCCCTCATCCTGAAGGTATAAGACACTTGCTTGAGGTGGTTGATGTATTTGTGGGTATTGATGTGAGGTTTATGTGGCCAATTTGAGTTATTTGCTGATCATGTTCTCCCTTCTTCTGCACACATTTTTCTGTCCTGTCTACTGTACCAATCAATGCAAATGCAAAATAGCTAATAACCCCCAAAAAACTGATATCTGATTCTCTCATATTGTTTTATTAATCTGTCTGGTCCATACATACAACTTCCTTCATCCCTTCGTTTATAAACTTCAAAATGCTGATCACAGACTCCGGCTGGTGAAAGCTTCTCTTTTCTTTAAACCAACTGAGGTGAGAGTCGAAGCATGTCGAGTGATATTTCTTTGTTAAATGGAAATTTATTAACGAAACCTTTTTACTTAATGCCCGATCCCCCGCCTGGCTTATTGGGGGGAGAGAAAACAACCCGGTGCATTAGCAAAGCGAAGGAAAATACGAAAATGCAATTTGGTGAAATAATCAGGGATATTCTGGAGATGCATCACATTCTCCACGCAATTAATTTCTCATCTAATTTGATCTGGGGTTGGTGGCGCGGATGAGATGAGAGGGGGAGAGGGAGCGGAATTTGCATTAAAGAGCGTCGTGCCGTGGCCTCACTGAACTCTGGGGATGGGGGGATGTTGGTGTTTTGCTGTTTTCATCAACATTTCTCTTTCCTGTCCCGTCTGTCCATGTGACCACAGAGTGTTCCGTCCTTTATTTTCCTTACTGTTTATCTTCATTGAGATCAGTCACAGGATATGTTCATATCTGTTCAAGCCTCTGGGGCTTCCTTTGCTTTTTTTAAATCAATATCTACATGACCTTTACGTGTCCAAGGTTGTGTGTTGCTAAATTCATTTCAGACAAAAAAGACACCATTACTATTATCTTGAAAACCCATTCCAGTGCTTAAAGGATATTTTCTGCTTAATGTCAATGGTCTTTCTATAGACATTTTTCATATTTTCACTGTTGCCAAAAAAAAAAAAAAAAAAAAAAAAAATATATATATATATATATATATATATATATAT
The DNA here is from genome assembly GCF_024489055.1 of Chanodichthys erythropterus. Classification (NCBI taxonomy): domain Eukaryota; kingdom Metazoa; phylum Chordata; class Actinopteri; order Cypriniformes; family Xenocyprididae; genus Chanodichthys; species Chanodichthys erythropterus. Next base: position 30,235,263 of record NC_090240.1, read on the forward strand.
ATATATATATATTATTATTATTATTTTTTTTTAATTACGAATGTTTTATTTTTATGTGAAGTATTTAAAGGTGCCAAAGAACATGTTTTTAAAAGATGTAATATAAGTCTAAGGTGTCCCCTGAATGTGTCTGTGAAGTTTCAGCTCAAAATACCCCATAGTTTTTATTTATTTATTTTTTTTTTTTTTTGGGGCATCATTATAAGTGCGCCGATTCAGGGTGTGTGGCCCCTTTAATTCTTGTGCTCCATACCCCAAGAGCTCGCGCTTGCCTTGAACAGCATAAACAAAGTTCACACAGCTAATATAAACCTCAAAATGTATCTTTACAAAGTGTTCGTCATGCAGCATGTCTAATCGCGTAAGTATAGTATTTATTTGGATGTTTACATTTGATTCTGAATGAGTTTGATAGTGCTTTGTGGCTAAAGCTAACATTACACACTGTTGGAGAGATTTATAAAGAATGAAGTTGTGTTTATGAATTATACAGACTGCAAGTGTTTAAAAATGAAAATAACGATGGCTCTTGTCTCCGTGAATACAGTAAGAAACGATGGTAACTTTAACCACATTTAACAGTACATTAGCCAAATGCTAACAAAACATTTAGAAAGACAATTTACAAACACCACTAAAAATATCATGATATCATGGATCATGTCAGTTATTATTGCTCCATCTGCCATTTTTCGCTATTGTTCCTGCTTGCTTACCTTGTCTGATGATTCAGCTGTGCACATCCAGACGTTAATACTGCCTGCCCTTGTGTAATGCCTTGAACATGGGCTGGCATATGCAAATATTGGGGGTGTACATATTAATGATCCCGACTGTTACGTAACAGTCAGTGTTATGTTGAGATTCGCCTGTTCTTCGGAGGTCTTTTAAACAAAAGAGATTTATATAAGAAGGAGGAAACAATGGAGTTTGAGACTCACTGTATGTCATTTCCATGTACTGAACTCTTGTTATTCAACTATGCCAAGGTAAATTCAATTTTAAATATATAAAATTATATAATAATATATATAAAATATTTTGTTTATTTTGCTTAAATACAATATAAATATAAAATTATAAACAAACTTATTTTTTGCGTATATAATAAATCAAAAATATAAAATTTAGTCATTTTTAAATAACTTTTTCCTGACAAATATTATATTTTCTTTACAAATAAAATAGTTTTTTATGGAATTATTATTTCTGCAGTGGATGCTTTTAAGGTGAAAGTCAAAGTGATACACAGCAAAGCCCTGATGAGGATCCATGTTTTTTCCATGTAAAAGCAATTAATGTTAGTTGTATTTTATTATTTCTTTTCATATCTGATTATGTCTTTTTCTGTTCATCATTACAGGGTCGTAATTTGATTCCTGCTGCTCCCGGTAACTCCAGACTTAACTACACGGTGTTTATCGGAGAAACGCCATGTGTTCTGACGCTCTCCGAGACCCAGTTGCTGTGCGAATGGCCAAACCTCACCGGCCAGCACAAAGTGACGGTATGTACTTAGATCCTCAAGTTCATGCTGACCAAATGTCAGAAGATTGGAAATGACAACTGGCAGTCAGAAATGAACTTAACACCAACCGAATGCCCCGCTGAAGGAAAATGTCTTGAAAGGACGCTCTTTATCTTCTCGCAGCATGTCATTCGTTGTGATGGCTCTGAAAGCGAAATGCTCCGAGAAGAAAAATATTTACGCCTATTTTCTGCATTCATATTATTTTTGCCGCAAATGTCACATTGGATTCAGAGAAATTGTATGAAATATATGTTTGTACAAACACTCTTTGAAAAATGCTGGTTCAAAAATAGACGCGTCTCTTTGTGTTGCGATCCTCGTGTGGCACTGAGAGGCGACGTGAGGCGAGGCCAGGGAGAGGCAGACACAGCTGTGCTCTTGTCCCATGTACAGTGACCTACTTATGGGCCGCCCTTGGTGCATTGGATCACGTCTGGCAGATCTCAGTGTGTGTTTTCTGTATCTTTTGGCTTCTATGTGAGAATTAGTCTTGTATGTGTGTGTATATATATATATATGAGTGATCATGTGAGTGTTCTGGTCACACAGCTGTGCATTGACTGCTGTGACCCCTGTTAGAGAGTCTCTCTAGGAAATTTTGCATGGCTGGGATCTCTGACCCCCATACCTTCCCAGGGGTCCCTGCAATTTTGCAGACAGCACACAATGCCTGCGGTGCGGTACGTACGGTCACGTAATGTCTGCAGTAGAGTTCTCTTGTAGTTCAATTCCACATATTTATATATGCGATGTTCGCGTTTTACTCTATTTAAACACTCCAATAGCAGTTAGCTATTAACTGCTAAAATGTATGCAGTACATTGTAATTGGTAAGCAGCTACCTAATTCAGTAAAATCTCTTAAGGTCAATAAGAGATTCATTGTGCAGTGTAGCCAGCTTCATTGAATATAACAGGAGTTTTCACAACAGTGCAGAACTTTGTGAGTTTCCGCTGAAGTGATTGACATGTATATGATTGACTGTATATAACCCATTTGCAATTTTGGGAAAAAAAAAAAGTTTTACATGCTAGTATATTGCAAGTACACACACTGCAAAGTTCCAATATTTTTTGCTATGAAATAGACATTGGTAACGAGAACAATTTGTCATAATGTATAATTAAGAGCTCATATTAAAAACTGATTTTATAGTAAAGTCGTGGCAATAAACTATGGAAGCTTGTTTCTGCCGCTGAATTAAAAAAAAAAAAGGTAATTGCAACTTTTTATCTTAAAATTCTAAAAAAAATCTTGCAATTGTGAGCTTACATACTTGTGATATAAATTAACAATTGCTTGATATAAAATCAGAATTGCGAGATATATACTCACAATTGCATGTTAAAGTCAGAATTGCTTGATATAAACTTGCAATTGTTTGTTATAAAGTCAGAATAGTGTGCTCGAGGAGAGGTGTGCTTTTACTTTATATTAAGTTATTACACAATTTATGTATGGGTTAGACACAGGATAATAGCTTTATTAAGTTTATTAATAATTATTTGTATTAAATTAACATGCTAATAAAATGTTAATAAAATATATATTTTATATATGTTTTATATTTTAACATGTTCATAAAATATATATTTTAAAAATATATTTTATTGATTAAATACCACATAATTTTTTTTGCATATATATATATATATATATATATATATATATATATATATATATATATATATATATATATATATATATATATATATAATGTATTATAATATATTGTACTATATAATTTTATATTTACATTATTTCGATTTTATATATATATATATATATATATATATATATATATATATATATATATATATATATATATATATATATATATATAAAATCGAAATAATGTTAATATAAAATTATATAGTACAATATATTATAATACAATTATAATACATTATATTATATAGTAATATTTAAATAACATTTTCTTAGAAAATTTGCAGTATTAGTTCATAAACAAGATATGTTAAATATCTTATGTATACTATATACACATGCATATACATATATCTAGTTTATTATCTTCATATCTTAATATCTTAAAAACACTTTTACAGTTTAAAAAACATCTTGACATTATGTGGATTGATTTTTTTTTGCCAAGACAGAGCTGTGCAAACAATCACATGGTTCCTGGTTAAATTTTCTATTTTCGAAGTACAAGCTTGAAATGATCCAGTAATAATAGGACATTTTGAGCTTAATGGGTTTTCAATCTCCGAACTTGTCTCATAAATGTGATTGGCTCATAAAGTTTTAATTTGGGACTTGTGTGAAGCTGCTGTTGCATTCTTGATGCAAAAAGTTGACTCTCACAAATGAATTGCCTCAACAACATTATGAATGCTAATCGCAGCTAATTGCAGATCGCAGGCCACTACACAAGATTTGCTTCCTGCGCCTCAGTGAGTCAGATCTTCCGTGCCTCTGTTACAGATCCGGGCAGGAGGCTTTGAATATTCCCCTGGCACGCTGCAGATCTACTCCGACAGCCTTCTCACCCTACCAGCCATCATCGGGATTGGAGGAGGTGGAGGACTCCTGCTGCTGGTCATCATCGCTGTGCTCATCGCCTACAAGCGCAAGTCCCGCGATGCTGACCGCACCCTCAAACGACTCCAGCTACAAATGGACAACTTGGAGTCTAGAGTCGCTCTCGAGTGCAAAGAAGGTGAGATTAATTATTAGTAAGTCATATATCATTTAGGGCCTGCAAAGATTGGTCAAAGTATTCACAAACTGCATCCTACTGCAGCTACATGGTGCTCTTTTATACAGTAACAATGCTGTCAACCAATTAAATAGTTTAATTAAATTAATTACATTATTGAAAAATTTACGTACAAGCCAGACACAGGTTAATTGCTTGTTTTTTAATAATTGTACTAAATAAACATGTTAAATGAGCTACATATTATATTAAATTTAAATATATATGTGTGTGTGTGTGTGTGTGTGTGTGTGTGTGTGTGTGTGTGTGTGTGTGTGTGTGTGTGTGTGTGTGTGTGTGTGTATATACACACTATATTGCCAAAAGTTTTGGGACACAAACTTTACACTTGGCACATGGCATCTGCCAAACTCAGACTCGTCCATTGGATTGCCAGACAGAGAAACGTGATTCGTCACTCCAGAGAACACGTCTCCACTGCTCTAGAGTCCAGTGGAGGCGTGATTTACACCACTGCATCCGATGCTTTGCATTGCACTTGGTGATGTAAGGCTTGGCTGCAGCTGCTCGGCCATGGAAACCCATTTCATGAAGCTCTCTACACACTGTTCTTGAGCTAATCTGAAGGCCACACAAAGTTTGGAGGTCTTTAGCTATTGACTCTGCAGAAAGTTGGCGACTTCTGCGCACTGTATGCATCTGCAGGCGCTGACCGCGCTCTGTGATTTTACGTGGCCTACCACTATGTGGCTGAGTTGCTGTTGTTCCCAACTGCTTCCAATTTGTTTATATATTAGGGCTGTCAATCGATTAAAAATTTTAATCTAATTAATTACATGCTCTGTGATTAATTAATCTAAATTAATCGCATACATAATTTTTGCTGTGAAAGTATTAAATATTTCAATTTGTCTTCGGTGGTGACAGACATGGTCATCCACACAAACAGTAAAAAGTGCTCTACCCACGTGATCTGTGAGCCCGATACTGACAATAAAGCACCCGTCACTCTCACTGTAATTCTTTCTTGCCCTCTTTGCCAAAAAAAAAGAAAAAAAAAAAGTGATGTTATAGCTTTGTAAGAGAAGATGCTTTTTTGCTAAACCTGAAAAATATTAAAAAGTAGCAATTAGAAGTTATATTAACTAATAATATAATTTTCTACCATATACAATTGAATGCACCTAGCTAACAACAACTTGCTTTGTTCTGGTTTCACCTCACTCCAGTCTAAACTAACTGATTTTATAGGTAGGCCTAATTTACTACACATTGTCATTTAAATAACCTGAAAATATTGTGGATTATTAAGGCTAATTTTACTAAACACTCTTGCTAAATGGGGTAAGCACACTTATGTTCTCATTTCAGAGTTGTTCGAGTAAATGATTCATTATAGACCGTGTGGACAGATCAGTTGTTGTCATGATTCATTAAAATTAATCTGTTCAAATGAGTCATTAGGTCGCGAATTGAACATTAGCGGACGTTGACACATTGCATGCGAATTACGACTGTTATTAGGACATCGCAAAAGATTTGTCAACACAGAAAACACTTCACCACTGGATAGAATTTTCTTTTTGTTTACTAAAAGTGTGGTTTATGTCAGCTGCACGTGCAGGGCGCCTGTCAGAGAAGATGAGGTGACGTTCTTTTGAACACTATTCACACCCAGCGGTTATTCAGGAAAAACATTCTCCGAATGCGCCTCGTGAAACATGGATTCAGTCTTACGAACTTTTAGCATTGTGTCAGTTGATTTAGATTATTATGTGTGAGGTAGAGAGAGAGCAAAGACGGTGCTTACTTTGAAGAAGAAGAGAACTCGCGCACACGCGGGAGGAGCTCTCTGCTCGTTCTGTCCGTCAGCGCAGCAGTCGTCTCCCTCCTTCATTTTACAGTCGAATGGTGGCTAGAACAGCTCCAGGTTCAAAGGTCAATACAGATTGGATTAATCTGCGTTATTTTTTTTAACACGTTATTTTTTCTCAGATTAATTAATCGAAATTAACACGTTATTTTGACAGCCCTATTTTATTTATATATATATATATATATATATCTATATATATATATATATATATATATATATATATACACATACATAAATATGTATGTATGTGTATATATTGATAGATATAGATAGAGAAATGGATAGATAGATATTTTTTGTTTATTTTTTTATTGGGAAATTGAAAGTAAATAGGTTTCTAAAATGACAATAACAATTGACAATGTCAATTACATTTAATCATTTACATAAAGATTACATTGACATGCCTTGTCATCTGCTAATATGGTAACACTAGTCGACCTTAATAAATGAATACTTTTGTAACACATAAAATCTTTTACGCCCTATCTGTTCCTACTTAAACATTTAAGAATGGTGTTTTATGTAAATGACACTTCCTGTGATAAATGTCCTCATCAGAGAATGTGAATTTCATATATGATTTAAAATGCTGTTGAAGTGAAACCTGTGGGTCCTACTATCAAGCCTCCACATTAACATCTTCCCGTTCTCTTGTCGCCATGGTGACACCATTATGGTTGTTAGCATGTCTTGGTAACAGGTCGGTGTTAGTGGGCTGCGCTGTTATGGGATTCCGTCTTCCGCCCAGTTTGAAATGCAGCTTTCGAATGCCGTAAAGGTTCCCAATGCCACACTCTACCTGGTCTCGTAGAGATGCACTGGGTCTAATTGGCCATTATCTTAGGACTGTCGACCCTCCTGGTCACAACCCTGTCAGGAGGATGAAAAAGCGTGGCGTGGCTAGCTAGCTAACAAACAGTCTTTTTCACCGCAAAGGGGGAGTTGGCTGAATGGCAGAGGGAGAATGATGAAAGAAATTTGCTGCTTGCCAAATGGGTGAAGGAAGTGGTAGGCATTGATTAGCTGTCACGTTTTTTAGACCTGATTCTCACTGATTGGCCGACCGCCTTCATTAGTGGTCAACCTGAACGGTTTGCTATCACAATGCCATTCAATCTGTGCATCAGTATTTTATTTGGATCATATGCACAGACATTATTTACAACCTCTGCAAAATATTTATGCCTGTGGCTTGGTTATTTCTCATTTCAGATGGGAATAGATTTGCTTTGTAATGACACACTGCTCTCAAACCAGTGGTCTGTCGAACCCAGTGAGGTCAACAGGGTCAGAAAATGGGCTGCAATGGGGTGAATCTTACAAAACCTTCAAGAAATAGCATATATATATATATATATATATATATATATATATATATATATATATATATATATATATATATATATATATAATAAAAATGTCTTTACTGCCACTTTTGATTGATTTAATGCATCCTTGCTGAATAAAAGTATTCATTTCTTTAATTTCTTTTCAAAAAAATAAAAATAAACATTCTTACTGACCCCAAACTTTTGAACGGTAGTGTATAATGCTACAGAAGCTTTGTATTTCAGATAAATGCTGTTCTTTTGAACTTTCTATTCATCAAGGAATCCTGAAAAAAAAGTACACAACTCTTTTCAACATTGAAAATAATCATAAATGTTTATTGAGCAGCAAATCAGCATATTAGAATGATTTCTGAAGGATCATGTGACACTGAAGACTGGAGTAACGATGCTGAAAATTCAGCTTTGCATCACAGGAATAAATTACTTTGTCAAATATATTTAAATAGTACACAGTTATTTTAAAGTAATAATACATTTTATTTAAGGCACCTTTCAAATCATTCAACACATTTGGGAGGGCGTATGTAGTCATGATGGTGCTCCACGTGCACACTCATGGGGTGTGGACCGGCGCGAGCCATCCAGGGACATGCGATTTACCATGTGCAAAGGCTTACCGAGCCATGATGCAGCCCATCAGAGAGCGCAGTGGTACAAACAAACAAAGGAACGGCTAATGGCTAATTAGCGAGCTATCCAGCACTGGTTTAGATACCAGAAACGCTCAGTGGGGATATCAGCTTCGCCTCTCTGCTTTACATTAGCCCAGAAATGTTAGCGCAAGCATGTGTGGACATCACGGTAATTGGAATTGTTTCACTTTGAGTGCTTTCACAACTAAAGGAACAATTTCAGAAAGAAACGCATTATCAGCAGTGTACAAAACTTTTCAAACAAACAGCTTCTGCACTAAAGGAAATGTTTTGCTGGCTGACCTTGCCAGCGCCGCTTCTTCCTGAGAGGCGTAATGTTTTGACCACTACAACAGGAAGCCTTTAAAAAATTCACATTCAAGCTGTCTGTAATGCCCCCTCGTGCTTTACGATCCGACACGCACCTCTCCAAGTAATGAAGCGAAATTGAATTACAAGGCCATCCCTCATGTTGGAAATCTTTGTTAGGCCTTTCAAGTGCACTTTGACGAGAAAGAACCATTGAATTAAAAGCTCTTTAGGCCTGTCACTTTCTCCTCTTCTTCATTTTTTTCATCAGGAGACTTAAAATCCCATTGGGCAGTTCGTCTTGAATAATATTTGTGTAGTATTTTTAAGACAAGAAACCCTCATTTAGAGTAGGAGCTTCTTGCTTCAGTATTTGTATCCCAGCGGACAACGAGGAGGAACAACAGCTGGAGGAAATTATGCATGAAAAGCTCCGCTCCTTTATTAATTACCCACTCATGCAATTAATTGACTTTCTTTTCCCGTGAACTTTGTCTCTTACGTCTCTTCCCTCCCGCTCTTTTCGAATAGCAAATCCAAATTAGTCATAAACTGAGTAAACAAACAGATTGACAGAATTAGCATTACTTCTGTTTACCCAACAAGTACTTATTATTTCACGAGGGTCCCAGTGACCACATTTTTCCATAAGTTTCCAATAAAACCACTTTATTTGAAGTTTATTTTTATTCGTACTTAGAGAAGGTTTAAAGCAAACCAAACTTCTGTTATGAGATATTTTATTGTGCACACAAGTGTATACTCTAAATGTACCCTCATCTGATTTTTATTATTATTATTATTTATTATTATTATTATTAAATCTTGCTCTGCACTGCAAAACTACTCTGGAAATATGTTGAGGGTTGAGTTGCCTATATAGATCTACAGTAGTAGATGGTTGTTTATGGTTCAATGAGGTTTTTTTTTTTGTCCTAAGGCCTTAATAATAATAACAAACAAAGATATGACATCCAAAGTATGTAAGGTAGTACAACTAGATCTCTTTTATTGAATCCAAAAGGTTTTAATTATATTTTTTGCACATATAAAGGTATTTTAAAGATTTTGAAGTGTCAAAAGGTCATTCAGTTTAACCGTCCAAAGGCCAGTACAGCCATTGCGTTTGTGATTTAAAATATCTTAAAATGTAATAAATGTATATGTTTTTTATTCTGGCATGATTTTATAACATCATATATCAACATGAAATATGGTATTAAATTGTATTAAAATGATGTGTTGAAGTCATTGATTTGTTATGAGAAAAAATGTCTGGAAAAAGGATTGTTTGAAAATATTGTCATTCAGTATAACCAAATGTGTCATTCAGTAAAACCGAAATTTTTGTTAAACTGAATGACTTTTTGGTGACAAATTTTGTCCATCTTGTAAAAAAATGACAAAAGCAGTGTTAATTGATTATAAAAACCACACAATCTCATTGTTAACACTTAATAAAACTTTTTTACACTTTTAAAAACCTTATTCGTCAATGACCCATAAATATTGATTTCCTTTGATTGAATATTTTTTTTTGTAATATGAAAAACTAAATAAAAAATCAATTGAAAATAAACTGTAAAACATGAAATATTCACATATTTTGTCTGTAGCAACTTCCCATAGCAGTTCTCTTAAACCTTTATCTTGGATTTTGTTTGTCTGAATGCATTTATTTTTTTTAAATCATGGAACATAAGTGTTGACAGAGTTTTTTTTTTTTCTTTTTTTTTTCATCGCAGCATTTGCTGAACTCCAAACCGACATCCATGAGCTGACCCAGGAGCTGGATGGGGCAGGTATCCCGTTCCTTGACTACCGAACCTACGCCATGAGAGTGCTGTTCCCCGGCATCGAGGACCACCCGGTGCTCAAGGAGATGGAGGTACGGGTCAGTACATCGTCATCGCCATGGTAACCCTAGAGCAGAACTAACAACGCAATCAAAAATCAGTAGAGCACTACTAATACTCGAAAAAACAACATCAGACCCTCACGTATAGCTGAGATTGTATAAACTTCGATAGTGGCATTGATGCTTTGAAAGGTCATAATGTATATTGTAAATTCGGTTACCAATCTTTTTGACATCACTTGCTTCTGATAAATGGGGTCGGTGACTCTCTCTCGAGAGAGAGTGAAAAAATACCTACAATTTGGAGTTGAAAGAGTTCAATTCGTTACAGATTGTGACCTCCTGTACTGTAGAGCCAGATGCTAATGACTGACACGTAATAGCACGAGCTAAAGAAAACAATACCACTAAACGAGCAATCGCAAAACCTCAAAACGCACTGGTCAGCGCAATTAAATACTCCATTACTCCAACATGCTACGTCCTTCGGCCTGCGTACGGCAGGTCATGCTGTTGGCTTGCGGAGGGATCACATGTTTATTATTTCATCTGGGGTTTGTTTTCACTGTATTTGCCCCCGAGTCCCTGGCGTAATCAAGTGCCTATGCGCACGGCTCAGACCCTTATTGCTCTGTGTAGCTTCTCGCCCCAAAGCAACCTACAGTACAATCGGCCTCCCCAAGAGGCTGCAAATTTCATTCGGCTCAGCAGAGAAGAATTGAGGCACTTTATTAGTCTGTGTTGTCGGAAAAAAAGGCCTTTGTCAGGTTACGTGGTGCATAAGGTGCTGAAGGGGACAATAACAGACGCCGGTTCACTTTGAAGTCTGATTCCGGCATCCTCGCACAGAGATTTTATTTGTTTGTTTTTGTTTTTCGTAATTTCTTTGGATTATAGCGCTTTGTCTTAACCAGCCGTGAAAAGTTCCCAGCAACAATGTGAGATAATTACAGTTTTATATATAGAGGTAGGTGAAGCAGAATTTTGCACCAATGAGATTTCACTGTAGGTGGCGCTACTCTGTGGACGTGGCTGTGGGAACCAAGCATATGACAATTTCCTGTAGCTTGTCACGGCTTGTTAAGGGATAGTTCACCCAAAAATTAAAATTTTATCATCATTTACTCACCCTCAAGTTGTTCCAAACATGTATGAATTTTTTTCTTCTGCTGAACACAAAAGAAGATATTTTGAAGAATGTTGGTAACCAGACAGTTCCCCATTGACGTGCATAGTTGTTGTTGTTGTTTTTTGTTTTTTTTTACCAGAGAGCCCATCAACTGTCAGGTTACCAACATTCTTCAAAATACCTTCTTTTGTGTTTAACAGAAGAAAAGAAATCATACAGGTTTGGAACAAATTGAATAAATGTTGACAATTTTCATTTTTGGCTGAAATATTCCTTTAGGACACATGTAAGATGTTACTTTTTATGTTTTACTTTCAAATATGTAGCTTCAAGAAATTGTACAGGTAATATGTATGAAAAGGTGAGGCAGATGAAAAGTGACAGGTGCCACCCTGCGGATCATGGAAGGACACATCGCCACTTTTTGCTCCTGAACACAGAGGTCACGTCTACTTCCTGCTGTACTCCTTCTCTCTTTGTCCTTCCTCAGCTGCACCTCGCCCTCACTCTGCATTTCCTTCTGTTGTGTTTTGAGCTGCTAGCATCTTGGATTCCCTTTGATGTCAATCAGAAACTTCCCTCATGTGGACTTGTGCTTGAACGCTGTTTGCTCTACTAAAGGACTTTGACTTTGTGTTTCAGAAAGGCAGAATGTGTCAATCAAAATCCTTCAAAGAAACATGAAATCAAAATTGACCTTGTTTACTTTCTTAAAATATGTCACTGGTTTTACAGTGCACAATTGATCACTGAATGTTATAATAAATAAAATATAAAAAAAAAAAAGAAGTTTTAAATCATTTAAAAAAATAAACAACTAAAAACATAGCCCACTTGTTCAAAATCACTATGCAATAAAATACTTGTGTAATATGACATTTCAAAACAAAATATTAATCGGGAAATAAGCAGATTTGATTTAATGCATTGAAAAATGGAATTTAATGTTGTTCGCCTCTGCTATTGGCCAGTTAAAAGATAACCCCGCCCCCATGGCATTTGTTAAAGCAGTATTGTTGAATTGGGATTCTCAAACCAGTCACACAATGGGCCTCAAGTGTTAAAACACAAACAGAACCAATTTGTCAATCATAAAATTGATTAAATTAATAAATAGTGATATACAGTAAATGAATCAGGGCAACAATTTAGGTATGGACTACCATTCAAAAGTTTGGGATCAGTAAGATTTTTTTATTATTAGTTTACTTCAGATTTCCTGATAATTTACACACCCCCATGTCATCCAAGATGTTTATGTCTTTCTTTCTTCAGTCGAAAAGGAAGGAATGTTTTTGAGGAAAACATTCCAGGATTTTTCTCCATATTGTGGACTTCAACAGGGACCAATGGGGTGAAGGTCCAAATTACAGTTTCAGTTCAGCTTCAAAGAGCTCTACACGATCCCAGTAATATATATATATATATACACTTTTTTAACCACAAATGCTCGTCTTGCACTGGTCTGCAATCCGCCACGCATTACATAATCATGTTGGAAAGGCCACGCGTGATGTAGACGGAAGTACCGCGGTAGGACGAAAAACTCTAATTTCATAAACATCTAATTTTCTCCTCCAACTTCAAAATCATCCGACATACGTTTTCCTCGAAAACCTTAATTTCTTTTCGACTGAAGAAAGAAAGACATAAACATTTTGGATGACACTGGGGTGAGTAAATTATCAGGAAATTTTAAGTCTGAAGTGAACTGAAGGAACACTTCACTTGTTTTGAAAATAGACTCATTTTCCAACTCCCCTAGAGTTAAACAGTTGAGTTTTACCGTTTTCGATTCATTCAGCTGATCTCGGGGTCTGGCAGTACCACTTTTAGCATAGCTTAGCATAGTTCATTGAATCTGATGAGACCGTTAGCATCTCACTCAAAAATGACCAAAGAGTTTCGATATTTTTCCTGTTTAAAACTTGATTCTTGAAACTCTATTATATATCGGCCTAGAAAATCGCAACTTTTCATTTTCCATCGGCCTTTTAGTGGAGTGTTACTATCTATACATCAAAGAATCCTTTATAAAAGTATCACAAAATGTTTACACATAGTTATTAAGCAGCACAAACTATTTTCAACATTGATATTAATAAGAAATGTTTCCTGAGCAGCAAATCAGAAAATTCAGCTTTGCCATAATATGAATAATTACATTTTAAAGTATGTTAAAATACAAAACAGTTATTTGAAATTGTAATAATATTTCTCAATATTGCTGTTTACTATATTTTTGATCAGTGCAGCCCTGCTGAGCATAAGAGACATCTTTCAAAACCATTAAAAAATCTTACAAGCTCCAAACTTTTGAATGGAAGTGTATTCATTCTCCTCAGGTTCTCCCAGTGATGTGAAAGAATTTAGATCCTTTAAATTAATATTAATTAAATTGTACTATAATTAATGTTTCTTTTTGGTCTGTTCAACAAAACACAACTTATCTGTCATAATTTATTCTACACTGTATAACGAGTTGCTCTGTGTGTTTTCTCACAGGTGCAGGCTAATGTCGAGAAGGCCTTGACTCTATTTGGTCAACTCCTCACCAAGAAGCACTTCCTGCTGACATTTATCCGCACGCTCGAAGCTCAGCGCTCCTTCTCCATGCGTGACCGTGGCAACGTGGCATCACTCATCATGACAGCTCTACAGGGAGAGATGGAGTATGCTACAGGAGTCCTCAAACAGCTGCTCTCTGACCTCATCGACAAGAACCTGGAGAGCAAGAACCACCCTAAACTGCTGCTCAGGAGGTGGGAGAGAACACACACAACCACACAGATATACAGAGTTAGCCAATTAAAACAGAGGTTATTTAGTTTTAAAACTCTTACAGGGTACAGTAGCAAAAACAGCCGCTGCATCCTTCCCTGCTATATAGTATGCCAAAAACAGTACGCCAAAAAAATTTTATGTCTGAATACATAGTATTAAAAAAAAACAGTCCCCGGATAACATACTACTTCCGCCAAGATTTTTAAGTGCCCATTCGATGGACGCTTTGAGGCCACAGGAGAGGATTTATGAATGGCAGTGAAGCGATGCAACTGACACTGATAGATCACATGATAATGACAACATGGCAGATGTAGTATGTCCAAATTTCATTAGTACTATACAGAACGTAGTTTTTTTAACAGTTGTGAAGTAAATTCAAATTGAAATGTAGTACCTACTAGGATAGTATCCGATTTCGCATGCACTGACGGTCATAGAGAGGGTAGAATATCGTTCTGTAAAACTAAATCATGATTTTTGTGCTAGAAACCTTAGCTATCATTTTAAGTAGACTTTCCTAGACTGGAAGTGCCATCTCAAATTTTCTCCCTGAAACACAAAAGTTAGTGTAAGTCAATACTCTCCATCTCACCCGAATGTCAACCCTGAATCTAGCGCACTTATTGAAGTGCGCTAATGAGCTATTCAGGACACTTGCCCCTCATAAAATACCTGTTGTCCTCCTCCATTCACCTTATCTCCCCTTCACCGTTTTATTAATGAGCATATAATTTAATAATAGGCCCTTATGTAAGGAAGTAATGGGAGTTGGTAAGTCTATGTGAATGCATTATTGAACAGCAGAAAAGGCTCCTGGTGGGCCTGAGGGAGGAAGGAGCTGCAGTTAGCAGCCCGCGCTAGCAGTCGCTCTCGTTTGCCAGCTACAGATGAATTAGGAGCATTGAAGTCCATTAATTACATCTTGCTTTAATTACTTCTGTTCTGGGGAAGCTTTTGGGGGGTCTTCGGCTGGCGACAGGTTGGCCATTAATGGAAGACGTCGCCCAATTACTGTAATTGTCTGGTCTTAATGAAGATTGGTGGTTTGTTTTGAAAAAAATAGCATAGTTTTTTCTTTTTTTTTCTTTCAAAAAGGCCACATTAGGAGTTTTTTTTTTTTCTTTGAGAAGGCTTACTTACTTCTGGATTGGATTATTTTGTATGAATAAATCTCTGAAATCTCTTTTCCTCTCTGCTTTTAGGACCGAGTCTGTTGCTGAGAAGATGCTTACAAATTGGTTTACTTTTCTTCTATACAAGTTCTTAAAAGTAAGTGTGTGCAGTATTTACGACATCGTAACAGTACAGTATATAATAAACGTTTGGGGTCATTATTTATTTTATTTTATCTTTTAAAAGAAATAAATACTTTTATTCAGCTGAGAACCCTGAAAAAAATCATCACAGTTTCTTAAAAATATTCAGCAGCAGAACTGTTTTCAACATTGATAATAAGAAGAAATGTTTCTTGAGCAGCAAATCAGCATATTAGAATGATTTCTGAAAATGATTTCTGATGCTGAAAATTCAGCTTTTCCATCAAAGGAATAAATTCTATAAAAAAAAAAAAAAAAAAAAATATATATATATATATATATATATATATATATATATATATATATATATATATATATATATGCAACTTGAACTTATGAGCCAGTTCTTCTAATGAATCATTTAAAGAGAGATTTTGAATGTTTCACAAGTTTGAATCATTCTAACGAATCACTCTGAATCTCCATTTGTGTATTAAAAGCATAGTGTTTTTTTTTTTTTTTTTTTTCCATATAATGAAAGTTAAGTTGCTCCATTGTTGTTTGGACCCCATTGAATTTTATCATATGGACAAAACCATATGAAACCTTCAAAATATCAGCTTTTGTGTTCTGTAGAAGAAAGTATTACAGGTATGAAACAACATGAGGGTGAGTAAATGACAGAATTTTCATTTTTGTGTGAAGTCTGTTATTACTCACTCTTGAAAAAAAAAAAAATGCACCCAAACACACATACAAAAACACAAAAATTATTTCACACTCTTTATTCTACAAGAATAGGGTGACCAAAAAGCCTTCCTATGAGTAGTTTCAACATGATGAGACAAATTAAGAGACAGAAGCTGTCTGTCTGTGGTCGGGCAGGTCAAAGGCCATCCCTAGCGGCACCTCTGCATCTGAGTCCCCATCAGCTTTTAGCTCTCTCTTCTTTTTTACACTCCTGTACTCTGACCCCCACCCCCATCCTGCTTCGCTCCATGACGCCATTCACAGAGCGTGATTGAGCTGCAGGATGTCGCATCCTCCCCTGTCTGTCTGTCTCTCTCTCTGTCTCTCTCGCACTCTCGCATTAGCAGCTCTCTAGTTTTATTAGTTCAATCATGCAGGGCTCAGCATGCACTGGAAGAATTTTAATCAACAGGAAACGGAGTCTAGAATACTTTCACATCATAGAAATTCATTTAAAGATGACACTAATTGAACATGCTTTTGCATTATTTGACAACATAAAATGTAGTTGTTTGTAAAAGGATGGAAATTGTCAATTTATTTGCAATACTACTAATAACAGACTGATACCAGACAAGTGACCGTAAATGTTATACTAGAAATATATTATTTTGCAAATTGTGTGTATTTATGTATGTGAGATATATATATATATATATATATATATATATATATATATATATATATATATATATATATATATATATATATATATATATATATATATATATATATATATATATATATATATATATATTTCATTTATCATTGGACTTTGAGAGTGTCGGTCTCCATTCACATGCTAGCAAAGAGCAGCATGAATATTTTGCCTAATATCTTTTGTGAACTATGAAATCAATGCAGACAGAATTACATCATTTATTTTGGGGTGAAGTGTTCATTTTAAACCAAATCAGCCAATTCCGATTTGCTCATTTGAAGTCAGTTTCCAGGCCTCGTTTGGCTCCTGTGCTAGCTGACAACAGTTCAGAAGCAGACAGTTTGTGATCACTAATTAGCATTAGGAAAAGCAGCGCTGTTTTAGACGGATGGGATTGTGGCGAGAGTTAGTGGAACTGACAAGCTGTTGTCACCAACACACAGCTTGTAATATCACATATGATGACACGGCTCAGACGGCAGAGTTGAAGCAAACTGACACAAGTCAAACCTTCCCAGGAATCTCTCTCAAAGTGCAGTTTTTCTATCAACATTCTAGCCATAGTGGTGCTTTTGAATGAGGTCTGCTCAAGGCTGTAGTGTGGAATAATTGATCTGCTAGCACTGTATTTCAACAGGATATTTTCCTGCTACTGTTCATTAGCCCTATGGGTGGGTGAGGTCTGGCTATGTGGTCTGCTCTCTCTCGCTCTCTTTCTGTCTCTTTCTTTAATGAAGCTAGAGCGTGGGATGAGGTCTGGTCTCTCGGCCGCGTGCGCTGCAGTGGGGGTCTCTAAGAGTGATGTATTCACGCTCCCTCTCGTTAGCAGCTGTCGGCTTAATTAGCGCAGATGCTAACGAGACGTTAACAGCATATGGTGGGAGGGTGGGTGGAGTAAAACAGGATGAAGTGATGGAGGAAACCAGAGGAAACTGTTTTGTGTGGGTATACGTGAGGCGGAGGAAGACGGCGGGTTTCCTCGTTTCACCGTGCCCATCATAATCACTGCGGTCGGGGGGTCGGTTGAGGTCTCGCGTGTGACAGCTTTCCGTAATTCGTGACTGACGAGTCTCCTGCATCAAAATTTGACCGATCTTTGGAAATCAGATTTTGACTTGATTGCTCGGTGAAAAATATTCACCATTAAAAATAAATAAGTATTGCAGATTGCTAGTTTCTGTCTCAGAAACTCATTAAAATTTATTGTAGCTTCAGATCCTTTTTGCCTATCCTTTGTGCCTTAGAAACGATTTGTAAGTTTATTCAGGGTAGCTTCAGATTTTGTGTGGCAATGTGTAAATCACACAATGTGTTGTACGTGTAATCTGAAGCTACAATGAATAAGATTGCTAATTGCTAGTTTCTGTCTCAGAAACCCATTATAGTTCATTGTAGCTTCATTCATTGTAGCTTCTGCCTCAGAAACTAGCGATTAGCAAGTTCATTCATTGTGGCTTTAGATTTTGTGTGGTAATGTATAATTCACAAAATTTGTGCTGTGTGTAAAATGAAGCTGCAATGAATTATCTGGCTAATCACTTGTTTCTCAAGCTGAAGCTAGCGATTAGCAAGCTTATTCACATACCACAAGAAAATCTGAAGCTACACTGAATAAGATGTAAAATGTAGCTTGTAGCTTCAGAACCTTTGTAGCTTCTGCCTCAGAAACTAGTTTATTCACTGTATTTTGTGCGGTAATGTATAATTCACACAGTATGTGTAATCTAAGCTACAATGAATAAACTGGCTAGTCACTAGTTTCTGAGGTAAAAACTAGTGATTAGCAAGTTTATTTACACCGTGTAAAATATGAAGCTACAATGAATAAGATTGCTAATTTCCCAGAATGTAGCTTGAGATTTCTCGTAGCTGCCTCAGAAACTTGTGATTAGTCATTGTAGCTTCAGATTTTGTGTGGTAATGTGTAATAAGATTGCTAAGCAAGTTTATTCATGAATTTTAAGTCAGATTTTAAATCCACAGTTGCCATTTAGCCAATTCAGATTAGCGACAGAACTGGTGAGTTGCTACCAAGTTTGAGTCTGATTTGTTTGTAGTCTCCAAACTGTCCAAACTCATATTTTCCTGTCATACAAGCTGTGGTTGGCAGTGCTATTTTAGTAGTATTATTATTTGTCCTTTTTATTATTTTTTTAGTTTTAGTACTTCAACTGAAATGTATTTATTTGAGTTAGTTGCCAAACAGAAACATAAATATGAATAATTAAGAACCTGAAAAGCATAAAGTTGTTTGTTAGTCAGTGAAAAATGTTAATACTAATGTAGAAATCAGCCTATCAATCCACATCCCAGTCATCTCTCTCTCTCCACACCTATCCGTTCATTTCACAAAGGGGTTTAAGTGCTTCCTCCCAATCGTTAACCTCCATCTATTGCTCTCTCTATTCCCTACGTTTAAACTGTTTGTCTTTTTCGAGAGGGGCTTTTTGAGGGTGTGAGAGGCTAATGGTTGTATTGATTGGCAAGTCCTTGTGATTATTTGAAAGCGGTGTGCCATTATAGCCGCTTGTTTTCCACATTTGAAGTGACAGTTTATCAGTAATCAAGTTTTACTCAATATACATACCTGTAATGCATTTTATGTCCATGTGTTACTATGAAAGGAAAGAAGGGCTATTGATTGCGTCATCTTTTTGCTTTGTCTTTCACTTTTTATGAGGTGAAAAATTCACAGTGCATGTATTCATGACATTGTGGAGTCCTAACACGCTGTTGTTGTTTCTGACACTCTTTCTCTCTCTCTACAGGAGTGTGCAGGTGAGCCTCTCTTCATGCTGTACTGTGCTATTAAACAGCAGATGGAAAAAGGCCCTATAGACGCCATCACCGGAGAGGCCAGATACTCCCTCAGTGAGGACAAACTCATCCGACAACAGATTGACTATAAGACGCTGGTCAGTGCAAGCAAACACTCATCTATAGGACAGAGGATGCCTCTCCAATAAAGATGAAATCAAAATAGCATTATTTGTATTCTTAATAAATGTTGCTAGTCCCGTTGTGCACAATTCATGCACATTGTTATAGAGGAAAAGTAATCTTTAATCAAAATGGCTTTTCACACGTGTATTCATAAGCTGATGTTTCACACTGTACATTCCTAAACCCTGGGATAACATCCTTATTTGCATATTAGCCGTGTCAGTGTCACTGATTGGATGAACGCAACATGCAACCTGTTTACATGCCCTGTACCAAGTTTGTTCTTGAATGGGCTTTACATTCTATAAATATAAGACTAAAATTGTCACCATTTGACAATTTTCCCCTTAAAACAATGAAATGATGCAGCGTTTCTGTGACTGCAATAGTGTTGTTAACCCTGATTCTAAATTACAGGTGTGAAATGTTCCTTTACTCTGGTTAAAAGTGGGCTTTAGAACAATGATAACCCAGGGTTAAGTGCAATGTGAAAAGCCCTAAAGTGTATTAACTTTAGCTTCCTACATTTTGCTGACCGTTTCTTCTGCTGATTTAACAAAGACCACATGCAGGGAAAACCTAGAGGTATCGTAGGTGCACTCCTGTCATGAAAGCTTTACAGCATTTTTTTTTTTTTTTTCAAAAATGTATTTGCTTAGAGTATTATGCTGTTACCTTACCAACATGCTAACAAGAAACTCAAGGGATTAATTGAGTCGATTCTCTGTGTGCTTCATTTAGTGTTTATGCTCCTTGCTGATGGAGTTCCAAATGTAGATTATTCCAAATTAGTCACTTATGAGCTTTTTTTAGAAGGCAGCTGCACATCTAGGCAGCTCAATTGGTTTTAGAACAGAGCCATGGTGTTTTCGACTTGTCTTTACAGTACTGAGTGCTTTAACTGCTCAAACTAGAAGCTAATTATAAATCGCCCAGACTGATTTATCTTGTCTTTTTTTAGACACTTCATTGTGTGAACCCGGAGAATGAGAATGGCCCAGAGGTGACGGTGAAATGCCTGAACTGTGATACAATCACCCAGGTGAAAGAGAAGCTTCTGGACGCTGTGTATAAAGGAAGCCCCTACTCACAGAGACCCAAAGCTGGAGACATGGACCTGGGTAAGAGCTCTTGAGAAACTCTTGAGAAAGAATCATTAGGTAATTCTAAACCCTGGATTGTACAATCCTGGCTTAACTTGTTTCATGTTTCACACTATTCAACACTTTGCCCTGGTTTGCAATTAATCCTGGGCAGTTAGGTTCATACTCTACATTTGGAAACCCTGGGTTAATGTTCTTATTTGCATATTTATGAGGTCAATAAGATTGATTGGTTTTAATAACTGGTTGTCCATCTGTGAAAATGTTTTCATGTTCAACTAAAAGTTTCTGTGGCTGTGCAAAGCACATGAATATTTAATGAGGTCAGCACTGAGGCAGTTTGTGATTAGTTGTCTGTTGCTAAATAATTTGCTGTAACATTCTAGCACTGCATCATTTCACACTTTATAGTGTGTACCTTTGCTGCTGCAGTCGGGGAGGATTCAATATCCCAGGGTTAAAAGTGGTGCTAACCCCCTTTCATAATTACAAGAGTGAAATGTTGCATAAACTGAGGTTGAAGGTGGCCTTACCCAGGGTTAAAAAGACGATAACCCAGGGTTAAATGCAGTGTGAAAAGCCCTAGAGAGATTTGCCGCTTGGATGAGTGGGTGGCAGAGCTGTTATGGTTTAGATGAATATGTCAGTGAAATATTGCATGTTAGGTATGTCAATTAATCAGTTATTCAAATAATTATTGATTAATCAATCGATTTAAATGTTGACATTAATACCACAAAATGCATGTGGAAGAATCCAAATATTATATACACACATCCTAATTTTTAATTCTGATAATATTAATAATACTTTTAATGATAATTTTTTATACTAATATTTAATAATCATAATTATTTATTTATTTGTGATGTTATACACACACACACACACA
This sequence comes from Chanodichthys erythropterus, assembly GCF_024489055.1. Taxonomy (NCBI): domain Eukaryota; kingdom Metazoa; phylum Chordata; class Actinopteri; order Cypriniformes; family Xenocyprididae; genus Chanodichthys; species Chanodichthys erythropterus. The sequence continues at coordinate 30,257,028 of NC_090240.1, forward strand.
CACACACATATATATATATATATATATATATTAGCTTTGAAAAGTAACATTTTAAACAATATCTCAATGATCAAAAACAATTTCCAAAATGTTGACAAGACTAAGTTTAATATAACATCTGTTTAACTTATAACATGAAAGTAAGGATAATAATATAACTTAGATTACACATTTTTCAGTTTTATTCAAATTAGGGTGATGCAAAAATGAGTACACCCCACAACAAAAACTACTACATCTAGTACTTTGTATGGCCTCCATGATTTTTAATGACAGCACCAAATCTTGTAGGCATGGAATGAACAAGTTGGCGACATTTTGCAACATCTGTCTTTTTCCATTCTTCAAGAACGACCTCTTTCAGAGACTGGATGCTGGATGGAGAGTGATGCTCAACTTCAGAATTCCCCATCAGTGTTCGATTGGGTTCAGATCAGGAGCCACTGAATCACTTTCACCCTGTTCTTCTTCAGAAATGTGTTTAGGATCATGGTCATGTTGGAAAAGTGCATGACGACCAAGGGAACAGAGTGATGGTAGCATCTTCTCTTTCAGTATAGAGCAGTACATCTGTGAATTTATGATGCCATTAATGAAATGCAGCTCCCCGACACCAGCAGCACTCATACAGCCCCACATAAGGACACTGTCACATCCATGTTTCACTGTAGGCACCATGCATTTTTCTTTGTATTCCTCACCTTTGCGACACCATACAGTGTTAAAGCCATCAGTTTCAAAAACATTTATCTTGGTCTCATCACTCCAGAGTCCCAGTAGTCTTCATCTTTGTCAGCATGGGCCCTGGCAAACTCTAGGCAGGCTTTTTTGTGCCTGGGCTTTAGGAGAGGCTTCTTTCGTGGACGGCACCCATGCATGCCATTCCTCTGCAGTGTACGTCGTATTGTGTTATGGGAAATAATCAGCCCAGTTTGGCTTTCTACTTCTTTATATAACTGCAGTGAACTCGCATGCTGATTTTCTTCAACCCTTCTCATCAGAAGACGCTCCTGTCAAGGTGTTAACTTCCGTGGACGACCTGGACGTCTCTGAGATGGTTGCAGTTCCATCTTTTTTAAATTTATGCACCACTTTTGCGACAGTATTCTAACTGATAAGTAAAGCTTTGCTGATCTTCTTGTAGCCTTCACCTTTCTGGTGTAAAGAAATTGTTTTCTTTCTCAGGTCTTGTGACATTTCTCTTCCATGTGGTGCCATTGCTGACAGCATGAAATGGGAAGGGTTTTTTTAACACCCTTTTATAGTCAACTGTCTGCTGGACACCTGTGTAATGTATAATTAGACTCACCTGTGGTTGAATTCTTGTTAAATTAGACATTTGTAGTCTAAAATGTAGCTTTGCTCCAGAGACTTTCAGTGGGCTGTACTCATTTTTGCATCACCCTAATTTGAGTAAAACTGAATATTTTGTTCTCTAAGTTATATCATTAACCTTACTTTCATGTTATAAGTTAAACAGATGTTATATAAAAGAGATATTGAGATATTGTTTAAAATATTAGTTTTCAAAGGGGGTGTACTCATTTACGCTGAGCACTATACACTGTATTCTACTTAATATTTTATACTTAATGTGAATTTTGCAATTTATTTTATTTTTGATTTTTTATAAATATTCAGTCCACTGAAGTTGAATACATTTAAGCTTAGTATGCATTTAATTGAACTCAGTAATAATATGCATGAATACAGGAAATGATACAGGAAGGCTGATAGAGGAACAGAGTACATAAGCGTTATTTATAGACAAATTTGATTACTGATAATTTCTGTGCTAAACTCATTAATTGACGGTTGATAAGTTTAATTAAATTATTAAACAAAATTATTAACATCCTTATTGTACGTTCTTGTAATCAAATGCCTCTGTTTAGAGCAGGTACTGTCAGCTGCTACAAATGTTCAACTTATCAGCAGCTTGATATAAATGGATGCTGAAGTCACCGTTGTGGGCACCAGGGAAATAGACACTGAACCATATCATCCACGGCAAGATCCCATTAGCTAGAGCAGTTCCCAACATGATTGTCATCTGGCTCAGACTGAGTGATGCTATCAGCTGCAGATCTCTTCTGGCTTTGCTCTGCTCCTTGGCAGTTGTCTTTCAGAACCTGTTTCGAAATAAGAAACTGCGATTTTCCCTTGCAACAAACAAACAAACAAACAAACAAACGGGAAGGTTGTTTATTGGAACGGTTTGCTTGTAAGAGGCTTACAATAGTCATTCCCATGACCTTGATCAGATCCGTCATTTAGATCTGACCCGGAGTCAGACTTGTCACTCAGCCTCTGTTAACAGCCAGTTCATGTTTTCATATCTTTTCAGCTAGGAAAAGTGACTTCACTCTGCACAGGGAGATTCGGACAAGGTCTGCACAAGGTTATGTGCTCTAAATGAAGCATTTCTAAAGAGGAAAGCTTCCCTCAAGTGGTCAGTCGTCCTTGCTCTGGGAGAGATGTCCGTGTGTACACACATAGCTTGAGTTCGAGTACAAAATTGTCCCCAAAACTGAGCTAAATATGACAAAACTTTCTTTGGGAGGCATTTGGGGACGTCCTCAATTGGAAAATGTATTCATAAATAAGCAAATAATGTTTTTTAAAACATGAAATGTCAGCATTCTCATTGACACACTCCTTCATCTTGTTTTCTGTTGAAGAGTGGCGCCAGGGGCGACTGGCGAGGATCATTCTGCAGGATGAGGATGTCACTACCAAGATTGATAATGACTGGAAACGCCTGAACACACTAGCACACTATCAGGTATGGTCACTGTCCACACCTGAGTAATAATGAGGAAAATAAAGATGTTATGGTCAAAGAATGTCAGAATTAGGTGGGGTATTCTGAGCATGACACTATTCAGGGTTCCCATGGTCATGGAAAACTTTGCAAATGTCAGTGTTTTTTTTTTTTTTTTTTTTTTTTTAATTGTGATTGCCAGGCCTGTAACATCATGGAAATTTATTAAAATGTTAGAAATCATATATATTTCTGTAGTGTTTTTTTTTTTTTTTTTTTTTTTTTTTGGAGACTTTTTAACTAAATAATCTCTTAAGTCCAAGGATTGTTTACTGGCATAAAATTATTTTAAAAATACATACGCATAAATCATGAGTTACTGTAAAAGTCATGGAAACTCACTGGTCAAATATTTATTTAATTATTATTATTATTTATTTATTTATTCCTGTGATGCAAAGCTGAATTCAGCAGCCATTACTCCAGTCTTCAATGTCACATGATCCTTCAGAAATCATTCTAAAATGCTGATTTGGCTGATTTTAAAATATTTTATATATATATATATATCTCTCTTTATATAATATATAAAATTCCAAATTATTCCAAACTGACTGGCAGTGTACATCCATTATGATTTGTAGTATTGTGATATAATATATCTTTGATTTGCAGATTATAGCTCACAATATAGATTAATGTGTCTGTGAATGTGTTTTTGGGGAGTTTTGCAGTAATGTTGAGTTCCTCACTGTCCTCAGGTAACAGATGGCTCTGTTATCGCCCTGGTGCCAAAGCAAAACTCTGCATACAACATCTCAAACTCGTCCACCTTCACCAAGTCCCTCAGCAGATACGGTAAGAACTCTGTCTCAACTTCCTGTTTTGATGTTCCCCTCAGAACTTCCGCATCTCATCTCCTCAGAGACTTTCCTCAGAAGAGCAAGATCACGTCTGCCATATTCATGCGAGAGATTTGTATTTATTGCACCCAGAAGCTCACTGGCCTCCATTTTTCCCTTGAAAACGAGGACTCGCACCAGGATCGTGTCCTCGTGTCTCGATTTCAAAAAGCTGGCGGACTTGATGTTTTTCACTATTCTTTGTGATGATTTTGTTTTGTTTTCCGAGCACTTTGGGTGTTTGTGCAAATAAGAGGTGATGATAGCACAGACCTGAAGGTGTTTTGTTCCTCAACCCAAAAAAAGGAAAGCGGATCAGAGAGAAAAAGCTGTTTAATGTTGTCTGTCCTCCTCAGAAGCGAGTATCCGTGATTGCCACAGAATTACCTGCACTCAAGCCATGGCTCTCTCATGGCAGACGTCCATTATATTTCCCTTTGAGAGGGGGCTTCATGTCTGGGATAATTCTCTGAGTGCTCAAACACTGGACACACATTCGTATTGTTGTTCAAGTCGTGTTTCGCTCGTTGCCATGGAAACGGCAGCGGTTACCGCAGTCGCTGTGGTGTCAGAGTGACGCCGATGCAGATCGTTGTTATTACATGATCTTTTTACTTGATTTTGTGGATATGTAAGCTCATGAAAATACCTTTGAACATTGTTCCAAATCCCTCGGTACAGGAAGTGGATTCATATCTTCAATACTCAAATGAACATTCCTCCCCAGCCTCCAGAATGGACATGGCGATAAGAGCACTGGACAGATATGCATCTCCCTGGGCCTCCGTAATGAAGTTTGACACTCGTACCATTAATAATGAACGATGCATTCACAAGCCGCAGGAGAGAACAGAGGAAGTCTTATTTCAGACTGCTCACTGGGTATTTTTATATATTCGTGTCATCCTTTATTACCCTGAGCTGAACATTATATGCAATTTGTGTCGCATTGAGGAACGAGATACAAACACTTGCACATTGCTGGCACTGTGCAAGTGTGAATGGCCTGTTCAACCAGAAACAAACTCATAAAAATATAGAAACACATCTGCAAAGGCAGTTGTTTGGGCAGCGGACAACCAATATGTTGTTGTTGTTTTTTGCTGATATCAATACTAGAAAGTAACATATACAAATAACATATACACATTTGTTAAGTTTGTGATAGGTAACATTTTTGAAAGAACTATCTTATACTCTCCAAGGCTGCATTTTTTTATCAAAAATACAGTAAAAGAAAAACTTACTTACTGTTAAGTGTTTTAATGTGTTTAAAAATTTACTTTATTCCTGTGATGCAAAGCTGAATTTTCAGCATTATTACTGCAGTTCTTCATTACTTCAGTGTCACATGATCCTTCAGAAATCATTCTAATATGCTGATTTGGTGCGCACACACACACAAAAATACATTTCTTATTATCAATGTTGAAAAAAAAGTTTTGCTGCTTAATATTTTTGTGGAAACTGAGATGCTTTTTTTTCAGATTTCTTTGATTAAAAGAAAGTTCAAAAGAACAGTATTTATTTGAAATCAAATTCTTTTGTAACATTATAAATGTCTTTAATAAGTATAAATGTCTCTTGATCAATTTAATGCATCTTTGCTCAAAAAAAATATTAATTCCTTCCAATTTTTTTATCGCTATAGCTTGCTTAAATTGAAAGAGAACTTGGTAACACTTTATAATGAGTATACAGTAATAAAGTATTTACAAATCATTTGCAAACTATTAGTTTCTAGTTATTTAATAGTTTATTTAAACTGTAGTTTATACATTAAAAGACTATATACAAATAGTGTGTTCTTCATTCATTGTCATTTCAATTAACAAATTATTATTGTTTAATTAGCTCATATATAAAGAGTTAGATCATGCTTTGTTAACAACTTATTAACTGTAAATAGTTCTGATTTTAGATTAGGTCACAAAATATTGGAAAATGTCATTAAGTGCTTTAAACCAACTTTTATTGGACCTGAATTCCATTAGTATTAAGAGTTCCTTTTATAAACTATAGTTTATAAACTGTTAATTAAATTAGTTTTCAAATGATTAAGTGCTTTGGTACTGTATACTTATTATAAAGCGTTACCGAGAACTTTTACTTTCTACACAGTACACTAAATCAATCTCTAAATGGCCAAATATCAGGATTAGCGAAAGCACTGTAAGCATGTGGTTGTATTTTACATGTACCATTGAGGGTTATAGTTACTTTGAAATGTCTTGTGTTGAACTTTTTAATTTTCAGTTACTGCAGCTACACGTCTGAAAACTTAAAACGTACTCTGTCAGTGGTTGATTCGAACTAGAAAATTGACTGTAGAAGAACGTCTATGCTAATGCCCATCCTTGTGGCAACACTACAAACGCCACACACACTTGCATTTCATTATGAATTGTGTTCTGCACAGTGCATGAGGGTCTGTGTTCATGTATTTGTGTAGTCTAAGTCTCAGCCATTAGTGTTTATCTCCATTATCTTGTGGTCTCTGTTGCTTAAAAATTCTCATTTCCTGGTTTATTTATTCCTTTATTTATTATTTATTTGCTTTTTTACTATTATGTTTTTCTAAGCCTTGACTTTTTTATGCGGTGTAATATAAAAGCACTGCGAGAGGCTGAATTAAGCTTACAGTGGCTGTTTCTTTCAAGCACGCCGGCCTGCCAGTCTGTGACTGATTAACTAGACTCCAGACGCGGGACTCTATCTTTCACTCCCACTTGCCACTTAAGGATAGAATAAACCTGAGGGAGTTTTTGATGGATTCTGCAGATGCAGTATATTCATTGTAGTTTAGGGCATCCACAGGAAATGATCCTTACCCAGAATGCCTTATCCTCAGACAGATTACTGTGTTTAACCATCCATTAGCCAGAGCTCAGCTCCTCTCTGCACTCATCTTTGATGTGTAACTCCTGGGTATTTAGCAGCCGACTGCTCATCAGATAGAAGACACCGCCGGACCTGATTTACAACCGCCGATGTGACTTTTATGCTGTTTAGGTTTTCTTTTTGTATTATATGTATGGGTTCAATAATGCCAGAGATTTCTGAACCTTCCAGGTTATGATGAAATAAAAGCAATAAGCCTTGAGAGGCTGTGCGTTACAGTGATTTTAATGCTGTTTGAGTGTCTATAACACCCTTGACAAAGGTAAAGTTACTGTAACGCATGGCATTTTATGGCATATTGCTTTTATAAAATATCAGCAGTATTAGGAACATGACTAAAATATCAGCAGCATTTATAAAATATCAGCAGTATTAGGAACATTTCACTTTCACTAAAGTGAAAGTGAAAATGGCATGTGAAGGCCAAGTATGGTAACACATACTCTGAATTTTTCCTCTGCTTCAAACCCATCCAAGTTAGCGCGCACGCATTAGGATCAGTGAGTAGTGAACAAACCCCCCCTGAGCAATGGGCAGCCATTTTAGATGCAGCACCCAGGGAGTGATTGGGGGTTAGATGCCTTGCTCAAGGGCACCTCAGTCATTTTCTCTGTCGGTATTGAGAATCAAACCCGCAAACTTCGGGTTACCAGTCTGATTCTCTAACCACAGCTGCCCCCCTCTATAGTGAACATGAAAAAACACTTAGCAAATGTAAAAATAGAGCTATCCATGTTATAAAATGCTGGAAATCATTTGATGATTGACTCTATCTTTCTCTTCAGAGAGCATGCTGAGGACGGCCAGCAGCCCAGACAGTCTGCGGTCCAGGACGCCCATGATCACGCCCGATCTAGAGAGCGGTACCAAGCTCTGGCACCTCGTCAAGAACCACGACCACGCAGATCAGCGCGAGGGTGATCGGGGGAGCAAGATGGTGTCAGAAATCTACCTGACACGACTGCTGGCCACCAAGGTGAGCTTTCATGAGGTTTTCTTAAGCTTTGTTCACACTGCTTTGTCGCCAGTGGCTGGAGGTAAGGTCGCTAGTGGGCGTTCCCACTACTGGTTGCCTAATAACTTTTGTGAATGACATTCACGGATACTATTCCATGTTGTAGACAACCAATCAATTTTCTTGCCGCTACCATTTCGGAGGGAAAAGACTCAATATAAATGTAATCAGTACTTAAAATGCTTAATATTAAAGATGAACGAGAAACAGCAAGTGCTCTATGCCGTCGAGGCTGTTTATCTGCAGTGAAAGTGCAAGCGCAGGTCTGTCTGGGTTCACAAAACCACTCAGGCTCTGAGTTTGTAGGGCAAGTACCGCCGGCTGAACCACCAAATTCTCTTCCATCTTGCTACTGCTCCACTGACTTTACTCCTATTAGTTGTCTCTCCTAAGAGATGTTTTTCATTTGCATAAAGTTAAACATTTGTCGCATTGCTTCCGGTAAACAACGTTTGCTGACTCCAGTTTTCCATTGAAAATGAATGGGATCATATTGTTTTGTCGCTGCATGTTGCTGATAGATTGAAGGGGGCTTTAGTCTGTCCATCTTGAAGTTTTGAGGATGATGAAGACGATGCAAAATTGTGCTTTTATCCTAACCAAATGCAACAAGCAATGATGGACAGGGCATTTTGTTGATTGCCTGGTTTCTATTTCTGCTATTCCATGAAGTCCTGCCCAATGTGAATCTCATTGGTCCAAAATTCTACTGCATATTAAACATCAAATATGTTCTGATTGTCTGCGATTGTGTCACCTCACAGAACCACATTCAATGTTGACAGACAAATTGCACCTCGTCATATCGCACCTGGTTAGGACACAATATAATATTCTTGCTATCTCATTTTTTATTTCTGTCTTCCTCCCTCATTCCTCTCTCTCCCCGTTTCTTGGTTCTGTAGCTTATTTCTTTGCCTCCTAATTGTTAGGCTAGGAAAAAATGAAATCAGAATATGTTTACAAGCCTCTCGGGTGGTCAATTTTGATACATAATAAAAAACGATAGATAAATGTAATGCTGGAGCGGAAGAGAACAGCAGGAGACAGGTAATTTGTTGTGGATCGAGTGCTTCATGGTGCGTGGTGACAGAGCGCGGAATGAATGCTGGGAAACCACGCGGACTGTGTCTGTCTGTCTCATACACACACACACACACACACCAGCATCCTAATCAACACACTCTATATTATCTGAGAGCCACTGCTGTTCTCCTGCTCTCAGACATGATGAATAAACCGACATCTCCGGTTCGGCTGCTCGAGGGTCTTAGCGATTTTAGGCCTTTAGTAAGTTTTTGCAAGTAGTGATTTTGTGGAAGTTGCCATTGTGATCATTAGGAAAATGCTTGTTTTCAGCATTTTCTGTGGGTCAAAGTTCTGTCATTTTTAATACAGTGGTTGTCAGCTCGGGGAGAAAAATGATTCTAAATCCAAATAATAAAATCCAACTATAATCTTGTCCATTAAATAAAATTAAATAAATTAAAATAAAAATTAAATTAAATACATTAAAATATATATAAAAATAGTTAAAGGTGCCTTAAAATTGAATTTACCTTGGCAAAGTTAAATAACAAGAGTTCAGTACATGGAAATGACATACAGTGAGTCTCAAACTCCATTGTTTCCTCCTCCTTATGTAAATCTCATTTGTTTAAAAGATCTCTGAAGAACAGGCAAATCTCAACATAACACCGACTGTTACATAACAGTCGGGATCATTAATATGTACGCCCCCAATATTTGCATATGCCAGCTCATGTTCAAGGCAATACACAAGGGCAGCCAGTATTAACGTCTGGAGCAGCACAGCTGAATCATCAGACTAGGCAAGCAAGCAAGGACAACAGCGAAAAATGGCAGATGGAGCGATAATCACTGACATGATCCATGATATCATGATATTTTTAGTGATATTTGTAAATTGTCTTTCTAAATGTTTCGTTAGCATTTTGCTAATGTACTGTTAAATGTGGTTAAAGTTACCATCGTTTATTACTGTATTTACGGAGACGAGGCTGTCATTATTTTCATTTTTAAACACTTGCAGTCTGTATAATTCATAAACACAACTTCATTCTTTATAAATCTCTCCAACAGTGTGTAATGTTAGCTTTAGCCACGGAGCAAAACCTCAAACTCATTCAGAATCAAATGTAAACATCCAAATAAATACTATACTTACGCGATTAGACATGCTGCATGACGAACACTTTGTAAAGATCCATTTTGAGGGTTATATTAGCTGTTTGAACTTTGTTTATGCTGTTTAAGGCAGTCACGAGCTCGGGGGCAGGGAGCACGAGAATTTAAAGGGGCCACAGCCTGAATCTGCGCATATTTAATGATGCCCCAAAATAGGCAGTTAAAAAAATGAATAAAAAAAATCTATAGGGTATTTTGAGCTGAAACTTCACAGACACATTCAAGGGACACCTTAGACTTATATTACATCTTTTGAAAACAAGTTCTACGGCACCTTTAAATGTTTAAAATAGATGAGAAAATTGTTTCCTATATCTTTTGTTGATGACATTAACAGTCATACTCTACAATATATTTCATGTTAATATTTGCACATTGTTGGGCTTATGCAGTTGATGGTGATAATACGCCATTTCAATATTTTTTTCATTTTGTATGATAAATGTAGGTATTTTGGTGCAACTTAAAATCTTGGTCTTGGGAGCAAAACAAGTTGAGAACCACTGATTTTATATTTATTGTATATGAAAATAAGACATTTAACAGTCATATTCATTGAGAGTTGTGAGTAATTGTCAAAACACTTCTGATTTCTTTCACTACAGGGTACGTTACAGAAATTCGTCGATGATTTGTTTGAGACGATATTCAGCACGGCACACCGTGGCAGTGCCCTCCCTCTCGCCATCAAATACATGTTTGACTTCCTGGATGAGCAGGCGGACAAACACCAAATCACAGATTCAGATGTTCGGCACACCTGGAAGAGCAACTGGTGAGGAGCGACGCTGTTCGAACATCCCATTCAAAACAGCGGTTTTATGAAATCGGCTAGATTTTGTTCTTATTATCTATGCATTTCCTTCCCCTTGTCCTCAGTTTGCCGTTAAGGTTCTGGGTGAATGTGATCAAGAACCCTCAGTTTGTGTTCGACATCCACAAGAACAGCATCACGGATGCGTGTCTCTCCGTAGTTGCCCAAACCTTCATGGACTCCTGCTCCACATCTGAACACAAGCTCGGCAAAGATTCCCCCTCCAATAAGCTGCTTTACGCTAAAGATATTCCCAACTACAAGAATTGGGTAGAAAGGTAAGTGGACAGAACTTTTTCTTAGGATACATCTATCACAAAACTTCCTTATTAGTCCTTAATTAACTTTCAAAGACCCCAAATCATCACGCTCATCTGGACCTGCTGTTTTGCCGTCCTGCAGGTATTACTCAGATATCGCGCGCATGCCCGCCATCAGTGATCAGGACATGAGTGCTTATCTCGCGGAGCAGTCCAGACTCCACCTGAGCCAGTTCAACAGCATGAGCGCCCTCCACGAGATCTACTCCTACATCACCAAGTATAAAGACGAGGTAAGAGAAAGAAAAGCTATTGAAAATTCACGTGCTATACTCAGCATAAATGCTGCGTACTAGTTCTGTTTGAAAAATAGTATGTGGTAGGTCATTCTGAAGATATTTCAGAGGAAAAGACTTCTTCTCTGACTAGTACATCAGAATTCAAACAAAGCAAGCCAGAATTGGCTGTTAAATGGCAAAATCTTAAATCTAACACTTTTAATACATGGCCACTCAGATACAGTATTCTCCATGTAACCCTTCACACGTAACGCCACCTGACAGCACACACGAGATCATGTGTCAGAGGCAGTGACTCATTCCAGCCAGGCTGGATAAATGGAGAGATAATGAGCCACCGAAGGAGACCATTTAGTTCTACCTCACACAGAAATGAGGGAATATGTGTGTGTGTGTGTGTGTTTAGTGAAAAGAAAAGAAATAGACACAGTGGGTCTGCATAATTATTCCTACATTTACAACTGTGTTTCTTCACCCATTAAGCAGATATAAAAAGGTGTCCATAGTTAGCACCTAGCTCTGTTTCTTTTTAAATGATTTCATTTCCATCCTCCATTTCCTTACCTTCGGGAAAGTTTAGTCTAACACAACTCATCAAACATCATCTTGCTGCTCTATGAAACGGCTCTCCCTCTCTCTGTCTGACATTAATACACTGCAGCTGGTTGCGTTTTAAACAGCCGTTTATGTTCATTAGTCTTTATTATCCAGATGCACACGTGTCCACATGAACACCCTCGCTGAACCTGCGTGAAAACAGGAGGGAAATTAGCAGTCCATTATCTGACGCTGAGGGTGTTTGAGAGACTTTTCTTTCCCATTTCCTTTACGTTTAGATGCTTGCTTTTTGGTTAAACCCACACAGATGGGTGTTAGCATCTCTCGCTGTTTCGGAAACAACTTCTGAGGAGAGCTGCGATCGGCACATTTGCATTTCCATCAACAGAAAAACACAAAAAAGGGAGTGATGAAACCCAGTGGTTAAAGATCATGACTGGTAACCAAAAGATTGTAGGTCTGAATCTCTCCTTCTTTAAAGTCAACATAAAAATCAGCAGTAGTGCGGTGTATTACTTTATTATTATTGTGAATACTAAATTTCACTCTGCCTCTGAAACTGACATCATCAAGCCCTCTTTATTTTTTCCATCAACAGTCTGCCATATAAGGACTTTTTATGATCAATCAATCAATCAATCAATCAATCAATCAATCCCTATTGTAGTTTTAATGGGTTGTGAACACTTTCATGTTGACTTTAAGGCCCTTATGCTGTTTTTATGTCCTCTAGGAAGTTTACTTACGAGTTCAGAAATCGTAATTGTGATATAATGAGAGTTCCAGTGACTTTGTTCAGAATTTGGTGTAATTTAGATTTGTATAGTGCTTTTTTTGCATCCTGACCAACACAATAAGAATATTTTAGCACTTTTGCAACAAAATAAAGAGAAAATACCCACACTACGTGTGTAATTGAGACTTTATTTGTGTTTTTTATCATTTTTATTCTGCCATAAAGAGAATTATGTAATTGTAAATTTTAAAGGTGATGTATTATTTTTTTTTTTTTTTTACTACAGCATAAAAATACCATAATATGTTTGCAGATATTTAGGAAAAAATGCTAAGTTCACATACTTGTTTCTCATAATGATGTACAGAAGAGGATTAGGGCCAAGCAATAATAAAAAAATAAAACCATCTCGAGATTAAAGTTGTTAAATTTGGAGAAAAAACTCCTTAAATTTCGAGAAAAAGGTCGAAATAAAATGTTGAGAATAAACTCATTAAACTACCAGAAAAAAGTCGTTAAATTAGGAGAACAAATTCGTTAATTTATGAGAAAATTGTCGTTAAATTTCGAGAAAAAAGTTGAGATAAAATGTTGAGAATAAAGTCATTTATTACGAGAAAAGAGTCGTTAAATTATGAGAATAAATTTGTAATTTAACAAATTTGTTCTCATAATTTAACAACTTTTTTCTCGTAATTTAACGAGTTTATTCTCAACATTTTATCTCGACTTTTTTCTCGAAATTAAACGAGTTTTTTCTCGTAATTTAACGAGTTTATTCTCAACATTTTATCTCGACTTTTTTCTCGAAATTAAACGAGTTTTTTCTCGTAATTTAACGAGTTTATTCTCAACATTTTATCTCAACTTTTTTTCTCGAAAATTACCGAGTTTTTTTCTCGAAATTTAACAACTTTAATCTCAAAATGGTTTAATTTTTTTTATTATTGCTTGGCCCTAATCCTCTTCCGTAATGATGCTATAGCCAGTTATTGTACTTTTGAAATGTGCGTTCCATGTCAGAATGTCTGTTTTTTGTTTTGGTCTGTGTGATTCCGCCCACTGCCAGTTTACCCAATAGTATTTCGACACTCCGGGTTGCCAGTTGGTGAAAAAAACGAAGTATTTAGAGCGAACGGACTGGGTCAGAGTCAGAGATTTCAGATTATACCAGACTTAAAAGTCTCGCCATCCATCTAAAAAGCTCTATGCCCAGAGTCATATTAAAACGCAAAAAAATCTTCCCAATATTTTTAAATTTGGACTGCAGTACCCATTTTAACCACTTGCTGTCAATATTACATACTGCACCTTTAACACAAGACTGTTGCCTGATAAATCAACTAAAGTAATAACTACACTGTGAAACAATCTAATCTGAGGTCATTTCCTCCTCTACAGATCCTGTCTGCACTACAGAAGGACGAGTTAGCTCGGCGACAGAGACTGCGCAGTAAACTGGAACAGGTTATCGACACCATGGCTCTAGCAAGCTGAGGACCCCCTCCCCGTCTCTCCACCCACCTCAGCTGGCTCCCGCTGACCTCCTGAGCCCATCCCCGAACCTCGCACACACGTACACAAACACACACACACACACTAAGCTAATGGACTGCAAGGACAGAAGCAGTACACTGGAGACCCCTCAGCCCAGGGTGGAAATCCTCTTTCATCACTTCCTTTGAACTCAACACGCAGCAGAATGTCTCCCCGGACGCCATGTCCAACCAATAGGACTTAGTTTTTTGGATTTTTATCGTTTCGGAGTGTGTTGAGCCACGCTTGTGTGCTTTTACTCACCAAGGATGTCTTGTATTATGAGCCAGAAGACCTTAAAGCCCACGAAGGATAAAAGCAGTGTGTTTTTTTTTCCGCAAACGGTATTTTGTTTTAGCGCTTACATCACTTTTTTATTTTGCTCTTTGGGTTGATCGAAGGACTCACTTGATCCAGTCTCCTGCCACTTGTGTTACTGCTGAATTTGCACAATTTACAGGAACTACAACAAATGAAAATGATATAAATATATATATAAATGTGTATAGATATATAAATACAACTGCATTTTTATACAAAAAGAGTGAAAAGACGCGTACAAAGTTTTCCATTTTAACATAGAAAAGAATAAGATGAATTTGATATTTGAAAAAGACTGAACTATGAAAAAAAAATATCAAAAAAATGTCCTGTGCCATGTTTTATTTGAATGTTGTTAGTGCAAAAAAACAATTTTCTTTAGATAAAATGTGTTATGATTTAAATGTTGACTACCCTAGTGACTGAAGAACTGAGAGTGAAAAAAAAAATGTGCAAAAAAGAACAAACTCAGACAAATGTGTTCCCATGTGGTACCTAGTGTTTTTGGAGGAAAATGTCCTCATGGAAAACAAAGGGTTCTTTGTTTAGTTGGTGGATGAATCTGTGTATTTAGTTTGTACACTTTTTTCAACCTTTATTGCTATTATGGTTTCAGTCTGAAAGCCACTTGAGGACAGATTCTTTGCTATTCCGTGCAAAAACCTGATCGATAATTAATAATTGGCCGTTTTCATCTTGTGTTCATTTCTCATATTAAAAACATGAGCACTCTAAGCCTCGGTAACTTGCACAAATCAGTCTAGAATGAAGGAAAACTTGAGATTGAAGAACCGAAGAATGTGTTCCGTTACTGATGATGTCACAATCTGGCAGAAGGATCTGTGACATCACTGTAAATGTAGCAAATGCTATTTCCATGCAGTTCCACATCTCTCTTAGTTTTTTAAAAGCTTAAAATCAATGTTTTTAAAGCCGAAGGATCATACATGAATGTTACCCATCCACAAAAACCGGTAGTTAAGCTTAAAGTTGACTTGATTTCACCTCAGAAAGGTGGAAACGTTCTTAAACGGCCATCATGTCAGCACTAGATGTATTTTTTTTTTTTTTTTTTTGGTGGGGGGGGAAATGGAACCTTTTTATTGAGTATTTTTATTTATTTTTTGGTTCAATTTGAGCTTATAAGCTACTTGGCGTGCTTATGCCATTTAAAAAAACAAAAAAAAACGTTTTTGTGCTTTATCTTGATCGTTTTGTTTTTCAACAGTCCACTAACTCATTTCTATTCAGATTGGTGATTTGCAGTGTTACAAATACAAATGTGAAGCGATTCTCAAACTGTATCAGGGGTATCAAGCAGATGAAGTCGAGTTCTGCTTTACTTTTCTTCACCACCTTGGTTGGTTGTTTTGGAGTTTCTCTTTATCTTCTCTCCTGCGAGCGTCTGTAACTGTGCGAGAACGTGTATCGCAGTGACTCGCTTTCATGTGCTGCTGCAGTTCTCTTAAAGTCAGTCGTGTTCAAACAAGAGAAAGTCTTTCCTCCTTTGGCTTTCCACTGAGATTAAAGCAGAAGTAGACTTTCTGAGATGCGATAGAAACATCTTTGAAAGATTTAGGTCAGAAACCCAATGAGAGAGAGAGTGAGACACACGAACTGAACGTTTGACGGGTTCTCGCTCGCTTTACCTCAGCCATACATCAGGGTTCGTTCCAGCTGGGAAAGTAATACAGAATCACTCTTTACACATTTATTTATTTTGGGATTAAGGTTTACGTTATTGATTTTATGCCATTGCGGTTTCTCCTAATCAACCGGGAGCAGGTCTCCACAACTCTCTAGAACGTATCTTCCACGGTAAAGACAATCTCCCTTTAGATTCGAGAACTGCATTAGTTTTCAGCCCTCACGCAGATGTCAAATGAAAACGAATTAGATCGATGTTGGATTTGTTTGCTTGTTTGTGTTTAGCTCTCATAAACTCTTAGCGATCATTTCTGTCATCAGTTTTAGTGCAAGATCAAGCTACGTGAAAGGAACCGTCAATGAAGTAGCCTAATAGATAGATAGACTTCCTATAAGTGAACATACACACTACTGTTGGATGTGTATGTCTTAATTCTAACGGTAGAAGGAGAAGGCTGGATGTTTAGCATTACAGGTGACTTGCACCCCTCCGTCTGGCCTTCCTTACATTCGTTTTCAGTAGATGAGTTTCTGCATGCTTCGACATTACAAAATGATTTGAGAATACAAGCATGCTGTTCTACTTTCATTCCAAAGGCTGATGATGTTCATTCTACATATCATTATGTACAGTCTGGCCATGTTTTTTTTTTTTATTTCTATTGTCGTTTTGCGGATGGAAAAATCTCGATGTGCTTTGCTTTGTGCTTTGTTAAGCGGGACTTTGGTGATGGTGATTGTAAAGCAGCTGGTTGCATTGTAATGTCTCAGGACATGTGTTTCACTTCGATGTCGTCTTTGCCTTTCTTTTCGTTCAGTTTATTTTCATGACGAGTGCTATCTTTGATTTTCAATCGTTTTTAGATGTTGAGTTGTGGAACATGTGGAACTCTTTAGAGATATTCTAACATTTCAAAGATTTGGCTGTGTAAAGTATTTGAGTGATGCCTCTTATTTTGCGACACTTGTTTTGAGAACTACTTTGAGTACAGGAACAAAAAAAGAGAAGTTGTAGAGGGAAAACAAGCTGATCAGAAGGTGTTTCAGACTCACAGAGTTTTCGTTTCGCACAGAGTGCCTTGTCAACTCCTCCCTCGTTTTTCTCGTCCGCCTCTGACTCTTCCATTACCCACAGTCCATCCCTTTCCATACGCCTCTTTATCGTTGTCAAGCCACGCCCTCTTTCTTACACACCTCCTCAGTCCAAAAGACCAATCCGGTTTTTGATTTCCGCTCATGGTGTTTCCAGATTGAAGAAACAATCCTTTTTTGGAAGGATGAATTAATTTAAGCGTAGGAACAAAATGTGAGCATGTAGATTTCAAAGAAAACGAAAACTAAAGAATTTTAATACTTTATTAATTCTGATACCTTTTGAAGAGTTTCAGACTTGAATCAACTGTGACAGGTTGGCTGTTAAATGCTCATTGTGTAAATATTGTGCTCTTTCCTATTTTGCAAATTTATTATGTGTAAATAAACATGCATCAAGGAGAGATTAAACATTTTTCGCTAAAAATGCTTGTGTCCCTAGTCTTTGTTGTGCTTCACTATCTAAATGTACAATCTGATGTGTATTTTCTGTCAAATTTGACTATCTTTCTAAAGGTACACATTTCACATTAGCGAAACTTTGAAGCAAAAAAAAGGTCCATTGTCAATAGTCTAGCGATGCATGAAGGTCACTTTCCAACCAAGCAGCTGAGACCCAAAGACCCACCCCCCTTAGTTAATGTTGCTTTGTCCAACAAGACATGGCTCTGTCACACCACACAGAGTGAAAAGTACATTGCGGAGCAAAGAGGACACTGACAACACGCCAACAGACAAGACAGAGCAGGTTCCTTATGATATTAAACAAAGGGTTAATTTTTTTAAAGAAATTCAAACGATAAATACCATTTTTCAAGTTCAAGTCCACCAAGGTTAATCTTCTAACTCCTGACTGCTTTGTTGGACAAAATGGCAGATTCGGCGTTATGATTGGTTAGATCGCTTGTCAATCAAACTCCTGGCGAGGGGTCAATTCAGGGTTCAAATCTCTGAGGGGAAATTTTTCACCCTCACTTAAAACAACCAATCCCTATTCCTAATGAAACTAACAGGAAGAACATTTATACCTTTTCTCAAACTAAGCGTATGCTGCACTTGAAACTCAAAACAATGAAACAATTCAGATTACTTAAAATGTGTCCGTTTCTTGAAACAAAAAAGAAAGTTCTAAATACACATCAAAGTTAATTTGATTGAACTAATTTGAGTTTGCCCTACTCAAACCAATTGATTATTTTGAGCATTAGGGTTTACAGTGTGTTTAGGTATTTAAGTAATACAAATCTGCTATATGTAAATGTAAAACAAGGACAGGATTGGGACTGGTCCCATTTCAATGATCTTATGTGTTGTCTTGGAATGCAGCTGCCTATGTAGACATGCAGTAGCGATCAAACTAGGCTTTGGAACGTCAGTGAACGGTATGTGCGAATGTTTATCTGATACCGTCCTGACATTTGAGTCCCGGTAATGATGGAGGAACTGAGATTTGGCTCTTTATTCAGCTCACTGAGCCCCGCCAGATGAAACTGCCCCCATTAGTTTGGAGCATATAATCGCTCAGACTAATTCAATTAAAACTCTTTTTGAAGGAAAGCTCAAATTGCCCTATGATTGCGAGCCCACCGAGTCTTTAAATGATTCTGTCAGACTCAAATGTGCATGTACCAGTAAAGCTGTGATTTATGGCTGCCTGGCAGTGGATGTGATTTTCTTTCCTCTAAGCAGTTACAGTCAATGACGGCCGCCGCGAACAGCCAGAGCAATTAAAGCTCCATTCCACTTTTGTTACTAGATGAGCATTTTGAGTGACACAATGATGCTCTGATACTCAAAGTGAATGGCTTCACATGAGTCACTTCTTGTCAGGCACCTTTTCCTTTCCTTTTCAAGAAGTGTTCATTTGCTTGTATGAGTGGTTCTACTAGTATTTTTCTATCCAGATATCTGCAGGCCTTGTGCTTTGATTGGTTAAGTGAGTGGAGTCATTCAGTGGGTGCCCAGCTAACAAAAATATGTTCTGAGGGTACGTTTACAACGATGTACTAAAAACGGAAAAGTTTTTCCTTTGCATTTTTCACGTACAGATGACACCTTTGTGCCGACGATCTCGTCCTGGGTGATTCATATAATGGAAGTCAATGGGTGTTGTCACTTTGGAGATTAAAAAAGCATGCAGACAAACAATTCCTGATGTGTTCAATTCCCTGTGTTTAAAAATCAGATGTGACAGTCATGTGTTCATTAGGCCTTGCATTGTAAATGCAGCCTAAATAAAGAGGTACTTTTAATTGGACATGTCTTGACAGGAACAGATGTCATCATTAAAGATTCTGGTCATTGTTTCCCTGGAACATAAACTGGGAGGACTGGGAGAGTGATGAACGACAGCTGTGAATCGGGGTAGAGTCTGTATCTTCTCTAGCAGAATGAGCACTGGCTCTCCAAACACATTTCTTCAGGTGTTTTCAAGCTGGATTAAATGGACAGTGAAGATTTTTGTAATTCATTTTCACACATTCTGATTTAGTTCATCACAAAGTGCCAAACAAATGCTTGGAGTTTACAGCTGTCTTTTGGGAAAATAACTAAATAATATAGTTGTTTTAGGGTGAATCTCATTAAAATGTGTCAAGGTCATGTTTCATCACAGAAAAGAAAAAATATATAATACATTTATTTTTATGAAAGTATGTGTTTGAGTTAGTGTGTTTAGAATAAAATTAAGCATCTCATTAGAACCATTTTGATTTTTGGACATCATTTTCATGAAATATAAGCACACTTTCCTCCCATTCCCATGATTCTCATTAATGTAATTCAGTAACTAAAATGACCATATTTTGGGACAAATGTTTTCCAAAGTTATTTGACATCACAATGAAGACCACCACAATATATTTAATAATAGATATTTCATAATTAAAATAATCTCTTATTTTTATATTACAGTAAGATTTTTGTATGTCCAAAAAGATTTTTGTTGGAAAATGTGTTTAATTGTAAAAATAATAATAATAATAATGAATATGACTATAAGAATGAATCATGAAAATGTTACAGTGCAAAACAAATGTTATTGATTTGGTACAAAACTAGGCATAATTTATGTTGCTTTTCCTCTTTGTTTTTAGTTAGTTTCGCCCATTTGCTGATATTTCACAGCCTCTACCAGCTCATCTTATCTCCCTTCCACCATATTTCCCCCCATTTTTCTCTTTTGGTTCTCTATTTTTCTCTTTCAAGCGTCTCTCCTCCCGCTGACAGACAGATTCTTGAATGGCTGATGGTCAGAATAAAGAGACACAGATGTGGACAATTATCTTCCCGCTCACTCATGTGCGCCGCACGCGTCTCTCACCCGGCTCTCCGCGGGTCTCCGAGGACAGGGGCTGCTGATGAAGCCGTGGGATCGGCCCCTGGAAATCATCACACCTGCGTGGAGGTAATAAGATGGCGGTTGCTGAGAGCCGGTTTGATTACCGAGCTCGGAGACGTGAAGTGTGATTGGCAGTGGAATGTAGACAGTGTGATTAGGGGGGACGGATCTTGGCTGTTATTTCTCATAGTGCAAAGGTGTCGAGCGTGGAGATGTTGCAAATATGTCGAAGCATCAGTTCTGGCTGAGTCAGTCGTTTATGACACAGCTTGGCGTGTGCCATCTGCATGCTTTAGTGACGACGAGTTTTGTTCAAAAATCGCCAAAAACAGATTGAACGACATCATCTTCACAGAATAAACCATTAAAGGTACAATATGTAAAATTTTTGCAGTAAAATATCCAAAAACCACTAGGCTAATGTTATATATTTTGTCCAGCTGATTACTAACAATATCTCTAATGTTTTCAACTACTTGTAAATCATGAGAAAATTCCCATTCTAAACAGTGACACGGGGCAGTGCGGTCGCCTGTCAATGATGTCAGTTACCTTTGTTACCGCCTTTACTGACGTAGAAACAACGTGACAACAGTGCCGTGGACAAATGCGGAAGTAGTGTCTTGCGTCCAGCAAACCACTAGCTTGCTTCAAGCAGTTCCTTATTCTTGCATGTTTTATGGTGGATTGTGTTACTTATTTATGGAACATAATAATTACTGTTTACCATCTGCCGCTGGTTCTGTCGACAAGGACAGCTCCCGTAAACTCATGACCGGAAAAGCGGAAGCGGCGCCGGCGGCTGTGTCATAATAAAAGTCCCGCTGCTCGTGAGGCGTGTGTTGATCAATCGCTCCAGCTCCTCGTTCAGCTCCCGCAACACTCGGTCCTGCTCTGCTTCTTACTACAGTAAATTTAATAATTGCATCCACGAACATGAGTTCTTCCAGACTCCAATCCCTATTCTTTTGCACTGTCCGTTGAGATGGAGACCACATGTCCCAAGTTTCCGCTCTAAAACTTGGCGTCATCAAACTACGCCTTTGTTTTGAATAGGCTTCTAGCGACCTCTAGCGGAAAAAATATCACAAATTGTACCTTTAATAGGGCGAATAAAGCACAAGCCAAATTATATAGGCCTTATACAGTATATAGGATCAGTGTCACATGGTCCTTCAGAAATCGTTCTAATATGTTGATTTGCTGCTCGAGAAACATTTATTCTATATCAAAATTGAAAACAGTCGCCTCATGCCGTTCCACACCCGTAAGACCTTCATTAATCTTCGGAACACAAATTAAGATATTTTAGTTCAAATCCGATGGCTCCGTGAGGCCTTCATAGGGAGTAATGTCACTTCACTTCCTCTGTCCATAAAGGTACTAAAAACACATCTAAATCAGTTCATGTGAGTATACGTTAGTTGTTCAATATTATAAATATTATAAACCGACGAGAATATTTTTGGTGCGGCAAAAAAAAAAAAATAACGACTTATTTAGTGAATCTACGGTTTATTTTTATATTTATTTATTTTTTTACGATAACGTTATAGATGCTCCAAATAGGCTAATTAATTTGTGTGGGGTGTGCAAATAACACAAATCAAATGGGATTTCATACCTTTATAATAAAATAGAGATCGCAAGATGAATCCAATCTGTGGCACTTGGGTAAAATATATACCAGATGTAGGCCTATATCTCTCAAATGTTCTCTCAAACTAATGAGCACGTATCCAAAGTATAATTTTTCAAAATAGTGCAGCAGTTTTAGTTATATCCAAGCAGTGCTGTCGGAGATGTATATCCTCCTGGTATTGTCATAGTAAATCTCAGGAACAAAACTTTTAGCCAATGCCACGACAATCCAACAACGTTCTGCATGCGAGCACATGTACACAGACTGACATCAGTCTCAAGTATGCAGCAAGCCATATATTGTATAAAATAATCCAGAAAAAAGGCACAAATACGGCTGAGATGCCAAATTCAGTGGCTGAAATTAGCTGCTGAGGTAACATGACGGCTCACAGACAGCAGCGGCATACCTGTCACTCAAGTGACCACGCCCTTAATTATGCAGAACTTTAAGGCTTAATATAATTTAAACAGAAAAAAATTCACCCCCCTCAGTCATGAAGGGCAAAATTCGCAGTATAGACCAAAACCACAATATGAACCAGACTGTAAACATGTTTTTTTCTGCTGTAAACTTGGCTAATTTAACATGATGGTCAATGAGATTCTGCTCACTTCTGCAGCCTGTCCCTAGCGGCCAGTCGATGAATTGCAGTTTAATTCACTTCAGTATTGGCTTCACGGGGGAGGTTGCAGTGCCCAAGGAAGTCGACCGAAAGTTGAAGTCGGCCACGTGCCGCCATCTTGTAGCAGAACTTCACTTGCGTTAGCATCCCATTGACTCCCATTCATTTTGGCGTCACTTTGACAGCGAATAACTTTACATCTGAGGCGTTTAAAGACTCCATTTGACCATTATTTATTTCTAAAGATACACGACAATGTATAAAGGGCTCCATTACCTTCTATGTTACATTATGGCCCCGTAGAAACAGTTTTTGTAAAAATAGGCTAACGATTGCGTCATAACCACTCGACTCTCTGTCGCACAGTAGAGAAATTACCGTACAGACAGGAGGAGAAGCTCGCAGGCAATAGTATGCATTAACTTAATATGGCGTACTGGCGTTACATTTTACAAATACTATACAAAATAATTAATCAGAATACTTACTCCTGCTCACTCACGCCAAAGAACTCCCTGCTCAAGCTCGCCGACTCTGCAAGATTATGGATGGCAGTTTGCACGCACAGCTACTAGAAGATTTACATCTGTCAGACAGGTTGCTGACGTCATCAAGCTTAGTTTGAGTCTGCGCGTCAGAAACGGAAGTGCTAAAAATCGCTAAAAATGGGCTTCACTTGTCTCAATTGAGTTCCAATGGGGTCGCTGTGTCCATTTCTTTTACTGTCTATGGGAGGTTGCCGCTTCGTTCAAACCCGCCAAACAGCTGAAATCACGTGACTTTGGCGCTCCGAACTGCAGATTCGATACACTAGGCGTTTCTCAATGTCAAGTATACTTCCTTGGCAGGACTGGTCCTTCCAAGTCACTTCCTTCAAAGTCTAGGCGAGGCTCCTCTTTAGAATTCAGAGAACACGTAAATGGAACAGACTAGCAAGTGCACGTCATTGCGTCATTACTCCCCGGTAAACAGCTGCTTGTTTTCTACACAGAGACGTATGAACGCCTCCGTTTGTTCCATGGTCCCTGTTAAAAAAGACGAGAAAGCTATGAATAATGCTGTGAATGGTATAATGGTATAATATTAACGTTAAATTACTTTAGACATCTTAAGTAGTTATTTATAAAGGAAATGCCAGTGATGGCAAACAAGCTAACAACGGTCCGGTTCAGTTAGCCATCAATAACGTAATTTGTATTTGTATAATTTATAATATCAATACGGTAGTAATTTATACTGGCATTTAAACGTTAAACTTTATTTATCTGACATATTTACTACTGTTATAACAAATGTTTGGTAATAGGTGCATAGGATTGTGGGTGATTTGAGAGCGCGAAGGATACACATATGCATCCTTTCCTGTGTATGGGATATTTTTCGAATGAAGGACTCAGTCCTTCTTTGAAATTCCGAGGATCCACGACATTGGAACAGTCCTTTAACGGATGTCGATGACGTAGCATCCTCGAAATTCTAGCTTCCGAGGATCCTTCCTTGACATTGAGAAACGCCTACAGATTCACTGTGCTCCGATGCTTCTTGAAGCAGTGTTTTGAAATCGGCCATCACTAAATAAGTCGTTATTTTGTTTTTTTTGGCGCACCAAAAATATTCTCGACGCTTTATAATATTAATATTAAACCACTGTACGCACATGAACTGATTTAGATGTGTTTTTAGTACCTTTATGGATCTTGACAGAGGAAGTGACATTACTCCCTATGGAGGCCTCACGGAGCCATTGGAGTTGAACTAAAATATCTTAATATCTTTAGTTCCGAAGATTAATGAAGGTCTTACGGGTGTGGAGCGGCATGAGGGTGAGTAAAAAATGACAGAATTTTCATTTTTGGGTGACTAACCCTTTAATATTTTTGTGGAAGATACACTATAGACTACCATTCAAAAGTGTGGGGTAAGTAAGATTTTTAAAGAAGAAAAGAGAAATTAAAGGGTTAGTTTACCCATAAATTATAATTCTGTCATTAATTACACCCATAAGAACTTCGTTCATCTTCAGAACACAAATTAAGATATTTTTGATGAAATCTCAGTGAAGCCTCCATTGACAGCAAGATAGTGAACACTTTCAATGCCCAGAAAGCTACTAAAGACGTATTTAAAACGGTTCATGTGACTACAGTGGTTCAGCCTTAATGTTACGAAGCGATGAGAATACGTTTTGTGCCGCCAAAAAAAACAAAACAATAACGACTTTATTCAACAGTTTCTTGCAATGGGTGATTTCAAAACACTGCTTCATGAAGCTTTGAAGCTTTATGAGTCTTTGTTTTGAATCAGTGGTTCGGAGCGTGAATCAAACTCACACGATTTCGGTATCAAGTTTCGTTACGTCATAAGTGTTTTGAAACGTTTCAAAATTTCAGTGGTTCACCATTGGGGGGCGATGATCTCTGTGAACTTGTGATGGGCAGAGCTAGGCTTCGTGAAACGCAAAAACGGCTTAGAAACAATCTGACACCCGTCTCCACGGTGACACTTATTTGTCACTTGCACGTGTTGATCTGAAATAACCTGAAATAACAATTCAGACAAGCATTGACGAATTATAATGTAGCTACTTGTTGTTTGTGCCAAACAAGCAAGTGTGTGGGCTGTGGGGGAGTGGATAGTGTTCTTGACTGGGTTCGAATCCTGGTCAGAACAGTGTTTTGCTATAAAAACAAATAAACACCTTTTACAAACCCATTGCAAATGTTTTATTGAAAGTAAAAGCTATAAATCATATAATAAGATTGAATATCAAGTGTATGTATAAAATACCTTCTTTTACCTTCTTTTAATTTTCAGGGCTTGTTTTGTTTGTTCCATGGATGGCTCAGCTAAACAGGCCAATAAGAGACTATTAACTTCTATTATTCTTTTTAATTCATAGCCCTAATAATGTCTAATTACAAATGTATAAAACTGATCAGGTATAACCTATTGACTTGATTCATGGATTCACAGAGATCGCCCCCCCAGTGGTGAACCAGTGAAATTTCGAAACGTTTTGAAACACTTATGACCTCATTTACTGAAATCATGTGATTTTGGCACTCCAAATCACTGATTCGAAACAAAAGATTCGTAAAGCTTCGAAGCTTCATGAAGCAGTGTTTTGAAAAAGCCCATCACTAGATATTGTTGAATAAAGACATATTCAACATTTCACATTGAACAGTATTTTGTTTTTTTGGCGCACAAAAAATTTCTTGTTGCTTCATAACATTAAGGTTGAACCACTGTAGTCACATGAACTGTTTTAAATACGTCTTTAGTAGCTTGCTGGGCATCTGAAAGGGTTAATCGTCTTGCTGGCAATGCAGGCCTCATTGAGCCATCGGATTTTATCAAAAATATCTTAATTCATGTTCTGAAGATGAACAGAGGTCTTATGGGTGTGAAACGACATGACGGTGAGTAATTAATGACAGAATTTTCATTTTTGAGTGAACCCTTTAATACTTTAATTCATCAAGGATGCATTTAATTGTTCAAAAGTGACAGTAAAGACATTTATAATGTTACAGAATTTTTCGATTTCAAACATTGTTCTTTTAACACTAGAAGTCCCAGAGAGCAGCCATTTGGCTTTTCTACCTATAAAACCCGCAGGACAGCCGATGGGCTGGATGTCTTTAGGCTAATATCCTTAATCAGCTGTGAACAGTTGCTTTTGTTATGTAAACAATGTGGGGCCATGCTGAGCCACTTCAAGGAAACTTGTGTTTCACTTTGCCATCTTAGGGAGAAATCAACACACATGTTTTTTTTCCTTTGTTGCTGAGATCTATTGATAAAAATAGTACAAAATAAAATAAAGAAACCAACCATTTGTACATATATTTACAAATAATATTAAAAAGTGAGTGAGTACATTCCAGCAATCACTCACAATCCTGGCACTGCCTGGCAATATATGTATTATAAATACATGTTGTATATATTCATTATATATTAATCTTATATTTGAAATACATCATAAGTCCATTTTTAAAAGTGTTTGAAAGATGGGTTCAAGTGTACTACAAGTGGTAACTAAATACATTTTTTCTATACAGAGATAGTATGTTAAAGCACATTTTAGTTCAAATTCATGGTGTCTCAAAATAGCACAGTTGAGTACACTTAGATGTTCTTAAGAATTATCTTAAGAAGTACTAAAGAAGAGCTTTTAGTATATTAAGTACAAAATAAGTGCACGGAAATAGAGCACTGGACATTATGGAAGTGTAAAAGTGTACTAAAATAAAGTGTATTTTACTTCACTTTTTTTCACCTGGGTAGACACTCCAACACTTTCCGTTTGCATTAAGATTATTTTTATTACCACACTGGCAGATATTGATCATTTTACTTAAATAAAATGCACTTAATTCTAGATCCCCCAGGAAACAAGACTAAATATCATATAATTTTCTCATGCTAGAAAATCCCATCTTGATTTAAGATTTTTTTTTTTTTAAATTTACTTTAAATAGACAAAAGAAAATACTTAGTATAGAAAAGCATTTTTGCAGTGTGAATGAGTGAGTTAACTTTTTAAACATCACTTGCACTCCCTCATTTCCAGGGTTAACATACTCAGAGTTTTCACTTGAACCTCCTTTCTGAAACCGGCCCATAGTCAATCAAGTTCTCCGCTTTAGCAGCCCTCCCTCCCCCACACATACAAACAAGCTACCAGCAACCATTCACACACACACCCCCAACCCCCCTGCAGATTGCTCAGGTAATGACCATATTTACACATGAATTGATGCTAATGATAGCCAAAAGACTAGCCAGTTAGCATCCACTTGGCTAAAGGAGGGTTACAAATCTCTGGGACTTCTAGTGTTAAACTTTCTATTCAAATGATCCTGACAAATATGTTAAGCAACTGTTTTTAACATGGATAATAGTTTAGTTTGTCTTACCTCTTGGCAAATTCTTCTTGCTTGTTTTAAGCATAAACATCATTACTGTTGTTAGATTTATGCAGAGGCTTTTGTAATCTTTTACATCATCCTCAAACTGCCTGGCATAAGTACAGACTTTAATACAGCACTTTAGACAAACAGTGAACGCTTTTGTTGACATCATTTGGCCGTGCTCTCTTTCCCAAATATTCTTTCAGCAATGGCTCTGTTTTCAATAACAGCATCATTTCATCATAAATTTTAAGACACTCCTTTTAAACGCTTAAATATCATCCACTTAAAAGTAGTTTTAAGGGCCAAACTCACTCAAACAAAGGCCTTTAATTATTTAGCTGAGACATATAAATTTTATTACGCCTCAAGAAAAAGTTACACATGAAATAAGGTCACGCAAACCAATTAGTTTTAAAAGTTTCATATATACGTGGCTTCCCCATGACTTTAAATCTCAATATGTTACTAACAATAGAGTGGCGATGATGCAAATGAACCAAACTTAATGAGAGCAATGAAGAGGGTGCGAGTGTTTTGCAATCTTTCAATTTATCAACGGGGGATTTACATGGTGGTTCTTTATGGTTCGCAGAGATAAGGGAAGCATTGCATTTTGGGATGTGAGTACGCCAAACCGGATCTTTGAAGCAACAGAGAACCTTTCTGTGGATCCAGAGATAGTATGCTGGCGTGTGTGTGTCCGTGTTTGCGGGGAGGGGGTCTCGGTGCACTCTAAACCCTTCAAAGGCTTGATAAAGCAGAATGATTTAACAGCAGCAACAGCGGCCCCTGCGACCACCGGCGTGTCAACATTGATTGCAGTTATGGTGATTTGATGTGTGGAATTCAAATGCATGTCCTCTCAGCAGTCTGTCCACACAAAGTTAGAGTCAAAGCGATGAAGGCCACTGTTTAGAGGTTATTTCTGCACTACGACCACCTGCTGACAAATACAAGCATGACATTTAAAACAAAAGTCGCATGTCATGTGAGCGACCGCATTCATTTCTTGTGGGGGACACTTTGTACCTTTTATATCAAAGCACAAGTAGCCTATAGAAACCCGTTTCTACCTTAGCAAAAAAAAAAAAATTGTAATAAAAAAAACAAAAAGTAAATAAATAAACTGATAAAATAAAGTGTAAAATAAGAAATTTAATCAGGTCTGAAATGTAAAGTTGCAATTATAAAAAAAGTGACAAAAGTCACAATTATGAAAATACAGTCAATTGTGAGATATAAACGTGCAGTTGCGAGAAATAGTTGCAATTGGGAGATATAAAGTCACAATTATAAAACACTATTATGAAAAATAAAGTCACACTTATAAAAATATAAAGTCAGTTGTGTGATAAAAATTCACAATTACAAGAAGTAATCACAATTGTGAGATATAAAGTCACAATTATAAAACATATACTATTGAGCAATAGTCACAATTGTGAGATATAAAGTCACAATTATAAAACATATACTATTGAGCAATAGTCACAATTATGAAAATATAAAGTCACAATTGTGCAATATAAAGTCACAATTATAAAACATACTATTATGAGCAATAAAGTCGCAATTATGAAAATATAAAATCAGTTGTGAGATATAAAGTCATAATTATAAAACATACTATTATGAAAAATGTCACAACTACGAAAATATAGTCACAATTGTGAGATATAAAGTCACAATTATAAAACATACTGTTATGAGAAATAAAGTTAGCTGTTAGCTATAAAGTCACAATTATTAAACATTATTATGAGAAATAAAGTCACAATTATGAAAATATAAAGTCAGTTGTTGTGATATTCACAATTACAAGAAATAAAGTCACAATTATAAAACATACTATTATGAGCAATAGAGTCACAATTATGAAAATATAAAGTCACAATTGTGCAATATAAAGCCACAATTATAAAACATACTATTATGAGCAATAGAGTCACAATTATGAAAATATAAAGTCACAATTGTGAGATATAAAGTCACAATTATAAAACATACTATTATGAGCAATAGAGTCACAATTATGAAAATATAAAGTCACAATTGTGAGATATATAGTCACAATTATAAAACATACTATTATGAGCAATAGAGTCACAATTATGAAAATATAAAGTCACAATTGTGCGATATAAAGTCACAATTATAAAACATACTATTATGAGCAATAGTCACAATTATGAAAATATAAAGTCACAATTGTAAGATATAAAGTCACAATTATAAAACATACTATTATGAACAATAGTCACAATTATGAAAATATAAAGTCACAATTGTGCGATATAAAGCCACAATTATAAAACATACTATTATGAACAATAGTCACAATTATGAAAATATAAAGTCACAATTGTGCGATATAAAGTCACAATTATAAAACATACTATTATGAGCAATAGTCACAATTATGAAAATATAAAGTCACAATTGTGAGATATAAAGTCACAATTATAAAACATACTATTATGAACAATAGTCACAATTATGAAAATATAAAGTCACAATTGTGAGATATAAAGCCACAATTATAAAACATACTATTATGAGCAATAAAGTCGCAATTATGAAAATATAAAATCAGTTGTGAGATATAAAGTCATAATTATAAAACATACTATTATGAAAAATGTCACAACTACGAAAATATAGTCACAATTGTGAGATATAAAGTCACAATTATAAAACATACTGTTATGAACAATAGAGTCACAATTATGAAAATATAAAGTCAGCAATTGTGAGATATAAAGTCACAATTATTAAACATTATTATGAGAAATAAAGTCACAATTATGAAAATATAGTCACAATTGTGCAATATAAAGTCACAATTATAAAACATACTATTATGAACAATAGTCACAATTATGAAAATATAAAGTCACAATTGTGAGATATAAAGTCACAATTATAAAACATACTATTATGAGCAATAGAGTCACAATTATGAAAATATAAAGTCACAATTGTGCAATATAAAGCCACAATTATAAAACATACTATTATGAGCAATAGAGTCACAATTATGAAAATATAAAGTCACAATTGTGAGATATAAAGCCACAATTATAAAACATACTATTATGAGCAATAGAGTCACAATTATGAAAATATAAAGTCACAATTGTGAGATATAAAGTCACAATTATAAAACATACTATTATGAACAATAGAGTCACAATTATGAAAATATAAAGTCACAATTGTGAGATATAAAGTCACAATTATAAAACATACTATTATGAACAATAGAGTCACAATTATGAAAATATAAAGTCACAATTGTGCGATATAAAGTCACAATTATAAAACATACTATTATGAGCAATAGTCACAATTATGAAAATATAAAGTCACAATTGTGAGATATAAAGCCACAATTATAAAACATACTATTATGAGCAATAGAGTCACAATTCTGAAAATATAAAGTCACAATTACAAGATATAAAGTCACAATTATAAAACATACTATTATGAGCAATAGAGTCACAATTATGAAAATATAAAGTCACAATTGTGAGATATAAAGCCACAATTATAAAACATACTATTATGAACAATAGAGTCACAATTATGAAAATATAAAGTCACAATTGTGAGATATAAAGTCACAATTATAAAACATACTATTATGAGCAATAGAGTCACAATTCTGAAAATATAAAGTCACAATTGTGAGATATAAAGTCACAATTATAAAACATACTATTATGAGCAATAGAGTCACAATTCTGAAAATATAAAGTCACAATTGTGAGATATAAAGTCACAATTATAAAACATACTATTATGAACAATAGTCACAATTATGAAAATATAAAGTCACAATTGTGAGATATAAAGCCACAATTATAAAACATACTATTATGAACAATAGAGTCACAATTCTGAAAATATAAAGTCACAATTGTGAGATATAAAGTCACAATTATAAAACATACTATTATGAACAATAGAGTCACAATTATGAAAATATAAAGTCACAATTGTGAGATATAAAGTCACAATTATAAAACATACTATTATGAACAATAGAGTCACAATTATGAAAATATAAAGTCACAATTGTGAGATATAAAGTCACAATTATAAAACATACTATTATGAACAATAGAGTCACAATTATGAAAATATAAAGTCACAATTGTGAGATATAAAGTCACAATTATAAAACATACTATTATGAACAATAGTCACAATTATGAAAATATAAAGTCACAATTGTGAGATATAAAGCCACAATTATAAAACATACTATTATGAACAATAGAGTCACAATTCTGAAAATATAAAGTCACAATTGTGAGATATAAAGTCACAATTATAAAACATACTATTATGAACAATAGTCACAATTATGAAAATATAAAGTCACAATTGTGAGATATAAAGTCACAATTATAAAACATACTATTATGAACAATAGAGTCACAATTATGAAAATATAAAGTCACAATTGTGAGATATAAAGTCACAATTATAAAACATACTATTATGAGCAATAGAGTCACAATTATGAAAATATAAAGTCACAATTGTGAGATATAAAGTCACAATTATAAAACATACTATTATGAACAATAGTCACAATTATGAAAATATAAAGTCACAATTGTGAGATATAAAGCCACAATTATAAAACATACTATTATGAGCAATAGAGTCACAATTATGAAAATATAAAGTCACAATTGTGAGATATAAAGCCACAATTATAAAACATACTATTATGAGCAATAAAGTCGCAATTATGAAAATATAAAATCAGTTGTGAGATATAAAGTCATAATTATAAAACATACTATTATGAAAAATGTCACAACTACGAAAATATAGTCACAATTGTGAGATATAAAGTCACAATTATAAAACATACTGTTATGAGAAATAAAGTTAGCTGTTAGCTATAAAGTCACAATTATGAAAATATAAAGTCAGTTGTTGTGATATTCACAATTACAAGAAATAAAGTCACAATTGGGAGATATAAAGCAATAGAGTCACAATTATGAAAATATAAAGTCACAATTGTGAGATATAAAGTCACAATTATAAAACATACTATTATGAGCAATAGAGTCACAATTATGAAAATATAAAGTCACAATTGTGAGATATAAAGTCACAATTATAAAACATACTATTATGAGCAATAGAGTCACAATTATGAAAATATAAAGTCACAATTGTGAGATATAAAGTCACAATTATAAAACATACTATTATGAGCAATAGAGTCACAATTATGAAAATATAAAGTCACAATTGTGAGATATAAAGTCACAATTATAAAACATACTATTATGAGCAATAGAGTCACAATTATGAAAATATAAAGTCACAATTGTGAGATATAAAGTCACAATTATAAAACATACTATTATGAGCAATAGAGTCACAATTATGAAAATATAAAGTCACAATTGTGAGATATAAAGTCACAATTATAAAACATACTATTATGAGCAATAGTCACAATTATGAAAATATAAAATCAGTTGTGAGATATAAAGTCATAATTATAAAACATACTATTATGAAAAATGTCACAACTACGAAAATATAGTCACAATTGTGAGATATAAAGTCACAATTATAAAACATACTGTTATGAGAAATAAAGTTAGCTGTTAGCTATAAAGTCACAATTATGAAAATATAAAGTCAGTTGTTGTGATATTCACAATTACAAGAAATAAAGTCACAATTGGGAGATATAAAGCAATAGAGTCACAATTATGAAAATATAAAGTCACAATTGTGAGATATAAAGTCACAATTATAAAACATAATGAGCAATAAAGTCGCAATTATGAAAATATAAAGTCAGTTGTGAGATATAAAGTCACAATTACAAAACATACTATTATGAAAAATAAAGTCACAATTATGAAAATATAAAGTCAGTTGTGAGAAAAATTCACAATTACAAGAAATAAAATCACAATTGGGACATATAAAGACACAATTATGGAAAAATTAAGTTATGAGACATAAAAATCGCAACTGTGAAGTATAAATCAATTGTGAGAAATTAAGTCACATTTAAAAAGAAACAGAGTTGTATTTGTGAGATATAAAATCACATAGGGTACAAAATCCCAAATGAAATATATAATGTTGCAATTCAAAAAAAAAAAAAAAAAATGAAGTTGCAATTATATCGCTGAAGTTTTGAGAAAGGCACAAATGAAGTTGTGAAATAGTGGGAAAAATTAAGTTAAATTTGTTTTATTTTTATTTTTACACAGAGAAAATGGAACATTTTTTATGCAATACATTATTAGCTGTTTTATAACATAGTGAAGCCAAAGGCTAATCATATCAATTAGCGTTATGTGTCCGACACTGTAGAGAGCGATACATAAAACGCATTACCATTCTGATACATCAACTTGTAGACGAGCCTGTATAATTCACTTTTCCACTTCTTCTGAATCAGTTTCTGGTTGAAATATATGGCTGAATTAAACCGACATTTCCATTTGCCATTGTGCAGTGTTTACTACTACAGTAAAGCTGACCGAGTGGATCAGGTAGTCTGAGGTGGTAATGATCAAGAGGCGGGGGCTAATTTGCATATTGAATCTGCGTATACTAAACGAAGCAAGGGTGTAGAGTTACATTGAAGCTCTTTTAAGGCAAGAAAAATTATTTTCACAGGAAAAAACGCTTAAATATGTAATTTTGATTATCAAAGATGAGTTTTAAGGGATAAAATGATTGACCGCAGGGGGACTGTAAGAGTTCAGATGTTGCAATGAAGTTGCATGTCAGGTGGCGCAGTTGGGTGTGAGGTTTGCTAATGAAGTCTAACAGGGTGAGGAGAGCCTCCCGAGTGCCAAACACAGTTCACGAGTGAGAACTTCAGTGCAGAATATGAGCATTCACTGCAGAGCGTGCTGTAGTAAACTGACATCGCAGCTTTCTATGCATTTTACATGAGGGTTGTTGCCTGTCGAGGCCTTTCTCTCTCGCTCGCTCTCTTTCCTAAGCTGTTCCATGGCTACACTTCTCAGACAACAAAATTGAAAGAGGAAAGAAATGAAAGAACTGCGTCATTGTCTGATCAAATCAACCTTGCATCATGTACCATTCAGACAGTACCCAGAATTCATCATGATCTCAGAAAAAAGATGTGGCATATGCTGTGGAGTGCCTTTTCTGGTTATGCTGTTTTTGTTTTTCTCGAGCAGTAAACATATTTACGCTTTAATAATACAAGCCGCATTAAAAATGAAAACTCATAATTAGCTGCGGACGTTCAAGAAATCATTTTCCGCACTATTAGCACATTTATCCATGCTAGAGCTAATGATAAGCAAATAACCGAAGAGAGCGCTGTGAAGAGCAGACCGTTTGTGCGTTGCCCACCTCCAGCGGTCATCATTATGGTCACGTCTTCTTTCTTTCAGCATCTAATCTCAGGTCAGCTCCTGACAGTGGCATTACTCACATCTCATTTCCTCAGCATCTGTGATCACCTGCTCCTGGGTCAGCAGATCCTGCTGGTGTTAGTAACGTTCCATTTACTCCATGTGGCCTGACCTGATCTGGGGTCATCCACAGGTGCTGTTGCTCACGTCTTGTTTTCCTTTGGCTCTGATCTCTGGTCAGTGAGTCTGCAGGATTGATTGCGTATCTGTGATGAATTTGTGGTGCAGTGAGGCAGAGCTGCACATTTGTTTCCACTGCAGCTGCTCACAGCTACACAAACTAGAAATATCTATTAGTGGTAGTATATTGTGGAAGCTTGTGTCTGCCAAAAAAGGTATAATTGCGACTTTTTATCTCGCAATTCTGACTTTTTGTCTCGGAATTGTGTGATATAAACTCGCAATTGCGAGTTATAAAGTCAGAATTGCATGATATAAAGTTGCAAATGTCAGTTACTGTAAGTCAAAGTTGCAAGATATAAAGTTGCAATTGTGAGTTATAAAGTCAGAATTGCGAGATGTAAAGCCGCAATTGCGAGTTACAAAGTCAGAATTGCTTTATTGATAAATATAGTCACAATTGCATGTTATAAAGTCAGAATTGCGCGATAAAAATTTGCAATTGCGAGTTACAAAGTCAGAATTGCGTTATTGAGAAATATAAAGTCACAATTGCATGATATAAAGTCAGAATTGCAAGATATAAATTCACAATTGCGAGTTATAAAGTCAGAATTGCAAGATGTAAAGTCGCAATTGAGTTATAAAATAAGAATTGTTATGAAGTCAGAATTGTGTGATATAAACTCGCAACTATGAATCGCAAGATATAAACTCGTTTTCCCTCAGAATTGGACTATTGTGAGTTTATATCTTACAAATCTGAGAAAAGTAGTCTGAATTGCACATTTAAATATTACAGTTGCAAGAAAAAAAGTCAGAATTGAGAGATATAAATTTTCAGTTGTGAGTTATAAAGTCAGAATTGTGTTATTGTGAAAGTAGTCTCAATTGCGTGTTGTAAAGTCAGAATTGCATGATATAAAGTCACATCTGTGAGTTATAAAGTCAGAATTGTGAGATATAAAGTTGCAATTGTGTCATAAAGCCAGAATTGTTATAAAGTCAGAATTGCATGACATAAAGTTGCAATTCTGAGTTATAAAGTCAGAATTGGAAGATATAAAATCGCAACTGCAAGTTATAAAGTCAGAATTGCAAGACAGAAAGTTGCAATTCCGTGTTATAAAGTCAAAATTGCTAGATATAAATTTGCAACTGTGAGTTATAAAGTCAGAATTGTGTGATATAAAACTATCTCACAAAGTAGTCTGAATTGCACGTTTAAATCTTACAGTTGCGAGAAAAAGAATTGAGAGATATAAATTTGAAGTTGTGAGTTATAAAGTCAGAATTGCGTAATCAGTAGTCGCAATTGCGTGTTGTAAAGTCAGAATTGCATGATATAAAGTCTCATCTGTGAGTTATAAAGTCAGAATTGTGAGATATAAAGTTGCAATTGTGTGTTATAAAGCCAGAATTGTTATAAAGTCAGAATTGCTAGATATAAATTTGCAACTGCAAGTTATGAAGTCAGAATTGTGAGATATAAAGTTGCAATTGTGAGTTATAACGTCAGAATTGTGTGATATAAACTCGTAACTACGAGTTATAAAGTCTTTTTTCCTCAGAATTGGACTTTATAACTTGCCATTGTGAGTTTATATCTCACAATTCTGAGAAAAGTAGTCTGAATTGCAGGTTTTTATCTTGCAGTTGTAAGAAAAAAATGTTAAATTTGTATTTATAACGCACAATTGTGAATTTATAACTCGCAATTCTGACTTTATCTCTCGAAATTATGAGTTTATATCATTCAATTCTGAGAAAAATCAATTACCTTTTTATTTTTTATTTAGCGGCGGAAACTAACTTCCATTGTATAGTGAAGGTCTAGAAAGTACAGAAAGGGTCTGGTTTAAGCAGACGCCTAAAATCTGATTGGTTGATATGAATGTTGTTCTAGGACCCAGGAATAACGTCCTACTTGGGTAAGTCAAGTTACGCAAATAACTCAGCCATAAAACATTTCGCAGTTATGCACATCTTGTCAATAGTTACACTATGTCCATCCTTTGTCCTCCAGCTAGATCAGACAGCTCCTGTAATCCAGTGTTTATGCATTAGTGCTGGTAACAGTCGGGTTAGCTGTGCAGATAAGGCTGTGTGTGGTATCGACCGGCCCGGTCCACCGGCCCTCTCTCCTCAAAGAACAGAACATCTCGCTGCACAAAACAAGAAAATGTCTGTGCTGTCTGCCACTGACGCAGCTCAGCGCTCTGGATCAATAACACCCCGTACCACTGTAATCCTGGCCTCTGAATTATACTAATCTCAGGCTAAATAATCTATATACAGCATCAGGAGGCTTGTAAAATGATGTGGTTATTGGTGCTTAACCAAAGCCTTATTAGAAAGATTAATTAGATGATAATTGACACTGTATTTGTTGGCCAGTATAAAAATGCAATGCAATTTTGTTACAACAAAGGCACCGCAGGGATGTGGGTTTAGTTGATGTGATAAATGATACATGCATGACGTGCGTTGCGGATTCCACAGAGCTGCATACAATCAATTACATTGATTTGCTCACAGACTGCCATATTACCCTTTGTTTAAAGTATCATGCCTCACAATAGACTATTGCACTCTGGATTCTTCCTGCGCAGTGCAGCCCTTCAAATTCGCGCTGACAGTTCATGTATTATATTACAACATGTCAAGATGCAAGTCTCATCTAAACAGTAATGCAAAACCGTGCTGGGGAGTAACAAACTAAAAGTAACTTAACTACCTTAATTAACATTTAAATGAGTCAGTCCAATGTGACTCATTTCAATTGCTTCACAAAATGATATACTGATTTATTTTCTGAAGAGGCACAATCACTTTATATGATGAACAGATTGAATTTAGGCTTTTATTCACATATAAACACTCATTAACTCACACATCAGGTAAACGGAAGCTCAAGCATGCTTGTTTGACGTGCGAGAACCAATGAGGTTTGTTCTCGTGTCACGTAGCATGTTTGAGTTTCCGCTAGAGGTTTGTTCTCGCAAGTCAAGCAGGTTTGGTTCAGCTTCTATTTTTGCTCTCTGATCAGTGTTTATATGTGAATAAAAATTCAAGTCTCTTCAGAAAATTTGGACTAAACCGCTCAATTAATGGATTTATGAACCTTTTGAAGCGTCAAAGTGTCAGTTGCGTAACTGTCAATGGAGGGACAGAAATCACTCAGATTTCATCAAAAAGATCTTCATTTGTGTTCCGAAAATGAACGAAAGTCTTACTGGTGTGGAACGACATGAGAGTGAGTCATTAATGACAAAAATTTCATTTTTGGTTGAACTAACCCTTTAACTAGTTTGAAATGGTAGCTTTCCATGCAGAAGCTACTCATATTTTAAAGTAGCTGCAAATCCCCGCACTGATACTTAATGTTTGCAGCACAGAATAAGTAAGGAAGACAGTATGATGGAGAGGAACAGTTAGATAAATAATAAAACAAAGATCCTGCTGTTTTGTCTGAGAGCAGAGCAGTTCGCTTTAATGCACACATGTGCACACACAAACGTGCACACCGACACAAACGCACACTTACTTCCCAATGTCAGCAGAGCTGCGCTCGGAGCTGCAACTTCTCTCTAATTAGTCCCAGGGCAAGCGCTCGGAGCACTGAAAGAGATGGAAAGGTGAGAGAGGAGAAGAAGAGGGACTGCGCTGAGCTGAGCCTGGCCGAGGAAGGGGAAAGCAGAGGAAGTCAGAAGAGTATCAAATAGTGTGAAAGAGACTGAAACATTTTATTACATTGAGGTAGCACTGCGGCTCCGTGCAGAACTTTTAGGCCACATCCCCGTCAGTTTATATAAAAAATATGTACAGTAGCACACTGCTGGCTCACATTACAATCACATTTCTGTCTTCACTTAAGCTTCAGTCTGCTCCTCACAGAAAGCTATAAACTATTTCTTTAAGTAGATAGGGAAATCAGAAAACGTGCATTGTTAAAAGGTTAGTTCACACAAAAATGAAAATTCTGTCATTAATTACTCACCCTCACGTCGTTCTACACCCGTAAGAGCTTTGTTCATCTTCGGAACACAATTTAAGATATTTTAGACCAAATCCGATGGCTCAGTGAGGCCTGCATTGACAGCAAGATAATTAACACTTTCAATGCCCAGAAAGCTACTAAAAACAGTTCATGTGACTACAGTGGTTCAACCTTAATGTTATGAAGCGACGAGAATACTTTTTGTGCGTAAAAAACTAAATAACGACTTTATTCAACAATATCTAGCGATGGACAATTTCAAAACATTGCTTCATGTAGCTTCGAAGCTTTACAAATCTTTTGTTTCAAATCAGGGGTTCGGCGCGTCTATCAAACTGCCAAAGTCACACCCCCCCAGTGGTGACTTTGATTCATAAAGCTTTGAAGCTTCATGAAGCTGTGTTTTGAAATCGCCCATCACTAGATATTGTTGAATAAAGTCGTTATTTTGTTTTTTTGGCACAAACAAACTTTTACACAAACAGTTCCAAATGAAACCACAGCTGAAGTGTCTCCAAGCAACACAGTAGGTGGTTTCAATCCTGAATGAATCAGCATTTGTAAACTAATCAGCTGAATGAATGATTCAATGACTCACTCATAAAGAAAGTCACTTGTTTCATTCCTGAATTTTTGAACTAATCAGTTGAATAAATGATTCAAATGACTCGCCCAGTAAGACAGTTGTTTGTTGCCACCTACTGGCGTAACGATGTAACTTGCAGAAAGAGCCTGTCTGGAATGTGCAAACACAAGAACAAGCAGAGTAATACAAACAGTGAAAAGTCCCAGCTCTGTTTGACTATATCAGCACTCTTAGAGCACTGTTTGGCCAATCAGATTTGAGGTCTGGGAACTAACTGCACTGAAAAAAAATTGGTGTCGAATTTACTTTGAAACAGATTTTCACTCAAAAATTGCTAGTAAATTTCACAAATATTTACAAGAAATGACAACTAAATGTTAAATTTTGAAGTAGAAACACTGAAATAGTATTTTCTTGTAAAACATACTCCAATAACTTAAAAAAAAAAAAAAAATAGTGTATACTGTGATATTAAAAAGGTCTTGATCATGCCGCCCACACAAATATGCATTGTACATATTTCTTGTCTTGTTCTGTAGTATCTTAAAATATGCCTATATTTTTTTCTGTCTCAGCAGCTGAATCAGTATATGGTGTTCCTCAGGGGTTGCTCATGTGTCCGTTAATATTCGTGTCACAGGGAAGAATTTACTCCCTGCACTGTCTACTTGGAGTGAACCACCACATCATTAGAAGAGTTTTACTGAGAATAAGTTGAAAAGAGAGAATTTAGAATCAAACAAAGCCTTTCATGAATGAAATATGTTCCCTCTACACTGTCCATAGTCTGAAATACTTTCAAATGGGGTAGTGGCATCATCTTTCTCCATACAGAGAATCAAGACTTAGGTGGAAACTTTTACAACATCAGAGGCATCCTCCCCCTCGAATTTAGTCTGGTTAATTTATAAGACCATTTTTTTTTTCCATACCCAGAGAGACAGTCATACAAAATTCCACATTGCTGTCAAATAACTTTTTGTGGATTTCAATTTCATAGCACTTTCTTATACTAAAGTTTCAGTATCTAAAAACCCTGCCCAGTCAGCCCCCTTGTAGGCAAGTCAGGTCACTCGGCAGCCATTTTGTCAAAGATATCCATGCATTTTGTATAACATGGCAAAAATAATTTTTACATTTTGTATAACATGGCAAAAAAAAAAAAATCAAATCTCTGCTCAAATCATGGTAAAAACTGTATTTTTCTGTTTTACATTTATTTTATTTTTTTTGGATAATGCATACATGCGACAATGAAATGAAAAAATAAATGTTTTGTAGTTAATGGTAGAGTAGTTATGGCATCTACTAGCAGAGGTCTGCTGCTAGTGACTAATTATGCTGGTCTTTTCAACAGGGAACTGATTCATGAAGCTCATCAGCATAAAGGTGATGGGAATTTTAAGTAGCTTGTGGATTACAGTAGTGATAGGACTTTGAATAGATTGAATCAATTGCTTTGCAAAATGATTCACTGTTAAAAAAAAAAAAAAAACTGTATGCTAGTTTCGTAACTCTGTAAGCTAAGGACCTCTGCTGATTAAACCTGTGTAAATGCAATGAGACCAATGCAAAAATATATAAAATGACAAGTTTTTTAAAAAAG
Source organism: Chanodichthys erythropterus (assembly GCF_024489055.1). Classification (NCBI taxonomy): domain Eukaryota; kingdom Metazoa; phylum Chordata; class Actinopteri; order Cypriniformes; family Xenocyprididae; genus Chanodichthys; species Chanodichthys erythropterus. The sequence goes on from NC_090240.1 coordinate 30,298,373, forward strand.
GAAATTGTTTTAATTAAAATATAATCTTCATAGTGTAATTTATGTGAATAAAAAAACAATTACAAATAAAGTCTTTATAATACTTAGTTTTTAAATGAATTTGTATGACTTTTAAAGAACTTTTTCGATGATAAAACTGACTCGGTCAATTACAACCATTTGGTTCCATGCACACTAATTTGAAACAAAATATTTGTAAAAGTTTTGAAGCTTCTCAAAGTAGTGTTTCAAACACAACAATCATTCAAGTGACTGTGTTGCCATTTAAATTTAAATCTGACAAAGTTATTCCAAAGTTTCTAAAGCTGGATGCACACTGTATGATTTATAATAGTTGTTGCTTGTCAAACTGCACGAACATGATCTCTGCTGTAAGCAATGTCACTATAGAATCTCAGTTGTCTTTAATGTCAGACTGTACGGTAGTCAAGAAGCGTTAAAAACGGACGCACACAAGAAGACTCGTCCGGACGGAGTTTTACATCATCAATCCCGGACACGTTCAGTGACTGTGAGCAGCATTTACATGTGGGATAAAAATGGTGGCTAGCAAAGAAAAACAACCTCTGGCATTAAAGGTGCCATAAAACGTTTTTTTTAAAAGATGTAATATAAGTCTAAGGTGTCCCCTGAATGTGTCTGTGAAGTTTCAGCTCAAAATACCCCATAGATTTTTTTTATTAATTTCTTTTTAAGTTTACACAGCTAATATAACCCTCAAATGGATCTTTACAAAGTGTTCATCATGCAGCATGTCTAATCACGTAAGTATGCTATTTATTTGGATGTTTACATTTGATTCTGAATGAGTTTGATAGTGCTCCGTGGCTAAAGCTAACATTACACACTGTTGAAGAGATTTATAAAGAATGAAGTTGTGTTTATGAATTATACAGACTGCAAGTGTTTAAAAATGAAAATAGCGATGAAACGGCTCTTGTCTCGATGAATACAGTAAGAAACGATGGTAACTTTAACCACATTTAACAGTACATTAGCAACATGCTAACGAAACATTTAGAAAGACAATTTACAAATATCACTAAAAATATCATGATATCATGGATCATGTCAGTTATTATCGCTCCATCTGCCATTTTTCGCTATTGTTCTTGCTTGCTTACCTAGTCTGATGATTCAGCTGTGCACATCCAGACGTTAATACTGGCTGCCCTTGTCTAATGCTTGAACATGGGCTGGCATATGCAAATATTGGGAGTGTACATATTAATGATCCCGACTGTTACGTAACAGTCGGTTTTATGTTGAGATTCGCCTGTTCGTCGGAGGTCTTTTAAACAAATGAGATTTATATAAGAAGGAGGAAACAATGGAGTTTGAGACTCACTGTATGTCATTTCCATGTACTGAACTCTTGTTATTTAACTATGCCAAGATAAATTCAATTTTTAATTCTAGGGCACCTTTAATTTTGGTCATGGCTTTTCTCGAAAAGAAAACGGGGGAAAAAACAAAGACTGTCTCAAAACTTCTGACACTACCAGAATTTCATTGGAGGTAAAATTTGATCACAATGGTCATTAATCGGCTATCTATGAACATGTCAAACTAGCGATCAAAGACTACAGATTTTGGCCTAGGATCAGAGTAATCTTTTTGGATTCTCAAAATTTTTCTCAAATCATGGCCAAAGTTGTACAGTGTGCACCCGGCTTAACACGTTTTCCAGATTCCACAACAGTACAAAACAGCTATTGTTGTCTGTCTATCATTGGAAACAGTCTTCAGACCAAAATCATAGAACATTTTAAGATCTCTTTCATGTGAGACTCAAAAGCAGTTTGTAATTTCCCAACATTGTTACTGGAGTGCATTATATTGATTCTGACATAACTGACATAATTTAGTGTGAAATGGCCTCAGCGATTGCATTGATTGATGATTTAGAGTATGCATCATCCTGGCTGCCATTTCTGTTTTTCAAACAGAATAACGAATATATGGGTATAACAAAACTGTGGCGCAAAGACTATTGCCAAAAATGTGCGAGAGGTTTTCGCCACTCCAAACATATGGCCGTTTTTAGCTCTGACCGCGGGTAGGTGAGAGGCCCTCATTACCAAAGACAGGTCATAATGGTCAAGTCAACGTCTCAGACCTCATTAGCGCATTGCCAGATAGACTCAATTAAAAAATCTGGTGACTCCACAGCTCTGTGGCTGACAGCGAGTACGGCTTCCAACCATGACAACCATTAGACCGAATCTAAAACAAGAACCCTCAAAATCACGGCGAGCACCGACAGCAGTCACACTCTCAGGTCCGTTCATTGTTCAGATTTCACTCCATAATATGATCTCAGCACCTATTCTGACGGCTTCCACAGGTTCATGTATCATTTATGAAATGAGACCTGCAGAGAGAGAGGAAAGGAACACGTTGAGGTTTGAATGAACATGCTGCTTTTCTAGAAGCTTCTCTCACTTTGTCAGTGTCACTGCTGCCTGTCTTACACCTTATTCGCACCCTTATTCTCACCTTCGATTTGAAACACTTGCATAATGAGCATTCAAGTGCAGGCTGAGATCTTCAGACACGGTTTTGAATCCCTCTAGCTCTGTGTAAAACACGTCTACCATGTGCATTATTAGCCGTGCGCTCATGCTAGGTTTTATGGCCGGTCACCACAAGACTAGATGCTTGCTCGGTTATTTTTGGCATGCAGAGCCAACTTTTCGAATTCAATATCTGTGGCTCCAGCCGTCAACTTTAAACAAACCAGGCTATGCGTATGTGTCCAGTGCCTTTTAACATAATAAGAATATGAACAAAGAAAACAATGGACATGATGGATGATGCAGCGAGGGTAATTATTTAAAACGCAGCAGCCCGACAGAGCAGCCAAAGTAAAGGGCTGCCAAAGTGTGATAATTTTCATTCATCTGAAGCTAAATTTTATAATTGCGCTGGACAAAATATGTTGAGGGAAACATACAGAAGTTATTTCATACTGTAAATCACTGTAGCATGCATCGGTTTCTCTCTCGATTTTCTTTTCTCCCAAACAACAAATAACATACATGACAAAACATACTTTTGTATCTGACAGAATCTTATGATTATTTTATTGAATGCCTGCTTTAAGTATTTTTGTTTTCCCAACAAAAACAAAATGTGGCAGAGTAGCTAATTAAACTTAGCAGAGCTAACTAACCCAACTACATCATCTATAGTAGTTCATCATGTAGTATCATCATCGTCAAAACATAATAATTTGTGTATCTGACTCAGAGTATTTCATTTATTATGTCGGTGATGTTAAATAAAGCATTAAAAACTGTAGAACAGTATTGCAACATGTCAGTGGGAAACTTACGGCTTATAATATGTGACCCTGGACCTTAAAAACTCATAAGTCACACAGGTATATTTGTAGCAATAGCCAACAATACATTGTATGGGTCAAAATTATTAATTTTTCTTTTATGCCAAAAATCATTAGGATATTAAGTAAAGATCATGTTCCATGAAGATATTTTGTAAATTTCCTACCGTGAATATATCAAAAATGTATTTTTGTGAGTGGATATGCATGGCTAAGGACTTCATTTGGACAATTTAAAGGCGATTTTCTCAATATTTAGAATTTTTTGCACCCTCAGATTCCAGATTGTCAGATATCTTGTATCTCGGCCAAACATTGTCCTAACAAACCATACATCAATGGAAAGCTTATTTATTCAGCTTTCGAATGATATATAAATCTCAATTTCAAAAAATTGACCCTTATGACTGGTTTTGTGATCCAGGGTCACATATATTATCCTCTCATGTAGTTACAGATGCAGCATTTTGGCTGTACTATTCTTTAATAATGTAGCGCTGTGCACTTTGTTTTAGTCAGTCATTGAAAAGTCAAAGTAGATTCATGAACACTGAAAAGTGCTATTAATTAAAAAACATGTAATTAGCCAAGGGGGGAAAACATAACCTCCATATCTGTCATTCAAAAGAGATGAGTGAGTGTATCAGAACACAAATATATGACATAAAAACGACAGTGTGTCTAGTGTGAGTGTCTAACTCGGACGGACAGATTGAGGTCATTCATTCTGTGGTTATAATGAATATAGAAGCAGACAAAGATAGAAAGTGAAACATACGAGCAGCAGGCGAGGGAAAACTGAGACATGGAATTATAAGAGGAAGAGGTAAAGAGATTGACAGTTAAGTAGACTCCAGAGGTTCAGACTCACAGAGAGATATGAATGAATCAAGGGGTCAAGGTTTGGCTGGTTAGCATGGTCCAGTTAGCCCCTGCTGGTAGATGCTGTAACTACATCATCTGGGGTCAGCTTGGTACACAATTGGGCTATATACAGGGGCGCACATAACTTTTTTGGTCTGGTTCTCAATGAAGCACCTGGAGATGTTGCTGGGTACTCACACTTTGCTCTTCTCTCTATCTTCTTTTGTCTCGAACATGGTAGATGATGATAATGATGTGTTTTTTTTTATTATTATTAACATTAATGACACAGAGAACAGCAAGAATATTAGCACGCACGGACTGAATATACTGGTTTCTTTCTCAACTGTTCGCTAATGACATAACCGAGAGAATACTTGCCGAGACAGGTCTTTTGACATAATTTTGTGTGTATGTGTCCGTTCAAGCGAAAGTGCGCGCTTCAGGTGTGGCACAGATAACAGCTCGCGAGTCCCGATTTTCGTCTCTTCTTCCGCTTTTAAAATCGTTTGAGTGTGTTAATTGGTGAGACAAAACACATACAAATGATAAACTTTCACTCTATGATGGTTAAAGGGTTAGTTCACCCAAAAATGAAAATTCTGTCAGTAATCACTCACCCTCATGTTGATACAACCATGTAAGTCTTTCTTTCATCTTTGGATCACAAATTAATATTTTTTTGATTAAATAGGAGCGGTGGAATACTCCTCCATTGGCTTTAAGGGGGCACAAACTTGTCCGTCCAGAAAGTCAGTGAAGAAAATGTTAAAATAGTCCATGCCACTACAGTGGCTCAACCCTACGTTTCTCAAGCGACGATAATACTTTTCGTGCGAAAAAAACAAACAAAAGAACGACTTTATTCAACTATTCATTTTCTCTCTTGTAGGCCTCCGACGTTAGTTCACGAGAGCTCCATGACGCATGCGCGAGAACTAAACTGACGACGGTTTTCTTCTACTACTACTTGTTACTGGCTGCTCACTCCTTAGGAGTATTACCGCCACCTAGTGTTCAATATGAAGTGCTGGCATAGCCGGAAGCGCTAAACTTTGTTTACAAGCAGGTAAACGCGCGCTGTATGTAAAAACCATTATTTGTAAATATGTCGGCAGATTTTGACGTAGATGAAGACTTGAATTTTTTTAACCAATCTTACTTGCCACTGTAGTGGCATGGACTATTTAAACATTTTCTTCACTGACTTTCTGGACGGACAGAATTTTCATTTTTGGGTGAACTAACCCTTTAAATTTAGCAGTCAATCCATGAATCACATGCGGATTAACTGCGTTCCGTTGCACCCCTAATAATTAAAGAACGCACTTATCATCATCATTATTAAATATTAATTTACTTTACATATTTTATATATATAATATAATTATTATATTATATATAATATAATGCTTAATTAGTTATAAATATATATTTATATCATAGGTTTGGGGTCAATAACATCTAATGTTTTCATCTTTTAAAGGGGACCTATTATGCAAAATTCACTTTTGCATTGTGTTTGGACATAAATGTGTGTTGGCAGTGTGTGTACACAACCACCCTATAGCCTAATGATAAAAATCCAACCACTCCTTTTATTTTAATCCCCATAAATCATAAGCAGTGCCTCAGAACAAACCGTTTCCAGATCCCTGGCAATGTGACATCACTTTAGCCACAGGCCCTGCCCACAAATGTTGACAGACACTGCCGTTTTAACATAGAACCGCCCTGAGCGCGTTCACAGCGAGTTTACACAGTCCGTCATTGCTGCACTGCAGAAAGTCTCCCAAGCATTTTAGGTGTTCTGTAGCTGGATGGATTAATCCACATAGCTCTCTCAGTTTACTCCCTGAATCTGAGCCGCTGTAGAGGTGGATTAATTTTGTTTTCGAAGACAATGCTCCCTCAACTCTAGTGAAATTTATTTATGTCTGTGCAAATCAGAGGTTAAAAATGTGTTACTCAAGGATAGATCAGTAAACTGTTTGTGATCCAGCTTACAGTATCCAGAGTGATACTGGATACAGCAGTAATGAAGGTGAGAGCACTTTATTACAGTTCATCGGAGTTGATTTACAGATATAAAGTTTACCAGTTTATTAAGCACCACTCGAAAAGGCATAAGGTCTTTATATATTTGTTTATTGCTAGTTGTAACAAGTGTTTCTGTGTAATTCGCTGTGTATGTTGATGATAATGCAATGGAGAGAGAGAGAGTTTATGGATAATATTTTAATGCACACTTGGCCCTGTGTTTTATTAAGCTCTTACAGTGATTTTCTAGAGTGAAAACAGAATATGAAACGCATCGGTAAACAGGCTTGTACTAATATAGTGGATAAAAACAAGAAGACAATATAAATTATAACCGTAATTAAACTATACCTGTTCTATCTCCATACAGCATATATTCGCAGTTTCTGACATTATAGTGCGTCCTGACTGAATCCTGACACCGGAGGATGAGCTCTTGAAGCTCCGCCCTCTTAGGCATTTTGCATTTAAAGGGCACACACTGAAATGGCTTTTTTGGTCAACCACAAAAATTGGCAATTTTAACATGCTATAAAAAAAAAAGATCTGTAGGGTATTTTGAGCTAAAACTTCACATACACACTCTGGGGACATCAGAGACTTATTTTACACCTTGTAAAAGGGGGCATAATAGGTCCCCTTTAATGTTTTTACTGTGTCACATGATCCTTCAGAAGTCATCCTAATATGCTGATTTGCTGCTCCAGAAACATTTAGAATTATCAATGTTAAAAAAAAGTTGTGCTGCTAAATATTTTTGTGGAAACCGTTATACATTTTTTCAGGATTCTTTGATGAATAGAACGTTCAAAAGAACATAATTTTAAAAAATAAATAAATAAATCATTTGTAACATTATAGTAACAGTACTGTCAATTTAACAATGTAATAGTATTTACTCTCACTTTTGAATGCATCCATGCTGAATAAAAATATTAATTAAAAGTATTAAAATATAAATTGAATGGTATAGCAGAGCAACTGGAATTGGCCTAAATGGGAATGTTACAGGCTAGCTCTCTCTTTATACACTTCTTTAGAGTAAATAGAGAGGAAAAGATGGGAAGAATACAAAGAAAATAATACACGGATAAAAATAAAATTAATCTGCAAAGAAAGTCCTTTAAAGATACAGTACTGTGGTGCTGAGTGGCTGAAGTGGGGCTGGTTGTGGAAGCGGTGGTTTGCGTAAGAGGCAAGGTGAGCCCTTTCTTCCACATCACAGAAGAGTTGTGGCGAGGATGGTGAACGGCCATTTGTACAGCGGCAGGTGTGGGGACAAAATTAAAGCGCACAAAGAAAGAAGGGACCTGCCAGTGCAGCGCTTCCTCTGAAAGATGAAAGGGAAAAATGGTGTCTCCTCGAAAGAGGAAATATGACTTGCCAGAGCGAATACATGCTGACTCCCAGTCGCTGTCAGATTGTGTAGATTCCACCATCCAGAATCCTCTGCAGCGGTGCGTGTACCCTGCTGATAGCGCTAGCGGCGAGAACTCTAAGTGTGTTTCTGTGGAGATGGTCCCATTATTTAAACAGAGCCAGTATAATGAGTGGAATGGAGAGGTAGAGAGAGAAATGACACTAGAACTTGGAGAAAGAGCTGGTGGGTGTTTAACTGAAGTCTTGCTGTTGGCTTATCACATGTGATAATACATTCTCACTTACACCACACTCCAAAACAGTCCCACATTTTGAGCACATCCAGGAACAATCCTTCTACTGGTGATGATAAATGCACTATGATAACCATAGTTTCCACCAAAATATATTCTCAGCTTCAATCGACCACCCACACTGACCATCTGATCCATATTGCACCACATTTGGCATATGCTTAGCCAAAGCAACTTACATTGCATCTAGAGTATGCATTTGATCAGTTCATGCATTCCCTGGTCATCCTTGTTGCTTTTTTGGATGTTGGAGTAGTGTAAGCTTAGGTAAGAGTAGATTCCTCTCGTGGATCAAACAAATAAGGCTGGCCAACAGACTCATTTATAAGCTCTTCTCCTATTATCGAAGTCCTCTTCATTTGTTTTTTTTTTTAATTCTAATTCATGACCAGTGTTTTGTTTTGCCCCATCATCTGTGCTTCTGCATTCGTCAGTACGTAATGCGTCTGGTCAGAGGTCATTCTTCCGCCAGAACTAGACTCACGTACGATCGTTACTAGGGTTGTTCCGATTCCGATACTAGTATCGGAAATACCACCGATACCAGAAAAAATTCTAGCATCGGCATCGGCATCGGCGAGTAATTAAACTCATGTACTGATCCGATACCATTTTCTTAAACAATATCTAGTTGTGCCCGCTATCTTTGCTTAATGCAGCAAATCGGAAATCAATTCTTCTTCACGGCTCAGAATGCAAACACAGGAAGTTGTGCTGTGTTGCCATAAGCAACCACTGTTTAGAGCAGCGAAGAAGTGAAAAACATGGTTATTTATTAGAAATAAAACTAAATAAGATGTTAAACGAATTAATTTAAAGTAAACATGAAGCCTACCTTTCTCATTCGGCACTGTTTCCATTTTCGAGACGAATGCTAAACTATTAGGCTATTTATTATGTAAGCTTTGTCAGGCAGTGGTCACAGGACGCCATATTGTATTACAGAATTGAATTGAGCAGTGTAAAGTTTTATATGTTTGGTTGATTGTATTTTATTTTAATATTTAACAGTTGAGCTGCGATATCAAGAAAGCAATGCAAGAATTTGTGTGCGTGCGCATGAGGCGCCGGCGCGACCACTGGTACGTTTTTTTTCCTAAACTGTACTCCATAATTTATGGTTTATGGTCGTAATTTAAAAGCCAGACATAATTCATACATTTACAAAAGACATTTAAATAACGAAAACAAGCAGAATGTCTGTTTCCTTTCCTAGATCATTGGAGTGCGCCACAATGAACCACTTTCGATTTGTTAATATGTAGACCTAATTATATGGTGAAATATTTCACGTAGCCTATAGGCCTAAATATTCCCTTTTATTATATATGTGTTATGTAAGCCTATAGTTTTATTCTGTTTTCTCCGTTCACCGAACCGCTGCATGTGCGTGATGTGGCGTTGTGTGAAGTTATGTTCTACATATCCTGTAATTTTCACTGGTTTCAAAATGCACAACAAGCCTACTTGACATTCATTTTCACTTACATGTAGGCCTTAATGGTGACACATATCATCGGAAAAACTAATGCTAGGGGATTGCCATTGTAACTTACCTAACCTATGATGACTTGACAGCTGAGCCTGAGCGCATCAGCGCGGGCATCTCACTTTAGAGCGTGAGCGCAGGCAAAATCTTGTTCGTTTCCGGTTTTAGTTTTCGTTCCTTGAACCGGTTCAGAGCCCTGCACCCTGGTATCAGATCAGTACTCGGTATTGGCCGATACCCTGAGCTCAGGTATCGGAATCGGTATCGGGAATGGAAAAGGGGTATCGGAACATCTCTAACTGTTACCGGAAGCCAGTGATTACAGTGTGTAATGTTATAAATATGGATATTTTTCTTACAACAATGCATCGCTTTGCTTCAGAAGGCCTTTATTAACCCCCTGGAGCTGTGTTGATTACTTTTAAGATGGATGGATGCACTTTTTGGGGCTTCAAAATCTAGGGTACCATTAACTCCCATTGTAAGGCTGGGAAGAGCCAGGTTATTTTTTAATATAACTCTGAATATGTTTGGCTGTCATAGGCAAGTCATATACACCTAGGATGGCGATTTCAAAACACTGCTTCATGAAGCTTCGAAGCTTTACGAATCTTTTGCTTCAAATCAGTGGTTCGCAGCGTGTATCAAACTGCCAAAGTCACACCCTCCAGTGGTGAACCATTGAAATTTTAAAACACTTATGACATAACAAAGCCTCGTTTACTGAAATCATGTGCCTTTCACACTCCGAACCACTGATTCCAAAACAAAAGATTAGTAAAGCTTGGAAGCTTCATGAAGCAGTGTTTTGAAATCGCCCATCACTAGATATTGTTGAATAAAGTCGTTATTTAGTTTTTTTGGTGCACAAAAAGTATTCTTGTCGCGTCATCACATTAAGGTTGAACCACTGTAGTCACATGAACTGTTTCAAATATGTCTTTAGTAGCTTTCTGGGCATCTGAAAGTGTTAACTGTCTTGCTGGCAATGGAGGCTTCACTGAGCCATCGGATTTTATAAAAAAATATCTTACTTTGTGTTCTGAAGATGAACGAAGGTCTTACAGGTTTGGAACGACATGAGGGTGAGTACTTAATGACTTAATTTCATTTTTGGGTGAACTAATCCTTTAAGGACTAAGTCATTTTCATCAGATAAAAAGATAAACAAAAAATCCCAAAGTTAGAACTTAAGTTTTCGAATGTCTGGAACTCTGCTTTCTATTTTTTCTTCCTTTCTTTTTTTGTATGTCAGAGTCAACCAAAGGTTACAGATAATGATGTTTCTATGCCATCCTCGGCTATCCATCTTATGGTCATAGCTCACCACACCTGGAAAAAAAAAAAAAAAAGACAAAAGAAATCAATAGAAAGAAGCTGTCAAAGACCCAGTGTCACAGATCCTTTGAGTCTCACTTCACAAGACCTGTGTATTGGGGACAAAAATCGGTGGCTGGAATTCCAATGCACTTGTTTGGAGCGAAAATAAACAGAAGGTGAAAAGGGCACACTCGCTTCAGTTTCTGTTGATTTTGAAAGCGTATTTATTCGGTATTCAATACGACTGGGAGGTTGAGAGTCACATTAAAGAGCTATTAATGCAGTTGTGTAACTGTTAACTCTCGCCTCCCATGTGTATGGTACATTCATGATGTTCTCTCGCTGTCATACTCTTTCCGTCTCTCCTTCTTTCTCATGCACAAGGTAATGCCACCGTCAGGGCATTTAATGCATGCATCATGGCACTAATTTGCTCGTCCATAATAAATGAGAGTGTTCACATTCTCTTCTCTGTGTAGTACAGTAGCAGACTTCAGCTCAATGCATCATGGGCAGTCAAGGGAGAGGAGCCTGCCTCAACGGGACTCACTGAAGAACCGCGGCCCCAGGGCCCCCAGCGGCCCCCATACCGGCAGCAGCAGCGTCCGCCTGCCCTACATTGTATGTCCTCTCATTATCCTAGAGCTTATTCATCACTATATGGCAGGGACGCCCAGTGGGACAGGAAGATCACTGCAAAGCGAGGACAGAACGTCCTCTAGTAAAGGACTCATATGTGCAGTGATTTTGCGCCTAATAAATGGTTGTACGTTGATAAATGTCAGTTCCCCTCTGTCGAGTGCAGTCGGGTTTTGATGTGTGGGATCTGTGAAACCGTCAAACTTTTCGTCAATGTGTTGAAAAAATGTGACAGTGAGGGAGAATCTCTGTACGTGTGTACTTTTAAAGTATAGGAACAGGAGCATGAAATAATAAGACTCTTATTTCGGGAAAGCTGACCTGTTTTAAAATACATAAATCATTACTTTAAATAGTAATACAAGTGCATGTGATCTTTAAGCATGCACCTGAATCGCTCAAACTGGCTCGTTAGCATGAATTGGCATTCACAACTCATTTTACTTCCATAATAGCCTATAATTTCTGAGTGAAACTGGATATTTAGCAAGAAAAGATGTTACATACCAGAATGAAGCCAGACTTAGTTTGCTTAAATAAGGCTTAAACTGCTATTTGGCTATTGGTTTACATTAGCATGGCCTAAGTGACATCAACACAGAAGGAAAGACAATTCAGAGGTGGAGTAACCCAGCTAACAAAAATATGTTCTAAGAACATTCCCATTCTGAATGTTGTCTAACTTTTAATTAATATTTTATTAACATTACTGGAAGAATTTCTGTTCAGAACTGAATTTGCCAGAATGTTAGCTAAATTTCTGAGAACATTCCCTGTTAGCTGGGAACATGCAATAAGAAATAAAATTGGAATGGAATGGAAGTGCTACACTTAAAGTACTTTGCATTTGCCATTTTCCACCTATTGTTAAAGACCCTTGAATCTAATCAGACTGGCAAAGTCTGTTTGATTTGGTTCATATGTATTGCCTTACACGCAAATAAGGCAATTTCCCTCTAAGTTCACTGTAACCTTAGAAGATCAATGATTTAGTTATTGGCAAACTACATAGATTCCCCTTGGGCTAACCTAGTTCAATGAAATGAAGCCAAGTGATATTTTATAGATTTTTTTTTTTTTCCCCAACACACCATCCCATAGGCTTTTGAGTCACCTTATGAATCTCATTTTCTACTTATAAATAAGAGATAAAAATGAATTGAAAACCAGTTGCAGATTCAAATTCAAATTTCAAGAGAATCTATGGGCCAGATGTGGATATAAACGATGGCGGCATGTTTCTTTAGCTTTTTTGTTAATTATGCATGCATTACTGACAGTACGTCTCAACAACTGCACCAGACAATGCAGTTTGATCACATTTAAAAGTCACGAAATCATATGAAATCATTTCCCCCACATCTACAACAGTATGAAAATTAGAAATATAGGCCTACTCAAAATGACTGAGAGTATTAAAAGTAGCTGGGTGAGAATCGCCAGAGATCTTGCCAATTGTTTTGTTAATGTTTGTTCTACCCTCGATTTTATAGTCTTTTGCATGATTAGATTTAAGTAATCTAACAGTGGACTAAACAGGAAGTGTATCTAAGCAGTCCTTCACAGACATATATATGGAAGGGCCTATGGTTTATCCTCAGCAATCCTTGCATGTGATTTATTTTATTCTTTATGCTTTGCTTGTGGCCTATTGAGAATCATTTGTTACATAAAGTTACAAATAGTATAATATTTGTTACAAAAGTTGAATGTTACTGTATTTTTTTATTTAAAAAGGTCATAAAAAGAGGCAAAACAAGATTTGCAGTAAAATCTTATATGTTAGTATGTAAGTTGAAACATGCAAAACAAAACAAAATAAAAACACCACATGGACTTTTATATGAAACTCTTCCTGAGGTGAAAGGTCATGTGTGGTAAGGGAGTATCTACTGATAGTCAGTGCGTTCCAAACGGGATATATCGCCCTCCGAAGGGCACTTTGGAGTGAAAACAATCATGGCCGCCATGTTGAAAGGTCGTTCCAAACCGAAGTGCTCAAAACTGGCCACTTTAAAGGGCCCTTCGGAATGAAGGATTTCAAAGGGTACAACTGATAGACACCTCAGGCCCCCATGATCCTTTGCACAGGGAAGTTGTTTGACTTCACAGAATGGGTACAGGAGGCTCTGAGTTTGATTTTACCTATAAATGTATGTATAGTGATTTTCTATGCTACTGTAATATTTATACGAGTTAGATTTGGTGCATTATTATGGTCAATGGTTGTACTTTAACAAAAATACTTAACAGCTCCCTTTATCAGTCCATTCAAATGTTTCAAATACAAAGACACAGTATACAATATTGTGCGATAAACTAAAAATAAATATCTAAAGAAAACTTACATTGCACAATATACTCATTGTTCAGAACATGTTTTTTGGGGGGTCAACCAGCGTACAAAATGTGCAACGAAGGCGCCTCCGTGATTGTCTCGTTAAGATGACACAGAAGTGCGTTCCAAAAGAAGAGTTTTTTTGACCCCTACATCCTTCTTCCCTTCGAAGCTCTCATTCCAGAGGGTAAACCCTTTGAAGGGATTAGGGCATAGGGATGAGCCCTTCCAAATGGAACGCAGGGAGTGAGTTTCTCCATGTTTTTATCTAGTTTTTGAGGGTCCAACTGTGAAATGTCTGTGGTGTTGAAGATATCTTTGATGCAGGCCTCTTTTGTAAGTTGAAGATATCTTTGACAGTTATGTGAAATGAGATCAGTAGTAGCATGTTTGTTTTTGTAATGGCTTCCTCCATCTTTAATCAAAATTGATTTGTGGTATTACTGGTTCCTATTAGGTGTAACACCATGGACAAAACTGCAGCCTATGGTAAAACATATTTTTAGTCCTACACTTATACAGTTAGTATGACCTTGCATTAAATAAGAAAGAAGATAATGAATATTGTAAAGTAGGTTTAATATATTATTGATGAGATTCATTCGACAAGAAGAAAATCAGATGGAAATGTCACTGCAATTATAGGATGACCCCATTGTTTTTAACACAAATGCTTCATATTTTACTTAATATCTTAGTGTGTATGTAAGTTACTGAATGCCAAATGAACAGAAAATAGATATTCCACTAGTGTGTGGTTTTAAATCAAGCACAATAGTTTTGAAACTATCAAAATGGAAAAAGCCATCTTTCATACAGGGTAAATTGAAACGTGGCATTTAAAATATATATTGGTTGGATTTGGGCTGTTAACATCAATTCTGTAGTTTTTAACACATTCTGGCACTTTAGGTTACTTGTGTACTGTGGCAACAAGTGTGCTATGAATGTTTTTAGTCTTTTTAGATTTACGTTATATCCATTAGGGCGCTGATTGTAATTGGTGTATAATTCAGTGGTTTGTGCCATTAGTAGGGGCTCTTTTCATTTCTGCAAGGATTTTTCTGGTTGTGAGAACCGAAACAAAAGTGTTATTTTTAACATGTCGATAGCAAGTTATTATTTGATACTAATCAATTACTATTAGCAGCAATCTTCTTTTTTCTTGGGACCAGTTTGGTGTTGCTAGAAATGATGACTTTCGATTCAGCAAGTGAGAGTGTTATTAACTCAGTAATCTGTCCAATTGAGAATGCATGATTTTGATGCAGGCCAATTTGCAAATCGGTTCTATCGATTCATTAAAAACACCCACTTAAAAGAACAATTAGTTTGTGAATTTGACAGTCATTAGCTCTGTGGCTTCAAATGGCTTGTAGAAATCCAAACAGAAGGATTGCTTTTGCAATAGGTTGTATGTATATATGAGATCTAATGCAAGTCATATATGCTACTGTCTTGTTCCCATGCATGCACACTAGTTTGGTTAATTGATTTATTTTTAATACTACATTTCTATAGCTTTTTATATATTTTAAAATGTGTTTGTCTTTCAAGTTGCAGTCTTTTTTGTATAGAGGATATGTTTCTATTTCTAAGGAGACAGAGACAGATGATGTGTTAGGGAAAGTTCCTGGGAATGAGACATCAACAATATGACGAAACAAAATGCTTTGCTTGGTTTTTAAGGATTACAAATTACTGCCTCATTTTATGTGGTAGTAACAATGCCAGGAATCTAATGTGTTGAGCTCATTTTGTAGAAATGAAGCAGTGTCATGGTAACTTGCAATTATGACTCAATGGGCGTTCACACTTCGGTTGCCGAGTCTCTGTAATGTTGGTTGCTTTCGTTCATTCTTGACTGATACTGTAAATCCAACAATACCAGGTGGTGGATCACTGTACTCCCATTCGTAGTCAATGCATGGAGAACTGTCATTCATGCTGCCTTAAAGGTGATTAAACAAATATTTTTTAAGTTTAAATACATTCTCTTAAAAGGGACAAAGTTTCTGCCAATTACATGTTAATCTAGAGTACCTGTAGAGTAGTATTGCATCCTGCATATCTCCGAAGAGTCTTTAGTTTTATAAGATGTGAAAGAAAAGACAGATACAGCTGTACCGTTTCTTTCCGAAAACAGTCGAGCTCCTGGAGGTGTACCGTGGTGGGCGGAGCTAAAAAGTCATGAGCAATACATCGTCGCATTATATCCCTGGATAACTTTCGTTTCACTATACGTTCGTGTTGTTTACATTGCATGCACTTGCGTGCTGAGTGTCAACAAAACAGACATTTGATGCAATTTTACTTATCGCCTGCAGTTCCGACTCACTATCGGGATCTCTTTTTTTTTTTTTTTTTGCTGCGACCACTCCATATTTTAGTTTCAAATGATCTGCAAATCCAGCGTCAAACTGGGCCTTGTTTATAAAACATTCGTCATCACTTGCACACCCCCACTTGCTGCCCCGGAAAAACAAACTACATCCACTGTTCCCTTAATGTTGGATTCTTTGGACAAGGTCTGAACAAGGTTACATTTCCCTCACAACCAAAAACACACTTCTTTGGTGACATTGTTGATTTCATGGTCTAAATACTAAATGACACATCTTTCTCGAGCAAGTCCTGTGCAGCACTGCCGACGACTTCCCTAACCCGAACAAAGCACATTGATGGGCGTTCTCTTGCTCTGGTTGATGTGTGCAAGACAAGGCTTAAAGTCGTGCCGTTCCCTTACGGCTTTCGTCCGCCCTGCTCGTCACATACCCTCATTGCCCCTCGCAGGCCGGGGGGTACTGAGAGGCTCTTCCTTGTGGTGCCATGCGATGGTACTGGACGCTTGGTGGATGGCTAGATCCTCCTCCGCCCCCTGGCAGCCGGCAGCGAGTCCCCAGTTCCCTGCTCCTCCCTTTCATGGCGGATCAGTGAAGGAGGCGGGAACTGGCGAACATTCAACATAACTTTAAAGAACAAAACTAAAGTAATGCCGGCAGACCCTCGCGGACGTCTGCCGGCCACACAAACATGATAAAACATAAAATAATATCCAGGCCTGGTCCTCTCTCGTCCTTCACTGTCATCTCTCCTCTTTTTATGCTCCCAGAGCTCCTCCATGAGAGACTCGAGGCCGTTCCCTCACGGCTCTCACCCGCCCTGCTCGTCACAGGCACGTTTATAAAAGCTACTTAAATGCCCTAATTGAACTAAGGCCTAATCCTGACCCTAGATTCTGTTGTGGTTATAATTCCAGACCTACCAAACTCTTCTGTAGGCCTGTATTGATCAACTGTGACCCTGCAGTTGTTAATAGTTGTGGAAGGGAGCTGTTTGAGCTATTTCACTATCCTCGTTTTAAAGTGGTTTTATGTGAATGGCTTTGAGTCTGGGCAGATCATACTGATGAAGGAAGAGGTTTGACATCTGTGAAATGAACAGCTCCTGGCTCTCACTGGCAACTTGTTCCTCATTAAAGGAAAGGAGGTACTGCTCAAAACTTTGTGATATTTGGAGGTTGAGGATATTTCACAGTTCAAAAAGGAATACCAGTTACAGAATTCTGTGGTTATAGAGTGAATGCTAAAGTAGTAGGTGAAAATACCAGTACAAACCCATTTAATAGTGAATGAACTGCATTCAAGGTCGTTGTAAAATAGCAGATATACACGCACCTTTAAAGTAGTCTTTATTGAAGTTTATTTTGCATTCTTTTTAAATTTACTTGACATGAAAGCATCTAGACACTGACATGCCACATAATCAAGCGCCATTCACAACATAATTGCATAGTAATTTTTTTTTTTTTTCTGCTATCATACATATATATAAAAAAAAACTTTCTACATAATATTTTTTGTAAATATTCTAATACAATTGCAGCTAATCTATAGAAGGCTGTGCTGCATGTCTGAACAATCCTAACCATTTTGCAGAGAGACTTTAGAGTTTGAACTTCCCAATTACACATATCCTCAGGCAGTTAACTTGGGCAGTTTTGGTCAAACTTTCTGAAGGGGAAAGGAAAAAAACCTCAGCACTATAAGGTTTGCAGATCATTAAGAATGAAAAGCACAATTACTGGATCCAGTTGGAGACGTCTCTAGAGTTTAGAATGCCAGAGCATGTGTCAGGCTTTACAGGCTAAATGGTAACTATACGCATCACTTAATAAGAGTATTATCTGTAGTTTGCTAATAAGTTTAGTCACGTAGACCCAGCTCTACTTTTTACACTGACTTTGGAGTTTGTTGTTAAACTAAAGTAACTGAAGGACTGGCCATATAGAGAGCACAGACAAAGACTGCAGTGTTCTTTAAGGAAACCAAACAAAATATAGTAAAAATCAATAGGTCTGTCTATATATAAAATGTATGTATAATCCCATTGAGTTTGCGCAGTAGCGCAGTGAAATGGAAAAACTCGTTCTGTGTGAATTGGCCCCTTAAAAGGAACCTATTATGCAAAATTTACTTTTACCTGGTGATTGAACACTGATGTGTGTGCAAACAAACTAGCCTATAATGGTAAAAAAAAATTTTTTATAATCCCCATATATCAGAAGTCTGAAAATATGCTGTCCCAGATTTCCCCTTACTGCGACATCAGAAGCCCCAACCATGACTAGTTTGTTCATCTTTGGAACAAATTAAGATATTTTTTTAGATTAAATCCGAGAGCTTTTTGTCCCTCCATAGACAGCAATGCAACCATCACATTCAAGGCCCAGTAAGGTAGTAAAGACATCAGTAAAATAGTACATGTGACTACAGTGGTTCAACCTTAATTTTATGAAGCGACAAGAGTACTTTTTTACCTTTATTCAACAATTTGTTCTCTTCCGTGTCAATCTCCGATGCAGTTCATGTTGTAAACACAGTGCAGCACTTCCGGGTTTCTACATCACAACGTTGGCTCACGTAAACGGCATCGGAAACTGACATGAAAGAAACAACAAGAAATAGTTTATTATTTTTGCATTCTCATCACTTCATAACATTAAGGTTGAACCACTGTAGTCACATGAACTATTTTAATGAAAAAAAAAAAATCTTAATTTGTGTTCTGAAGATAAACAAAGTTATTACGGGTTTGGAAAGACGTGAGGGTGAGTAATTAATGAAATATTTTTAATTTTGTGTAAACTAACTTTTTAAAACTGCACATGTGCATTGGCAGGTCCAGTCTAAAATATTAGCTTTTATTTAACGCTACACTCAAAAAAATAACTCTGTGAACGAACAGAAAAAAATCATGGAAAGGTTTTTCACATGATTAAGTCGCTTTATTTCAGCATTATGCAATTATGTTATTCCAATTTAATGTACTTACTTTGGGTCAACTTAATTTATTAAGTCTATTAACTTAATTTATTAAGGTTTATTCAACTCAAATTTACTATGGTTGGGCACAGCTTGACAAAACGACTGACTAAGGAAGAATCTATGTAAAATTGTTATGTCCAGCTTACTCAATTCAATCATGGACAGTGGTTCCACATGATTGAGACAAGTAAAATCCAATAGAATCAACCATGTTAAATTAACTAGAATCAATTGTGTTCATTTAAAATAAAATAAATGAATAAAAAGCAATAAATAAATAAATTGTTTTCATATACATTGATTTTTACAATTAATTCTTATTGTTTAGTTTTGTGATTTACATAACTTTTGTGATGTTCTGTGTTAGAAATCTAGATGTGATACTGGATTCATCCTAAATTGCCTTAACCAAAAACACTGTAAAGCCTAAATTGATCATAAGTCCATTGGTGGCAATGGTTTTACAATCAACATAAGCTTACAATGCTTTTGGGAAATACAACCCAGAGCACTACCACAGTGATTACTTTCTTATTAAAGTAATTTAAAAGGTTTGTTAGCAGGTCCTCAACCCAAGCACAAGTGCAACAATTCACCACAATGGTAAAACTATTAATTAACAGAAACTTTTAAATACCAACATAATAACACTTTATTTCAACATTTACACTCCTAGTTCAGCCCCTTTGCAAAGCATGATGGGAAGTGAAAATCCTGTTTGATTGAGTCTTGGTTGGGTTTACTTGATTGAAACATGTTATTTCAATATGAAAAGATCAAGTTAAATCAAAGAGTAATCGTATCAAGTCAATTTAACATCAATCAATCACATTTAAACCAGAAACCTGATACAATGGTGTTGAATCAAAATAAATTGTTTAAATAAAGTGAACAGCATCAGAATTTATTTTTTATTTTTTTATTTTTTTCATTTTTTGAGTGTATTTGAGCATAAAAAACAACATTTATGGGTGGTTCATGTCATATTTTTTTTGCTGATTTGAAATATGTAATTTAAATGGGAATGTGCCAAGTAGTTTTTGAGATTTCAGGATTTCTCCACTCAAGTAGATAGGACTTAGATGCCAGAAATATCTGTATGGAGGCGTTGCAAATATGGCCACCAAGTGAACAGACTTTCCTTGCATCAAGTTCAAGACATCGATGCTTGCATTCAGAATGTCCACAGGCTCCGCACTTCCTACCTCCACTGTCTCTTACAAGTCTACATCCCCTCCAGAAGCCTGCAGTCAACTGTGGTACCATCTCAGAGAGGCACAAAATCGCTTCAAGAACATTTTCGTTCACTGTTCCTTGCTGGTGGAATGATCATCCTAACCCTATCCGGACAGCCAAATCCTTGACAATATTCAAGCAGCAGCTGAAATCTCTTTCACAAGCACTTAACTGAATCTTTTTTAGGATGATGATCGACATTTTGCTGCTCATGTCAGGATGTCTTCTTTTATAAAGAACCTTTTTAAATAAAGCAACGAGCAACGAAAGGACAATGTGTGTTTCTATGGTTACCTCATCATGATCCCACACCTTTTCACTTGTGATTTCCACATGATTATGAGCTGTTGGAAGTGAACGTAACATAGCCTTTGTGAAAAACATGAGTTTTTCACGCCACTACTTGTGATCACTCTACACCTTTCATATGAGTCAGAAAGATTAACTGCAAACTTTTCTATCCGATGCCCGTAAGTTTGACGCTCTGTGGGGATTGGGATCTAATGACAGTTCTGTGAGGGTTTGGGGAATTTTAGTTGATCTTAAGAGCAGAAGAACTTAGAGCCCCTTGTTTGATGTGCTTTGGAGTATATGATTGTGTCAGAGGCTGCTGCTTGAACTATTTCTCAAAGGAAGTCCACCCTCATCGGTGTCCCTCTTACCCACATGTCTCACTCCTGCAATGATGGGTTCAGAAACCTCCTTTGATTTCGTCTTTCATGCCAGTCTCTTTAATTTTACTCTCTGGCACCCACCTTAAATCTTAGAGTAACACTTCACCACCTTGATCAAGCCTGCTGGGTATGAGCCACAACCTTGTGTTATGAATCTCATGTAATGAAAATGTATTCTTTTTTGTTTCATGTATTCATTTGTCTAAAAGAAAATGTGTGATATCAGGTTTTACATTTTACACCTCTCAAGCTATCTATAGATTCTCTTTCAGACTGTAACTTCCCAACACTAAGTCTGTAAAAGTGTTGCCATGCCATCCTTTTTGACTCTTCACACATCAACTTGTTTCACCTATCTAGACAGAAAGAGTACTATCTAATGTCCTTCAAAGGATTTTTAACAAAGGTTAAAGGGTAGTTCACCCAAAAATGAAAAAAGTAATCAATTGCTCACCCTTAAGTTGTTCCAAACCGCAAGACTTTTGTTCGTCTTCAAAACACAAATGAAGATATTTGAAATTAAATCTAAGGGATTCCATTGACAGCTACGCAACTACCATTTTGAGTGCAAATTTTCTGAAGAGACATGAGCGCTTTATATGATGAACATTGAATTTAGGCTTTTATTCACATATAAACATTGATCAGTGAACATAAGCTCAACTATACTTGCTTAACGCATGAAAACGCATTGGTTCATGCAGAAGTTCAGTTGTGCTACGTAACACGTCAGTGAACCTCAATGGTTCTCACATGTCAAGCAAACATGCTCGAGCTTCCGTTTAACACAACTGATGTGTGAGTTGATGAAAGTTTATATGTGAATAAAAGCCTAAAATAAATGTGTTAAACATAGAAAGTGATTGTGCCTCTGGAGAAAATTTAACTAAACTGTTCAATTCATTTGGATTTGTTTTTACAATCTCTTTATGAACTTTTTGAAGCGACAAAGTGGTAGTTGCGTGGACTGTCATTGGAGGGACCAAAATCTCTCAGATTTCATCAAAATATCTTCATTTGTATTTCGAAAGTCTATGAAATGACACAAGGGTGAGTAAATTATGACAGAATTTTCATTTTTGGGTGAACTATCCCTTTAAACAAATCAGTCATTGACTTCATGAATTGGTAATGCATGAAAAAGATTGAAAGAACACCCATCCCTTAGAACTCTTTCAATATTTCCTGAATCTCTGAAAAATTAATGCATCCGTAGTCATACATTTATAAATCTGTAAAGTTTTTCGTAACCTCACTCTCACCCAAACATTGAGAATATATAGACTAGTTGTCGTCTTCGGGAAACAGCTTGTGATTGACAACCCACCCTATTACCAAACACTGCCTGCAGGAAGTGTCAGTCTTTAAGCTATACTCCCTGTTAGCAGGCAGGTCTCTGAGAGCACTAACAAAAACAGTCCTTGAATGATGGCTTTCTGTGACTGTAGCCTGCTCTGAATAATAGAGCATTTTATAAGGAAATATAATGTGGCAATTAATTAAATCTTCTGCATTCCTGCATTGTAGAGTCTTTAATATAGGGGTTGTTGGCCAATACCTTCCTTTTCTTTCAGTCTTGAACTTCAGTCTTGAGTGGAATGTCTGATTCCCCTTAACTGAGTCATAAATATAATGAGTCAAGCCTTCAAATGTGTTTGGAATGTAATACTAGTGTACTGCATAGTATAATACATGGTAGGTGCCATTGAATATTTTTTTACAAGATGTAATATAAGTCTAAGGTGTCCCCTGAATGTGTCTGTGAAGTTTCAGCTCAAAATACCCCATAGATTTTTTTAAAATAATGTTTTTAACTGCCTATTTTGGGGCATCATTAACTATGCACCGATTCATGCTGCTGGCCCTTTAATTGCTCGTGCTCTCCGCCCCCATACCCCCCCCCCCCCCCCCCCAGAGCTCTAGACTCTATTGTTGCATAAACAAAGTTCACACAGCTAATATAACCCTCAAAATGGATCTTTATAAGGTGTTCGTCATGCAACATGTCTAATCACGTAAGTATCGTATTTATTTGGATGTTTACATTTGATTCTGAATGAGTTTGATAGTGCTCCGTGGCTAACAGCTAATGCTACACTGTTGAATTTATAAAGAATTAAGTTGTGTTTATGAATTATACAGACTGCAAGTGTTTTAAAAAATGAAAATAAGGACAGTCTTGTCTCCACGAATACAGTAAGAAACGATGGTAACTTTAACCACATTTAACAGTACATTAGCAACATGCTAACGAAAGACAGTTTACAAATATCACTAAAAATATCATGGATCATTTCAGTTATTATTGCTCCATCTGCCATTTTTCACTGTTGTCCTTGCTTGCTTACCTAGTCTGATGATTCGGCTGTGCACATCCAGACGTTAATACTGGCTGCCCTATTTACTGGAATCTTGAAATGACAACACGTGACGTTATATTCGGAGCTGTTCACGTCCTTTTGGTCCTTAGACTGGGAATTATGCGTTTCCATGGCACCACTATCAACGCCTAAAATCAATATACAGGGGTCAGGTGGTACAGCAGCCACATGGTACATCTGGGAGCTTTCAGAAAACTCCTAGCTTACAAGCTGTAATTACGAGCTCTAGGAGGACGTGAACGCTTTTTACAAGCTAGAATCTTGTAACTACAGGAATTACGAGGCCGTGTGAACGCACCTTAATGCCTTTCATAATGTTGGGAACATGGGCTGGCATATGCAAATATTGGGGGCGTACATATTAATAAGCCCGACTGTTACGTAATTCAACTATGCCGAGGTAAATTAAATTTTCAATTCGATGGCACCTTTAAGAAGCAAAGCTCTTTTGAGTAGCGTGAATTTTTCCAGTATAAAGCTACTTTTAGGTCCAACAATTAGCATGACAAAAGATTTTCACAGATTTATACAATATTGTTTATGCATACACAGCTTATTGATCTGAATAATCATGCTAAACTCTCCTCTCTCTCTGAATCATTGGTAATTCATTCATTTCATTTTAGGGAATCGGTTTGTTAAGAGAGATTTTGTAACTCAGGCGGTTCACTTTGTGAACCATTTACATAAACCGTATGAACAATTTGATTCATTATATCAGTATAGTTAATTATTATAAAGTTAAGTTAATTATTAATTATAATTTATTTTAGTGAAACGGTTCATGCAAATCAGCCATTTACGGTACATGAACCACCCAAACTAACCAAATGACTAAAATGAATAAGAATGAATATAAATGAATCATTATATAAATGAATCATTATAGTCTGATTTATTTTAGTGAATCAGTATGTTCTGACAGTTCATGTGAATCAAGCCGTTCACTTTTTGTGAACTGTTTACATGAACCATCTGAACGAAACGTTTCTTTAAATTGAACCCAACCCTAATAACTCACAGTTAGGACAGTTCATGTTAATCAAGTGGTTGACAAAACTGCTTCATTTACATGAAAGTTTAAGCCCCTTTGAGGCATTTTACTTTTTTAATTAATATTTATTTATTTATTTTTATGTAATTTTATTTGAAGTTTAATACTGTAATTCTAACAATGATTGACAAAGTCAATGATCACATTATTGGAAGGTCAAGTTAAGCATCATGCATTACAGTATTCATCACAGTGCACATCGTATACATACTGCATACAATTTTCGTTTTAAAAAAGGAGGTAGAATGACAAATAAACATACCATATGTGCCCATGGTGTCTTGGAAATCACATCATGGGCATCCCAAACTTTGTTTTTTGATTTAACTTGACACTAAATCTCAAACCCTCAAGTTAGGTTTTACACCTTTCCATCTTGTTTTAAGCTACTGTTTTAAGGCTTAAGTAGAGTGGTGGGCTGAATATATATGTGTGTGTGTTTAAGACTGAGATGGACAGAAAATAAAAGAGAACTGGACAGACAAAGAGAGCGAGAGGGTGATCGAGAAGCCGCTAGTGAATGTGCAATAGTAACCAGTGCAACGTGATCCAAATCACAGCTTCTCAGCAGTAGACTCCCTCTTTCTCTTCTCGTTTTTGTGGTTATTTGGCTGTCCACAGGAGTCATCGGAGCAGAGAAATTGCCTGTTATCTGGGGGGTCGATTTCTCATGCGCCCTTAAATTGCTTTGTATTGACACTCTGTCATCATGTGGATCTTGCCGTTAGCCCCAACAGTCTCCCCTCAGGTGTGTGTTACACCCCTCCTTAAGACACAGAGTACGGGTGTGTGTGTGAGGGAGCAAGTAACTAATGCATGTCTAATAGGCTTTAACATGATTGTGTATCGTTTATAGGGGTGCTTAGCCTGGTGAGAGGAGGTGCATGAGCCGCTGAGAAGTTGGGCATGGCATTCGGAAATCCATATAGGCTCTTTGGTACACTTTGGTGTCCTGCTTTTTGTTGTGAAAAATACAAAATTCTGTCATGAAACTCTAGATGGAGCGTGCTGATAGGTCCTTGACCCAATCAGCTTGACCCTTATCGCTTATGAAATCACAAAGGCTGATTATTTTTTTTATGCACAGCTTGTCAATGAAGCATGCTAATTTATCTGAAAGCACTGCTTATAATGTACATATGAAAAAGCAACACTCATCAAACATCTTTCCAGACATGAGAAGCATATTAACATCTTGTCCAACAAAAGACAACATTTAATAACGATTTTACTCCAGACTCACTTCATGACAGTTATGCATCCTTCTGTGAGATGATGTGGCTTCTTACACAGAATAAGGCAGTCGTGTGTTTATTAGTCATGTTCAGGGTTGCCAGGTTTTCACAACAAAACTTGCCCAATTGCTCCGCAAAACTAGCCCAATGGCATTTCAGGGGGGTCCCACGCTAAAAATCGTGTTCCGGAGAGTAAAATTTGTGTTTTTGGCAGGGCTCCCCTGGTAAAATTAGCATTCCAGGGACTAAATATCACGTTATTTTGGGTCGATTCAACCTGCGGACATGAAAAACAACCCCCGGCATCAGTGTAAAAGTAGCCTAATTCCGTGGGAAAACCGCGAACTTGGCAACACTGGTCATGTTTAATCAATCAAAGCATTTCAATCTTCTGTTTATTCAGCGATATGATGCACGTTTCTGCGCAAGAGCACCCTCTGGCTTTCAGATGGAGAAGCATTTACTACTGATTACCGAGCCGTACAGATCTGATAAGCTGCGCATGAAATAATCGCAGCCTTAGCCAAATCGCGTACGGTTCAATCGGGATAAATCAGTCATCTTTTCTCATCACTTGCAGCTAAATTTTACTCTACTTTTTTCCTGATGCTTGTGTGTACAATCATTTCATTCAGTGCACTGCAGTCACAGTGGCATGTTTGGCTTGTTAATGTTAAAATGCTTCTCATGCTCAAATACACACCAGCTACATCGCATCACAATGTGACAAACCTTGCAAATGTGTAATCTGTCTCAAGGACAATAATCTCACTTGCATTTTCTGCTTTTAAACATCTTTGTTTCATCACCTGCTCATGACTAATTATAGGCTGGTGAAAGAACGTTTTTCCTTATTAATGTGGCTTAATTGTAAACATAAGATGGCGAGTGAAACGTAATCATAGCAGTTGAAAACACACTTACATATAATAAACAAGAGTTTGCATTGTCTGAATAGTGCATGTTGTGATGTTGGTTACCAGGGCATTGCTATGTGGTTGCAAATGTGTTCTGGCTAGTTTCTACAGTAGGTGAATTAGTTTGTTCTAGGTGGTTGCTTACTATCCCAAGTCAAAGAGTTTCTTTATATGACTCAAGTCCCTCTTTCACTGTAAAGATGTGGTCACATTAGTGAAATTTCACGTAAAGAAGGTCCATTGTCAACTGCGTTGAAATTTATGAAATATTGCTCACAGAAATAACTTTCAAACCAAGTAACTTTTTTACCCTCACGCAATCACACAGATTCCTATTGAAATGTCTGGATTTCATTTGCAAAATGTTGCAGAGCAATGATAAATGTGACCTTAAGTCTACAAGATTTTAACCTGTTTTTTATTGTTTGCAAAGTAAAAGTCATTCAGAAAAGTAACGGCATACCTCTTTGAGGTATCATTCATGCTCATTGCATGAACGATCCTGGATGAGTTACGCTCTAAAGTTTAATGTACTTAGGATTAGGAGTTAGTTCAAATCCCTCACACCCAAAGTGTTAGGTGAAAATGATGGTTGCCTTAGCAAGCACTATAATTAAAATATAATTCTTTTATTTTTGCAATTGGCTGGTTGAGAACCTAGGGATTTTCTAAGACAGCTACTGAACTGTACATTTAAACTGCTCAGGGCTTTCACAACTATAAGTGATTCTAGCCTTAAAAACTCTATATACAGCAGTTTATTACTTTTCCAAAGACTTTCATGTAAATGTCTCCCAATATGTTTTTGGTTTGGGCCATTCTTACATGTGCCATACATTATACAGAGGCTCACTTTATGGTTTTCTTTGAGGGCAGCGCTCTTGGATTAATTAATAGGCGTCCGCACCACATGCCAAAGCCAACAGGACTGTTTCTGATTATTATGTCTCTAAAAAATATATATAAAAAAGCTTGCAAGTAGTCATGTAAAAAAAAAAAGGTAAATTTCTGGAAGATTGGTGGACTGTTGCACAACAACACTAGCAGCTAGCATTGCGCTTTAGCAAAAGTTGCTTTGTTGACAGTGGTGGTTCTAGAGGACAGTAACATGGTTGCCAGGCAGGGACCGCTTGTGCTTTTAGGGGCACACATTAACATTTATCTTTACCTATTTTCAGGATTATTGGTGATAATGTTACTAGGTCATGTATTATTTTGCAATCTCTACACTTAACTGTAATAAAAAGTTGACGATGTGTCTCCAAAATATCCCAGAAATGGCCGTTGCCGTCTTGTGCTGATGACGTCATTTGGAGCCGATGTCGGCGCGGTAGTGTCCGCTCATACTTCTGCAGACTCAATCACAAGCACAGCTGTCAATCATGATGCCACACCCACATTTTATAGCATCAAATTATTTACATGAAACCAAACTTATTAGAAAAACAAACTTGAACATACATAAACTACCTAAAATGACAGAAACACTTAAAGGGTTAGTTCACCCAAAAATGAAATTATGTCATTAATGACTCACCCTTATGTCGTTCCAAACCCGTAAGACATCCGTTCATCTTCGGAACACAGTTTAAGATATTTTAGATTTAGTCCGAGAGCTTTCTGTCCCTCCATTGAAAATGTATGTACGGTAGACTGTCCATGTCCAGAAAGGTAATAAAAACATCATCAAAGTAGTCCATGTGACATCAGTCGGTTAGTTAGAAATTTTTGAAGCATCGAAAATACATTTTGGTCCAAAAATAACAAAAACTATGACTTTATTCAGCATTGTCTTTTCTTCTGGAATCCTTTCCATTGAAGTGATTCCATTGAATCCTTTCATCTGTCAGCGTTGGTAATGCACTTTTACGTTGTTGTTTTTGGCGATTAGGACATCCGCGACATGCACGCTTACGCACCATTTTAAAAAATATAGCAATACCAAAATACAAACAATGTAGAATAGCTTGAATACAGCGTGCATCTCCCTCAGACTGTAAACGAAGCTCGGGCACACCGGATAACACATCAGCAGCGTCACTGCGGAGTCGTGAACCCGGATTGACAACAGACCCGGAAGAGAATACAATGCTGAATAAAGTTGTAGTTTTTGTTATTTTTGGACCAAAATGTATTTTCGATGCTTCAAAAACTTCTAACTAACCCACTGATGTCACATGGACTACTTTGATGATGATTTTATTACCTTTCTGGACATGGACAGTCTACCGTACAAACATTTTCCATGAAGGGACAGAAAGCTCTTGGACTAAATCTAAAATATCTTAAACTGTGATCCGAAGATGAACGGAGGTCTTACGGGTTTGGAACGACATGAGGGTGAGTCATTAATGACATAATTTTCATTTTTGGGTGAACTAACCCTTTAAAAATTTATTTGAAGTGTAATTTCAAGCGAAAATAGTTTGGCTCATGTCCCATTCGTTTACATGGAAAGGGTGGGGTTTAGGACCTATACTGGAGCCAGCCACCAGGGGGCGATCAAAATATTTGGCTTCACTTTTCAGGATGTGTGTGGCATACTTGAACGCCCGTCACTACTACTTGCGGATGCTCTCTTCTTACGTAATGACCTGCTTTGGTCGTTGAGGAATTTCTTTTAGTTTAAAAGAAATGCACAGTAAATTATTCTTTTCATCACTGCCACCACAGGACAAACCATGCATTGCACCCAGTTTCAGAATTTTTTTTTGGTGTGATATAATTCAAAACTTAGGGGAACCAAGCTTGTAGACACATCCCCCCACCCAAACACCCACCAGAATCGACCCTGTTTATTGCGCATTGCTGTCTGGGCTTTAAAACCAACTTGAAGAATAGGTGGGGTAAAGAGAGATGGAGTCCCAGGTGGATGCCGCAGTTCTCCCAGTGGGAGAGTCTGGAGAAAACCAAGGATGGCTGGAGCCAATTGGAGCGAATTGATCTTTCTTGCGTGGGCTCAACGCCAGCCTCCTGTGTTTTCTTTCTCCCTCTCACATTAGCATACCAAATAAGCTGCCGTTTCTTTTAGTATGCCAGCTTTCATTTGTCACCCCTGGTATAATACAACACCCGTGTCCCTTAGCACACAGCATGAGGTCCCCCCGCTGAGCCAACCGACTCTGTGTGTGTGAGCGAGAAGATATCCATTGAGTATGACACACAAAGGGTGTTTCTCTGCAGGTAGAGGAGATCTTAATAAGTGCCTGCATGTAAGAGTATGAACGTGTTTACATATGTGAGTGTGTATTTGTGTTTGCAGGTGTATCCAGTGAAATTAGATTTTATGTGCTTTTATATGTTTTTCCTAGATAGCAAATAAATGAAATTAAGTGGAGATAACATGACTTTTGATTAAGCCTTCTAATTCTATTTTTATCTTCTCTTAGCACAGGGGAGTACGTTTTATGAGAAAATACTATTTTAGTCTTTCTACTTCATACATTTCACATTTTATTTGCCATTTAATTGTGAAATTTACTACCAATTTCTCAAACCTGTAGGCGCTCCAATGAGAAGCACCTCTTAATATATCAGAGCACTCAGAATGCTCCGACTTCTGGGCATTTATAACTCTTTTTTCCATATCTGTCTTGCATATGACTTCATTTTTTATGTGTTCATGCATTTGAATGACCTTATAATGCAAAAGCCACACAGAACGCCTAAATAAAAGCATCAGCCCACCACAATAATTCTGCCTGTCTCAAGTACAAGCTGCTAATTCACATTAAAGCACAAAGCATTGCTGTGGGCGACTGTTTGAAAAAGAAATGGTGTGATTTGAAATGGAAATGAAAGAAGCTCAGTGCAAAGAAACGGCCGAGTACGAGGGAGGCCAGCCTTGGCTGAGACACAACTCTATTTGTAAAGGTCAGCATCTTTAGTAGGAGGAAAACTTCCCTGCGGCTCTCTCCTCCCAGGAGCCAAGGAAATATTTAGAGAAATACAATCGGTGCTTATTATTTGTGTGGAGTGTCGTGTTTAACTATTCCCGACAGGTTTTCGGAGCTGATTCCTGTGAGTCACTGCCTCCCTCCCTCTGTATTCAGTCTTGGCTCCTGCGCTCAAAAGGCGGTGCTGTGTAGCACTAAAGCTAGGTGCTAAACGGCTAGGCTGCTGCTACAGCTGTCCCACTCGTCTCCGTTTGGTCTGTCAGGCTGCGCGAGCTGCTGACAGTCTAATAGGAGATCAGACTGAGGTGTTACAGCTGGTGTTATGGTGGAACTCTTAAAGTTTTTTGCAATTTTGTTTGACGATGCCTCCCAAGACTAAAAACCTTTTCCTGTCAAAAAATTCAGGGACAAATCCTCGCAAAGACAGTAAGTAGACATATAAGAGGACACCGTGGAGACCGTCCCTGGAAAACACAGTGAGACGCATGTATGCGAGCAAGAAGTAAGACACTAAATAAGATGACATGGCAGCTTTGAGTCCCTTCGTGTAGCAGATGTGCATTTCCCCTGCTGAAAAGACCAGCTTAAGTGGTCACCAGCATATGTTGTGTTTTGGATGCTGGTTCCCAGCATGGGATGCCATTGTGCTGGTGTCCTTATGTAACTTTTTAAAGTAGCTTAAACAGCAAGGTGCCATTTTTCAGCTAGGCTCACATAGCCAGACCTAAATGGCATAACATCTGAACCGCTTTGAAGCTTATTCTGGGCAAGAATCATTCACTTAGACAGAAGAGACTGACTGACTGACTGACTGACTGATTGACTTGTAAAGAAACGAACAGTTTTTATGTATATGCCATTATTGGAAACATATTTTGAGCTAGTTTGAATAAAAAATATTGTATACACTACCATTCAAAAGTTTAGGGATGGTAAGATTTTTTGTGTGTGTGATTATTGTGTTGTGATGTTGTATTGTGGCCATATTCCAGGATGACAATGTCAAGATTCACCAGGCTCAAATTGTTTTGGAAGGATAATGAAGAATCAATTTAACACATGAATTGAGTCCAGACTTAAATTCATAGAAAGTCTTTGGGATGTGCTGGAGTAGACTTTACAGAGTGCTCACCTCTTGCATTGTCAATACAAGATCTTAAAGGGATAGTTCACCCAAATGAAAATTTGATGTTTATCTGCTTACCCCCAGTGCATCCAAGATGTAGGTGACTTTTTTTCTTCAGTCGAACGCAAATTATGATTTTTAACTGCAACCGCTGCCGTCTGTCAGTCAAATAATAGCAGTAGATGGGAACGTCAACTATAACAGTAAATAAAACTTGCTTAGATAAATCAAAATTAAAACCTGCGGCTCGTGACGACACATTAATGTCCTAAGACACGAAACGATCGGTTTGTGCGAGAAACCGAACATTATTTATATAATTTTTACCTCTAATACACCACTATGTCCAACTTCGTTCAGCTTCCTGTTAGTGAGGTCAAAAAACGCGTTGTGATGACGGAAGTGATGTCTCGCCCTTATACTTCAATGAGCGCGAGACATCACTTCCATTGTCAGAGCGCGATCAGACCTCACTAGCCGGAAGCTGAATGCAGTTGGACATAGTGGTGTATTAGAGGTAAAAAAATTATATAAATACTGTTTGTTTTCTCGCACAAACCGATCGTTTTGTGTCTTAGGACATCAATGTGTCGTCACGAGCCGCAGGGTTTAATTTGGATTTGTCTATGGAAGTTTTTTCGACTCTTACTGTTCAAGTTCCCAATCACTGCTATTATTTGACTGACAGACGGCAGCGGTTGCAGTTAAAAATCATCATTTGCATTCGACTGAAGAAAAAAAGTCCTCTACATCTTGGATGCACTGGGGGTAAGAAGATAAACATCAAATTTTCATTTTTGGGTGAACTATCCCTTTAACCAAAAATTGATGCACTTCTTAATGTTGATGCACAATAAATTTTGTGATGTTGCCAAACATATAACATGCTAGAATTGCTGATATTAAAGTGGCCATGAACTGCGTTGTTTTATAATGTTTCCTGGGGTGCACTTATAATGTTAGTATGATTTTTACATCCAAAATTATCATAATTTATAAATAAAAGGCATTTTTCCTACCCTGATTTTAGCCCTCTGGTTTGAACGCTCTGTTTTAAGGGGCGTATCTGTGAAACTTCAGTGTAAACGCCCACTGCTGTGATTGGCTAACATCTTTGCATATGAAATAGCTAAGTCTCTTGAAAACCTTTAGCATGTTTTTACTATTACAGCTCTCAAGGTTAACTAATCATGAAAAGTGTTGCATTACATTTAGATCTATGGCATTATATTTAGATTGTGGCATGAAAGGTCGCAGAGATGAACACTGTGTAGCCGGTCTCATATGTTGAGCGCATGAAAGCAGTGATCTCATCATTGCAACTCAATTTCTGTACACTAACAAATGCTTTCATCTTCACTAACGGTGCAAACGCAATATACCTAAGAGATTTGTTGAATTAAAAGGGAGTTTTGTGCGTGGCAGTCACGATAAACTCGCGCTGTTTGATTGACAGCTTCAGCGCAAGTTGACTGGTTTGATTTACTGACACACAGACAAAGAACATCTGACTGTACATGAGACATTACATATCAGATCAGGCATTAGAATTTACACAGTTACTTACAGGTTGCATTACTGTCGAGTCCAGGCACTGCACAATATTTTGTAATCCTCAACGGCATGTTTATTGCTTGGTAGCTCGATCTGGTTTAGCACCACATAGGCCTATGTTACTTAGGCTACCTATTCTATTGCATGTCATGCGCGAATCGGTGGGCGGAGCTAAACAGGCAGTGATGCAGTAGGCGTTGATCTTCTTCTGCGGAGGCGGTGCTTGCTGCCCTTTGACGTCATAGATCCCCACATTGAAAATCCTGTCGTTTGCTGGGTCTGGTGTCTATAAAAAGCTTTTATTGGACTAACAAGGAAGTTTTCAGCTCTGAAACTTACAGGATATTCTTATAGCATGATGACCTCTTATATGTCAAAAGCTCAAGGAAAATTTTATTTCTCAGTTCTTCATCCCTTTAATAATAAAAAATATCATAAGATAATAAACAGATTAACAGATTAGACTTTGTCAGATCGAGAAAGTACTTTTGTTTTGTGAACTTTATGCATCAGATGGTCAGCAAATGGACTGTTGGCAGTGACAGTGCGGCTTGACTAGCTTCACAAGTTTTCTATTGGTCCATCTGCTAGACCAGCACTAACTCATCTGAACCAGCACTTTCATCGGGTTTGTGCTTTACACACTCCTAAAAACATTTAAAATCTCACCATAAAAACTAGTTAGGCACAACCGTTTTGTTTGCAATCACTTGTCACTCTCGACCAATAATGAGATGTTCTCCCTCTTGAGAACACTTGAGGTTCTTTGAGCTGGGAATCATTAAGGCGGTTTTGCTTATGCGTATTCGCTCGCCACTGCACAAAGTTTCGACATTACTCCTTGAGGAATGGAAGTCATAGCCCGCTCAAGGATCTTTAGCTCCCTGCAGAGCTCCGGAGACGAGCTGAGCTGGACTTATCAGCCGCCTCGCAGAGCATTGTGCACTGGGAGAGATGTCGGAGAGAGACTTCCTCCTGCATTAATGAATCCAGTCAGGCAGGATCTTAAGGGACCTAAAGACTCAGGCACAGAGGGGACAGGAGTGGTTTGGCATTTTAAGAGTCAGAGAATGATTCAGGATGTCGTACGCAGGTAGTTGTACGTATTTCCTACAAGGTGCTGACTGTGTAATGTAGGCTTGCTTATCTGAACTTCCCAGTAAAACGGACAAATATTTAAAACAGAACAAAGAAGGCTGTGACAGGTAAATAAGAGAGAATACTTGTCGAACGGCGGAAAAGTTAAAACCCAAGCGCTCTCTTAACTTCTTTAGCCTTTTGTTGTAGCTAAGCAACTTCAAAGAAGCTGCGAGCTGTGAAAATCAGCCGTTAAAATTTCCGTTTACTCTGAGCTCCTTAAAGCGATCCACCTTTCTGTGGTAATTATTTGCAGCGTGATGAACTTAAGGGGTTGTTTTTTTTCAGCCTGTTATATGCAGTGATCAAAGAGAGAGGAAGAAAGTGACTTTTCACACAGCTCAATGTGCCAGAAGCCTGTACAAGCATCTGCTTATGCGGGGCTCTGAGAGCCGGAGCTCCAGCTCTTGAGTAAACATGATTGCGGGGCTACAGCATGACTTACCCAGAGCTGTCTGACAACACAGGTGGTATTTAGGGCTTGTTAACTGATAGATCCGTGTCTTATAAGAGAAAGAGACGCTAATTATACAATCACAGCAACTGAGACGTGTGACCTCAGAATATCCGTTGTGACTTGAGATTCGTCTAATTCAACTCATCTAATTACTCAAATGATTTTGTGAAGATTCACTATTAAAAATGGAACCAAATTGGGCTGTAATGCACATGCTCAGTGACATCTATCTATTTATCTATCTATCTATCTATCTATCTATCTATCTATCTATCTATCTATCTATCTATCTATCTATCTATCTATCTATCTATCTATCTATCTATCTATCTATCTATCTATCTATCTATCTATCTATCTATCTATCTCATCTGCTGTTCGGTGTTGTCGTTCTGTTATTTGGATCTTATCGTTGTAAATCTTGTTCTATCTGTCTACCATTCTATATATCAATCTAACTTACCCTAAATTCTTTACATCTTTTGTTCCATATATTGTTCTATATATCAGTCCATCTATTGTTTCATATATTGTTCCATATATCACTCCATATATATTACTCTATATATATTACTCCATACATTGTTCCATATATATTACTCAATATACAGTTCCATATATGTTACTCAATATACAGTTCCATATATATTACTCAATATATCGTTCCATATGTTACTCAATATATAATTCCATATAAGTTACACAATATACAGTTCCATATATATTACTCAATATACAGTTCCATATATATTACTCAATATATCATTCCATATATGTTACTCAATATACAGTTCCATATGTATTACTCAATATACAGTTCCATATATGTTACTCAATATACAGTTCCATATATGTTACTCGATATACAGTTCCTTATATATTACTCAATATACAGTTCCATATATGTTACTCAATATACAGTTCCATATATGTTACTCAATATACAGTTCCATATATGTTACTCAATATACAGTTCCTTATATATTACTCAATATACAGTTCCATATATGTTACTCAATATACAGTTCCATATATGTTACTCAATATACAGTTCCTTATATATTACTCAATATACAGTTCCATATATGTTACTCAATATACAGTTCCATATATGTTACTCAATATACAGTTCCATATATGTTACTCAATATACACTTCCATATATATTACTCAATATACAGTTCCATATATGTTACTCAATATACAGTTCCTTATATATTACTCAATATACAGTTCCATATATGTTACTCAATATACAGTTCCATATATATTACTCAATATACAGTTCCATATATGTTACTCAATATACAGTTCCATATATGTTACTCAATATACAGTTCCATATATGTTACTCAATATACAGTTCCATATATATTACTCAATATACAGTTCCATATATGTTACTCAATATACAGTTCCATATATATTACTCAATATACAGTTCCATATATGTTACTCAATATACAGTTCCATATATATGACTCAATATACAGTTCCATATATGTTACTCAATATACAGTTCCATATATATGACTCAATATACAGTTCCATATATATTACTCAATATACAGTTCCTTATATATTACTCAATATACAGTTCCATATATGTTACTCAATATACAGTTCCATATATATTACTCAATATACAGTTCCATATATGTTACTCAATATACAGTTCCATATATATGACTCAATATACAGTTCCATATATATGACACAATATACAGTTCCTTATATATTACTCAATATACAGTTCCATATATGTTACTCAATATACAGTTCCATATATATTACTCAATATACAGTTCCTTATATATTACTCAATATACAGTTCCATATATGTTACTCAATATACAGTTCCATATATGTTACTCAATATACAGTTCCATATATGTTACTCAATATACAGTTCCATATATATTACTCAATATACAGTTCCATATATGTTACTCAATATACAGTTCCTTATATATTACTCAATATACAGTTCCATATATGTTACTCAATATACAGTTCCATATATATTACTCAATATACAGTTCCATATATGTTACTCAATATACAGTTCCATATATATTACTCAATATACAGTTCCATATATGTTACTCAATATACAGTTCCATATATATTACTCAATATACAGTTCCATATATGTTACTCAATATACAGTTCCATATATATTACTCAATATACAGTTCCATATATGTTACTCAATATACAGTTCCATATATATTACTCAATATACAGTTTCATATATGTTACTCAATATACAGTTCCATATATATTACTCAATATACAGTTCCATATATGTTACTCAATATACAGTTCCATATATATGACTCAATATACTGTTCCATATATGTTACTCAATATATCATTCCATATATGTTACTCAATATACAGTTCCATATATGTTACTCAATATACAGTTCCATATATATTAATCAATATATCGTTCCATATATATTACTCAATATACAGTTATATATATATATACATATCGTTCCATCCATTAGTCAATATATCATTTAATCTAGCTGTCCATCTATGATTTGTTCTATCTATCAATATATTGTATTGTTTTAAATATTGTTCTATCTATCGTTCTATCTGTCTGATTTAAGTGGTTGCCAGTGTGTTTCTATGCAGTTGCTTGGGTGTAATGTTTGCTAAGGAGTTGCTTGCTTAATTAAGTCAATTCCAAGTGTCTGTGATATTCCTTATGCCTTCATTCTTTTATTATTTTTTATGTTTTGATTTTATGTAGTTTAGAGCTTGTTTTAGGAAAGATTCACAGCCAAATATAGAAGTGAATTAATTTCAAGTTTTTCAAAAAAAAATGTTTTAATTAAATATTAAGCAAATATTTTTAATCATTTAAAGTTTAATTTTTAAATGTTTTGTTGTATTTATTTTAGTTAAAGGAATGCTTGCTGATGAAAACCGGTTTACTTCAAATTTTATGACACATTTCCCAGTTTGCACAGGGAGGATATTGATTCAAATTGGACTCAAGCGAGGTCAGATGTGACAATAACAAGTCAGACAGATTTGAACCCGAGGCTCAGCGCCCGTGGAAATGTATTTAATTCATCTCTATCAGTATGTCCTTTATTTAATATTTACAGGAAGGAAAACTGCAATACCCACTTTGTTGTGAATGCAAATATAAATGTTTTATCTCATGAATATGTTTCCTCTCCATACTGTTTATTCATGCATTTATTCATCCATTTTTCACGCTTATGAATCTGCAGAGACCTTGTTGCCGGCGTTGCATTGTGAGAGTACTGCAGAGATAGATACACAGAGTGCTCATGATAAATGTATGCACCTTTGTCGCCCTACAGAGAGAGTGTCTTTCACCTCTGTGCTGTATGAACAATGAGAACTTGTTGGTGTTAGAAATTACTCCACTACAGGACGAAGATATGGGGAAAATTGGTATTTATTTAAAATACAAAATGTACATGCTCTTTATTAAGTGAGCCGTTCGACGCAGAGTGCAGCTCTTGGCAAAAATTGGACTGAACCAAACACTGGCATCTTTGTTCATTGTGCTCAAAGTTGGAAAGGCTCCTTTTGTTGCACTTGGAAGTAATACGGATGAGATCATTATTGTCTAATATGTTTGAAAACTTTCCTATGTGTGTCATATTCTCATTCTAGAAAGAATGCACATCAAAACCAGAGAGAGTGACAGTCAGTTAAGAACTCCTAATTAATTTTAGTAAGGAAGCGGGCATGCATTCAACCTGTACGGTCCAGACTATTGCAGCAGCGGCGTCAGGCGCTAATTCGCTTTGGTTTTTGACTAAGAAGCGAGGCTTTTGAACTCAGTCAATTATAGAGGTGTTAACGCAAACTTTTTCCACTGTGTGCACTTTTTCTATTCTCGTTTCAGATTTTTTCAGAGCTCCCTTTTGCTAGTTTTTATAAATGAGCACTTAAAAGACCATATTTTTCCTCTTTTCAAGCGCACCTCTTTATCCTCATTTATTCTCACCTGTGACTTCCGAAATGAAACCATGCAATTACGAAACATTACGTTCACCACTAAATCACAAATTCCCCAGACATTTAAAAGGAAATGGCCATCAAATTCAGATACTATATTTATTCTGTGACCCCCTGTCTTTGTGAGAAAGTGTAAAATTGCCATTTCCAGTTGGATTAAAGTTCAGAATTTCTTAATAAATAAGTTTTTTGAAGAGCTTTTGGGTTTTTTTCTTCAAACATCATATTAAGGTGGCAAAAATGCCTTTAAAATGGTAGATCTCAGAGAAATCATGGCAACAGGAAGTAGAATCACGTGCCACAATCTGTGATTTATCCACAGAGCAGAACGCTTGCCTTTTTCATTCCATCTGACATAAAAATAGAGGCAGAGGGAAAAACAGAAAATACACAGAGTGGTCCAAAAGTCTGAAATATGAAATCTAATTTAAACCTGGAATCAAGTTTTAGGAGTCTGAACATTTTTAAATTAAGAAACAATGATGAAAAATAATTAGAAATATGGGTATAAATATTTGTTAACATCAGGTATCATGAACTAACAATGAACTTTTAAAGTATTAATCTTGGTTTAGTTTGTGCATAATCTTTTAACAATTTCAAGTTGTATACATGAACTTTATTTAATGAATTATGAACAGTT
The DNA here is from genome assembly GCF_024489055.1 of Chanodichthys erythropterus. Classification (NCBI taxonomy): domain Eukaryota; kingdom Metazoa; phylum Chordata; class Actinopteri; order Cypriniformes; family Xenocyprididae; genus Chanodichthys; species Chanodichthys erythropterus. The sequence goes on from NC_090240.1 coordinate 30,337,736, forward strand.
AAATTAGCATATAACAATAACATTATGTTCACATTAAATTAATGTACTTAATAATACTGATTACATTCAATTTTAATAATTTTTCCTGAAGTGCACTTATAATGTAATATTTTAGAGTTAGAAATAAAAGGCAATTTTCTACCCTAATTGTAGCCCTCTGATTTAAACGCTCTGTTTGAAGGGGCGTGTTTACTTTGAGACGTCAATGTAAATGCCCACTGCAATGATTGGCTAACATCTTTGCATATGAAAGAAGTATTACATGTTGATCTCTGTCGAAATCTTTTACTATTACAGCTGTCATTAACTAATAGTGAAAAGTTTTCATTATAGCATTATATTTAGATCTACTCCCTTCGCATGAAAGGTTGCAGTGATGAGCATTGTAGCCGATGACATGTCTGTTGAGTGCATGACTGCAGTGATCTCGTCAACGCAACTTGATTTCTGCACTCTTACGAGAATGTTTTCATCATAGCTAACAGTATAAACATGATGTAAATAAGAGATTCATTGTGCAAATGTGACTGATTTACCAGAGTCCACTGTGAAATGTACCAAACAAACAATGCTCTATTGAGACATTCACGTAATTGAAAATAAATAACCACTTTCCTAGCATTGGGATTAGGGCTGCACAATATATCGCATGAGATTGTCACGCGCATTTCGTCAGTAAAGCCGGTTCCCTGATTACCACTAAATCACCATCACCTGCTTTCAAATGGAGCAGCATTTAATAGACAGAGCCGTAGTTCACTGACAAGCTACGCAATATCGCGTTCATATCGCAGATGAATCGCCTTCGATAATGAACGCGATATTGCGTGACCCCTTTAAAACTTATAATTTTGTAGTTTGTGCAAACTCTCATTCCAATGTGTGATCAGTATTAAAGGTGCCCTAGAATTAAAAATTGAATTTATCTTGGCATAGTTAAATAACATAACACCAACTGTTACGTAACAGTCGGGATCATTAATATGTACGCCCCCAATATTTGCATATGCCAGCCCATGTTCAAGGCATTAGACAAGGGCAGGACGTCTGGATGTGCACAGCTGAATCATCAGACTAGGTAAGCAAGCAAGGACAGAAGCGAAAAATGGCAGATGGAGTGATAATAACTGACATGATCCATGATATCATGATATTTTTAGTGATATTTGTAAACTGTCTTTCTAAATGTTTCGTTAGCATGTTGCTAATGTACTGTTAAATGTGGTTAAAGTTACCATCGTTTCTTACTGTATTCAAGGAGAAAAGAGAGCCGTGGCTATTTTCATTTTTAAACACTTGCAGTCTGTATAATTCATAAACACAACTTCATTCTTTATAAATCTCTCCAACAGTGTGTAATGTTAGCTTTAGCCACGGAGCAAAACCTCATACTCATTCAGAATCAAATCCAAATAAATACCATACTTACGTGATTAGACATGTTGCATGATGAACACTTTGTAAAGATCCATTTTGAGGGTTATATTAGCTGTGTGAACTTTGTTTATGCTGTTTAAGGCGAGCGCGAGCTCCGTGGGCGGGGAGCGTGAGCATTTAAAGGGGCCGCAGCCTAAATCGGCTCATATTTAATGATGCCCCAAAATAGGCAGTTAAAAAAATTATATAAAAAAAAATCTATGGCGTATTTTGAGCTGAAACTTCACAGACAGATTCAGGGGAGACCTTAGACTTATATTACATCTTTTAAAAAGATGTTCTACAGCACCTTTAAGAGCACCTCTTTGAGCTTTAAAATTGCACTTGTTACAATGCTCATTGCCAGTGCAGAGGTGTGGATTGTATGTGTTTGTGTTTATTAATCATTGTATGTTGTCTCTGGCAGCATGGGATTGTGTGCGAGCATTTGTGCAGATGGACAGAAGGACAGGGCAGGTGGGGCGCTAGACATACAGATGGGACGCGCATACCACAGCCTGTCTTGTCACCAGGCTATTATCCCCCGAATCCTTCGATGCACACAGGTTATTGCTTCTTCTAAGCCTAAATGGCATATTTGTAGATAAACTTCTGCTTGATGACAAGCGGGCGGCACAATAAGTGTCACTGACAAAACATAAAAGCAATTCTAATGAAGACTTCCTTTAATGAACGTACTCTCATTAAGCCGCAGCTCTGCAGGTAAAACGAACACAAAACGAGACATAGGCTGAACTCATTCCACGTTTGCCGTTATAAACGACAGTCTTTGAGACTGTTGTACATGTGTAGGACTGCAGGCTAACACATCTAGCCACTGTGTGACAGCAATTACTGTGTGTTTTCTCTCTGCCCGGCCTTTGCAGGGCGCTTCTGTGCGAGTGTAGTGGAGACGAGTGACGGAGATGAACTATCTTTGCTGAAAAGGTTAGTGGATGTGCATCAGCATGGAAAAACAATCCAGGGTATGTCTCCGTGCCTCCTTCACATGCTAGAAAAACACCATCTCCTCTGTATATATTGCATGAAATTCTGTCTTTTCCTTGAATAAAATCAAAGGGGGATGGGGGCTCGGGTATCCTCGCTCTTGTCTCCGAGACCTCCCTGGGGTGTGTTGCCGTGGAAACGGCCCCAGGTAAATCAGCCTCCTGAAGGTGGTTTCTTCTGGTTCCATTCTGCTTCAATAGGCCAGAGACTGTGTATTTCTCCCAGCGTGGGAAACGGAACAGGCTAAATGAAGTCGACAGTCGAAGGCCCCAGGGAAGCCCACAGGCAGACTTGTGTACCAAACTCATTGGGCTGATCAGCTAAACACACTCCATTAAGGTGGGGCTCATGTACTATAGTGAGTACTACTTGAAGAATTCGCTGATTAAATGACAACCTTAAAGTCAACATGAAATCAAAATGGACCCCATTTACTTGGTACACATACTTGGTCTTATAGTGAACGGTTCACTGGTGCATGTTATTCCAAACCAAACATTTGTCTTCATAGTCCTTCCTCAAAGTGTAATAATCTACTTCGCCTATGAAATGATCCCTATTATTTGTCAACCACCTGTCATATAGTGGCCACCTTTCACAATTCATAAATTCCCAATAGATAAAATGTTATTCTCTATTTTTTTTTTTTTTTCTAGTTGAATATCCTGTTTCATTTAAAATTATATCCCTTATGGAAGTAACATGGGTTGCAAATGCAATTTTATGTTGGTTTAAAAATAAATATTTACTGAAGCACAAACAAATTTAAAGGATTAGTTCACTTTAAAATTAAAAAGATTTACTCACCCTGAAGCCATCCTAGGTGTATATGACTATCTTCTTTCTGATGAACACAATCTGAGTTGTATTAATAAATATCCTGATGCATCCAAGCTTTATAATGGCAGTGAACAGGGGCAACGAGTTTGAAACTCAAGAACCGTTGTCGCGTCAGTTACGCTTTTTCCTTAAGTTGAATGCGGAAGGCGTAGGACGTAGCGTAAGCATTTTAAACTGCGAGAGGCATTACACTTTCTTCATAAATTGAATACAGAAGGCGGTCTGGTTAAGGCTAAATATTTTAATTCATAACTTGTTGAATATGGATATTTGTCTAACAAAAAGGCATTGCTTCACTTCAGAAGGCCTTTATTAACCCCCCGGAGCCGTATGGAGTACGTTTATGATGGAGGGATGCACTTTCTTCAGCTCATACTCATTGGTCCTGTTCACTACCATTATAAAGCTTGGATGCATCAGGATATTTATTAAAATAACTCCGATTGTGTTCATAGGATGGCTTAAAGGGTTAGTTCACCCAAAAATGAAAATTCTGTCATTTACTCCTCACCCTCATGCCGTTCCACACCCGTAAGACCTTCGTTAATCTTCGGAAAACAAATTAAGATATTTTAGTGGAAATCCAATGGCTCCGTGAGGCCTCCATAGCCAGCAATGACATTTCCTCTTTCAAGATCCATAAAGGTACTAAAAACATATTTAAATAAGTTCATGTGAGTACAGTGGTTCAATATTAATATTATAAAGTACATTACATTATATACAATATACATAAAGTACATTATACAAACTGCCAACGGCTGAAATCACATGACTTTGGCTCTCCGAAAAGCAGATTCGACACGCTGATTCATTTGTGTTCCGAATCTTCCTGAAGCAGTGTTTTAAAATCGGCCATCACTAAATAAGTCGTTATTTAGTTTTTTTTTGGCGCTCCAAAAATTTTCTCGTCGCTTCATAATATTAATATTGAGCCACTGTACTTACATTAACTGATTTAAATATGTTTTTAGTACCTTTATGGATCTTGAGAGAGGAAATGTCATTGCTCCCTATGAAAGCCTCACAGAGCCATCGGATTTCAACTAAAATATCTTAATTTGTGTTCTGAAGATGAATGAAGGTCTTACGGGTGTGGAACGGCATGAGGGTGAGTAATAAATAACAGAATTTTCATTTTTGGGTGAACTAACCCTTTAAGGGTGAGTAAGTTTTGGGGTAATTTTCATTCTAAAGTGAACTAATCCTTTAATGCTTGAAGTACTTTCGATATTCAGTTCGTAGGTGTGTTTCCCTGAGAATTGTAAAATGCATCTCTTTCTTACGCATCTTGACCAGCCTGACCTATAGGTCTAACCAATCCCTTGAGTTTAGGGTGGGGAAATATCTGAAATTAGTTGTTTGATTTCAGACATTAATAACTTTTTAATTAATAAGACATTTTTAACTTATATTTTAGACACAATATAGCCAGTTACTTTGTCTATTTTTTTCTCTGCCAACAAAGTTACAAACAACTAGGCAAAACTGAATGAATTATTGCGCATAAGAGCAAACACAGTAGTTCAATGAATCTGTGTGTGTAATGATTCAGTGTTATGAGCAATATCACACGAGTAGGAGTGCGATATGGCTCTATATTTGCCCTCAGCCAAATCTGCACTGGAACAAATAATAAAATAATGAGACCAAAGATTGCCTGTTAGATATACCAAAAACGAATGATATCTCATGTTTAACCACAATAGAGACATCAGAGCCAGCAGCAAATTCCAGAAAAACTTGCCGAGGTAAGGCCGTTCTTGGCAGGGTATGTGTGCGCTGAACGGCCGCTGATACCCTGGAGCTCACGTCTCCGAAAACGTTGGAGCAAATTTTCAAATGGCCACTCTTTATAAATAAACGGCATATTTGAAGTTTAAACAACTAAAAAACCCCTCTAAAAACTACATTCTGTGACACAACAGCAGTAGTATTTGTAAAATTATAGTGTTTTTGCTCCACGTCATGACACTCGCTGTGAGAAATGCTGCAAGTAATACAAATGAAGAAACAGTTCCCGTGGTGATACTGGCAGAATATTGCATGGCTGGAAAGACCTCTCGGCCAATCTCATTTGAGGACCAAAAGTACCTGTTGTGTGTGTGTGTGTGTGTATGTATATATATATATATATATATATATATATATATATATATATATATATATATATATATATATATATATTTATATATATATATATATTTATATATATATATATATAATATATCATTGTATGGGAGGATAAACCTTATTTTTCTTTAACAGGAAGTGATAGGGGCTAGTGAACGTGTGACAGGAGCCCATAAATTCCTAATGCAAATTGCATTTACCGCAAAGTCGCTTGCGGTATTGCATAGCCAGTCTCCTCAAGACATATTGCATAGATTTACAGAGACATGGTGGCTGAATGCAACCGTGGGCTAATCTCTTAGACCGAATGCATGGTTTCTCTTTCTGCATGGAGAGTATGTGTCTGTCAGGCCTGTCACATTGGCCCTGCAGCTGTGTGACTCACTGCTCTCCCCAGCACCCCTCTTGAGACTTCCGCATGTCAGAACAGTCAATAAAGCCAGCGCAGCAGTGCCAAGAGCCTCCAGGGCTGCCCATGGTGGAGTCATTAATGGACCTGCATGGTAACATGGATAGGTGAGAGCTGGTCAGGTATCTAGTCGTACATTCCTACAAGCCTCCTATGAGAGTTGCATGGGGCCCAGTACAAGTACTTGAGGAACTCACATTTCCAACCTTGAGGATGATGAGTTTTTAACCCACAATTTATTGCTCAGTCAGGTCCCGCACTACAGCTAGGCTTTGGTCTGTCGTACCGCCATGGCACATGAATGAATAGTGTACATCAAAGGCTTGTTTTTTTTCTCCTTTGTACATTTCATCTTTTGTTTGGATCACTTTTGACTATTTAGCTGTCGGCAGTAGTGTTGCAATGGCGATCTTTGGACGTGAAATAAGACAAAGTCACATTGCCGCAAGCGCATCGGTGGAGATAAAAATAAAGGGCGGTGGAGGGTGGGCACAGAGAGGGAGACGGATGGGAACAGACAGAATAAAAAATGTCCATTTGATTCTCTGTCAAAGACCAGGGTTCCTTCATCCTTTTTTAGTATTCTAAGGCAATTCATAGTGTTTTTTTGTGTTCACTGGGAACTCATCTTGGTATTTCAGATGATTCTACATGAGCTTATAGCAAAGATGGAAGCTCAATGTTCTTAATTCACAGAAAAATGTACTTGAGAGTTGACTTGGACTTCAAATTTGAGACCAAAAATGTCTTTAAACTTGCAATGAAATGGAAGTAGTAACAGATATTTTCTTCTGTATTGTGATGTGATGTGTAACGGATTATCAAAAAAGTAGAAATGTAGGGTGGAGACTTGGTTCTGTGCAGTGGTTGTTGATTGGATTTTGAGATGTGGGCATTGTACTGAAAAGTTGTGTCAGAAGAATGTGAGATAACAGGGATGGGGTATGAACAAAATGATTAGAGAAGTTCTGCATACATCACCAGAGAGAAACCTGTTAGTTTTCACCACAAATTCCAGTTATGGCATTTAGATTAACCCTTAAATGCATGACTGTTTCGCCAATCATTCTTACATATTGGGGTCTTTATCGACCCGGAACAATATCTAACACGGAAGGATCTCTGTCTGTCGCGATAATTTAAAACTCCTCTGATATTAGAGTAACAATTACAGAAGAATAAAATAAAGCATATTTTGTTACCTTTTGGAGCTTGAAAGTGCTCAGTTTGAGGAAATGTTTCATGCCATCACCACTGTCCTCGTCAAAGCTCATTTCCCAGTAAATTCAGCAAATAATAGGCTAGTTTTATGTTTGAGGTCACGAATATGAGCCATATGCAACTATATAATTCTCAACATCTTCAAAATCAATATTTCGATCGCTAACAGCTTCACCAGATCCATCCAGTAAGAATTACAGTCATATTTGATTGCGTTCAGTACTTGCTCTGCAGTAAATCGCTGAGCCATTTCATGTTTTTCTTATTATTTCGTTTTCTGTCTGAATGAGTCGTCACTTCAGCATTGTGTATCAGACATTGCCACCTTGTGGAATAAAGGTAAATTGCACTTATTCCGTCATCTAAGCTTCATTTATTGTTGTGAATAAAAAATATACGTACACTCATACATACCTCGGGTCGTTTGCGACCCTATACAATTTTTACAAAAAATGAATACAAAAATAGGCATTCTTTTATAATTTTATGATTTTTTTCTTTTTATATTCTTTATAATGAATTGATTTGAGGAATACCAAGAAGGTTGTTGTCTAACTTTAAAAAATGAACGAGGAGGAAGGTAGTGAATGATGCATTTAAGGGTTAAACATTACCAGATCAAAAGATTTTTGAAAAATGAAATGCCCATGGATGAATTGTTCGCAGACGCATTTAGGTGTATGCATAAAAATTTTGCATCGTATCATCCAGATGGATCCGGCGTTTTGGGAGCCTGAAACCACTATTTTTTGAAACCGGGTCCCAGAGTGGATAAATCTGAAAACGACATTGTTGCGTTTTTGTGTGTACAGCCAATCCGTATATTTTGTGAAATGATGATGTCATCACCCCATGTCTTGACCCTAGTCAGACACCGCTATGTCATGTAACAGCAACAACAACAACAATGGCGGACTACATGCTTGTGTTCGTGCCGCAGAAGCTACTGAGCCGATTAGCTTCTCCGTTTTTAGTGTATCTCTGTGGCAGAATTACAGCTCCACATACTGGACTGGAATGTATGCTACATCGTTTTCAGTCTGTTTCAGTGGTTTCATGTGTACGAAGATATTATTTGAGAAAAAACCTTCGCATAGAAAGCTCTGGCTTCGTGTGGATGTGGCCTAAGTCTGTAAGAAAAAAATATTTATTTATTTATTTAGGCTACTTACTTACTTACTTAAAGGAAACATTTATCAAACATCACAATGATGCAAATGTGCCAAATTTAGCCAATGGCTAATTTTTATATGCTGTCCCTGGGCAGGTTGAAGGTCAAAAAATATGCTGAAAAAAGCTTTAAGAACCCTGTTTAATGCTAAATGCCAGTAATGCATATTGCCATACAAGTGGGCCAAGTTTCTGATTACTTAAGTGTCACTGATGGTCGTGTTGTGTCTTCATTTTCTGACCGTGTCAGAAAGTTGCGGAAGTACAGTTAAAAAGTAATTTTTGAAGCTTATTTTTGAAGTCAATAATTCAAGATCAAGAAAAAATTGATTCCTCATGATATGACAACTTTAACATTCAGGTTCATGAATTTAAAGGGTTAGTTCACTCAAAAATGAAAATTCTGTCATTTATTACTCACCCTCATGACGTTTCTCACACGTAAGACTTTCGTTAATCTTCGGAACACAAATTAAGATATTTTTTATTTTAGTAAGACAATTAGCACTTTCAGATGCCCAGAAAGCTACTAAAGACACATTTAAAACAGTTCATGTGACTACAGTGGTTCAACCTTAATGTAATGAAACGACGAGGATACTTTTTGTGCGCAAAAAAAAAAAAAAAAATAACCATATTTTGACCATTTTGACCATATCTAGTGATGGATGATTTCAAAACACTGCTTCATGAAGCTTTACAAATCTTTTGTTTCGAATCAGTGTTTCGGAGCGTGTCTCAAACTGCCAAAGTCACGTGAATTCAGTAAACAAGGCTTTGTTACATCATAAGTGTTTCGAAATTCCAATGGTTCACCATTGGGAGGCGTGACTTTGGCAATTTGATAACGCTCCGAACCACTGATTCGAAACAAAAGATTCATAAAGCTTTTGAAATCGCCCATCACTAGATATTGTCATAAAGTCATTATTTAGTATTTTTGGTGTACAAAAAGTATTCTCGTCACTTCATAACATTAAGGTTGAACCACTGTACTCACATGAACTGTTTTAAATATGTCTTTAGTAGCTTTCTGGGCATTGAAAGTGTTAATTATCTTGCTGGCAATGCAGGCCTCACTGAGCCATTGGATTTTATGAAAAATATCTTAATTTGTGTTCTGAAAATGAAGGTCTTATGGGTGTGGAACGACATGAGGGTGAGTAATTAATGACAGAAATTTCATTTTTGTGTGAAATAACCCTTTAATGTCTGCAGTGGAAACTTCAGCATCACACTCCTTGTCACTTGTCTACAACTGAAATTTAAAAAAAAAAACTATTGAAACTTCCACTGTGCAAGGGGTTGTGGATAAAATTACCATATACTGCATGCGGGGATGCAAACATCCACAATCCTCTAGAAACAGTTTGAAATAGTATCCTTTCAGTGCTATTTTTGATGTAACAATGATTTGGATTACGTAAACACTTTTTTTCACAAAATGGATAGTATATGTAAACAGGAAAAAAGTGATAGTTTTGGCCGTATATATATATGTGGTCTCAGTGGCCTCTGTGTCAGTCTGAACACTCTCACCTGTCTGTGTTTTAGAGATGTAGTCTGGGATGCCCACATATAGTGTTCATGGCCACAGAACAAGTTTTCCAGTACAGTCAGATCAGTCAGCCGTGAGTGGGTTGAGAGCTGCTTCAGAGGGGCAGATGTGAAGGACAGCCTGTGAGAGTCCAGCAGAACCAGAGATGAGCTCACAAGTGCAAAAAGAGAAGTCACTGGCTCTATTCATCTGTATAGAAACGGAAAAGGTGTTGGAAAATTGGATATTTTGTCACTTATTCATCCTCATGCCAGTTTTTGTTCATTATTTGAAAATGTTTCATTGCTCTCATATCTCAAAAATGTTGCAGCTTGGTTCATCTGTATTTGACATCATTGACATCAGACGGTGCTTTGATAAGATCAAACATGCACAGCTGCAAAGCTCCTTTTAATATTCATGAAAGTATCTTTATAGTTCTGCTTAAACATCATTGTTCTTTTTTTAAAGTGGCAGCACCCTCCTCCTCACTCTCATTTCTTTAACCATTGTGACTGTAAATACCACCTTTCTGGACATTATATTGGTACTGATGGAGGGCTTACATGAAGGGTTCATTTGAATAGTGTCAGCAGGTTAAGCATTAGAGAAAAAATTATGAGAAATGAAAGAGAAAAGGTGCAAGTGGTTGATAGTAACTAACGGAGGGCTGGAGAAAGAAACTAATTTTAAAAAGCTGGAAAAGCGGAATAATCGACTTTGGTGTTCGGATAGTGTTCCTATCGACAGACTCCAATGAAATCTGGACTATAGTTAATTTTCTAACTGAGGCTTGAGTGGATGGGTAAAATATTTTTGAGCATTATGTCTCTTATGCTCAAGACTGTATTTATTTGATCGAAAATACAGTAAAAACAGTAATATTGCAAAATATTATTACCATTTAAAATAACTGTTGTGTGATGGATGAATTTTTAGTATCATTACTCCAGTCTTCAGTGTCACATGATCCTTCAGAAATCATTCTAATATGCTGATTTTGTGCTCAAGAAACATCAACGTTGAAAACAGTTGTGCTGCATAATATTTTCATGGAAACTGTGATATGTTAATGTAAATAGGTTGAGAGTTTCTGTATATTTTCATTCAAAAGGATAGTTTACCCATAAACAGTGCTGGGTGGATTACAAATCAGTGATCCGTTACTGATTACAAATTACACAATGAAAATTTTAGTAGTAACATTATCTAGATTACTAATTTTAGGTAAAATATTCAGACTACTTTTTGATTACTTTTAGATTACTTTTAAGCTAACTCATTTATCACTTAGATTTTAATGGGATTATTCTGTACCATATATATATGGCAGAATTTTATTTATTTATTTTGCTATCCGTTTAAGAATTTATCTTCATTCGTGCCACCAAGGAGCAAAGTAGCCATAAGCTATTTTCCATTTTTCTTTCAAGCACTGTGCACAAATCTAAAAACTCATCTGAAATCAGCAGGTCCTTTGGACACGGTCTCCTTATGGCAGCCATGTGTATAAAAGATGGTATTTCCACTTCCTCCTCCTGTCTACTCCGCATCCTGTTCATTCTCTTCTCTCTCTGTCAATCTGTCTATCTCTTCTCAGCTAAGCTGTTTTCACTCAAACGGTTGCTTTGTAGTGAAAACTCAAAAACCCGACCCTCTGATTATTAATTAGCATGCTAAAAGATTTGTTAAGCATATTAAGGCCACCATTACATATAACCTTTGTCGTCCTCTCTTTTTCTCACACATTTACTCTCTATCTGTGTGTTTGTCTCTGTTTTTGACATATACAGACTGAGGGTGGCAGGCATCAAAGGGCAGGAAGAGCAGAGAGCCCACACCCACTGAGCTAACATTTAAACTTCATCCAATCCCACCAGGAACCAAAGGCACAGTGCTGAACGAGAGATTAAACCCAGAAATATGTATAAAAAAATTGACTTTCTCCTGCTTTCAAATTGGTTCAAAGGGACAAAGAAACTTCATCAAAGCACCATGTCCTTCGTTTGCCCTTACATTTAAAAGCTTGGCAGAACATGGATCCAACGTCCTTTAGATATTCAGTTTTATGTCATCAGATGATCGGTGCAAATTTATCTACTGTATCTGTCTGTATATCTTTACTCAACTCCTGCATAAGTGCTGTGCTGACAGGTGAGCTTTTGTACTCAAGTGTCATTTAATGTATGAATTCAATTCCATTTGATAATAAAATATCAAACCAAGTGGCATCTGCAAACAATTTACATTTCTATAGAACTTTACTTTGCTTAGGGGCCGTTCACACTAGATGCAGCCTTTAGTTGTTTATTTATGTAAAAATGTGCAAGATGATTATCATCATCAGTTAAAATTGCTGTTAAATTAATGAAAACAGATTTTTTTGGGTTGAATAAATGCTTATATACTTGAAACCAAACTTCAATGATCAAAAACATGTCTAATCAGTTAAATTAAATAATTGATTATGGATTAGATTAACAACTTATTTTTATCATTAATAATTTAGTACAATTTGTATGATTTAATACAAATATAGTATAAAAAACGGTGGTAATCAAATGAATGCATAAAACTAACAATTTAATTAAAGTTTTAAAATGTAATCAAATGAAAATTTAACTTTTATCTTTTTATTTTTTGGCAAAGTTCTGCACAACAGAGATTTACTAAAATAAAACATGGACAAAAAAAAAGTAATGTTCCTTAAAGGGGTGGTTGATTATGATTTCACTTTTTTAAACTTTAGTTAGTGTGTAATGTTGCTGTTTAATAGAGACGCTGAAAAGGCATACACGCGTTAACCTTCGCCCGGGGGCGTCGGAGTCCGTTTTTGGGCCGATGCAGGGTTCCTTACAATTTCTTTAAGTTAAACCAAACTTTTGATGGGTTGTAATGAAGACCTTTGAGTTTCAGAGTATATCTGACAATGTTTTTCTCAAAAAAATGATGAAAGGCTCATTAAGCATCCTTTCAGAGCAGCTCTGGATATGTTCACACAGTGAACACCAAATTGGATATCTATCCTCAAGGACAACCACACATTTTTTCTACATCCAAAGTATTCCCATTCTGCAAATTTTAACTTCTTTTTTGATGGGAATAGAGATTAGAGATAACACCCTAACCCTGTCTCTGACATTTTCTCCGCTGCACGTGTGTGGTTGGAGAAAGTTGAATCTAAAAAGTCAAGTGGAAGAAGTTGCTTATATCTGATTTTTTTTTTTTTTTTTCAATACCGTAGATAAGCAAATGTGCACAATATGATAATCGTACGTGTTCACACAGTGATGTTTCGTCGTAATGGTATACCGTTACAACCCTAATGTTTTAAAATTCGTTTCCATTTCATTAAACTCAAGAAGATGTTCTGCATGAACAATCTGAAGTTTTTTTATTTATTTATTTTTTTATTTATTTAACCTAATGTAACGTCTCGGTTACATAGGTAACCCTCGTTCCCTGAAGGAGGGAACGGAGACGTACGTCGGACAGACCGACGAATAGGAATCTCACTAGAGAGGCCAATCTACTTCGAGTGTAACTAAAACGAGCCAATGCACATTGGCATGCAATCATATGCATCAGCTGCTCGCCTCGCAGCGCGGGTATATAATGAGCAGCAGGTGCGTTGCATCTTCAGCTTTTCGCTGAGGAGCCGAACCCAGCAGGCGGCAGCATCAGCAGGACATTGCCTGTGGCGACGGGACGTACGTCTCCGTTCCCTCCTTCAGGGAACGAGGGTTACCTATGTAACCGAGACGTTCCCATTCAGTCGGTCACGTTCGACGTACGTCGGACAGACCGACGAATAGGAATCCCTACCAAAGCGCCACAGGAGCTGCCCTCTTCCAGCGCTCTGTCGTGAGCCACCTGAACCCCCTTGCCTAACGACGGTGGGACCAGGCTCACACAGAGAGGGTCGATCACTGTTGTTCCCAAAACCCACTCAGTGCGACAATTGGATAACGCTGGGAAAGCGTAGCCTTACATGCGATAAGGAACGCTGCGGAAGCCATATCCTTCCCCGAAGGAGTTATATGGATAAGTACATATGGACTAACCTTGTAGGTTGTACAACATATGGAAGAACTGGGGTGACTCCACTTGGTGAGAGATGGGTTCTCCCAGAGGGAAAGACACGGGCTTCGTTTAGGAGCAGCCGTGGAAAAAGCCATATGGGATCCCCGTAGGGTCACACATATGGAACCCAGCCTAAATCCGGTTCTCAAGGATACAACGGAGTATAGGCCTGGCGCCAGACGCTCCGGCACGTCGGCTGCCGAAGGGTAACCGGAGGACTCAACAGGGTCTGCCCGTAGGGACTCTCTGGAGAATAGAACGCGCATGTAGCGCAGCAAGCCGACACTAAGCCGGGGCCTCTCCGTGCCTCTGACCTGAGGCGAGAACACGGGAGGAGACCGGCTCGACACGAAGGCTATAGTATCTAGCGAACATGTTAGGTGTCGCCCAGCCCGCAGCTCTACAAATGTCTGTTAGCGAGGTGCCACGAGCCAGCGCCCAGGAGGATGCCACACCTCTCGTGGAGTGAGCATGCAATCTGAGCGGGCAGGGCACGCCCTGAGCTTGGTAAGCCAGGGCGATGGCATCCACTATCCAGTGGGCCATCCTCTGCTTGGAGACAGCCTTTCCCTTCTGCTGGCCTCCGTAACAGACAAAGAGCTGGTCTGAGGTCCTGAAGCTTCGAGTTCTGTCTATGTACAGTCACAAGGCGCGAACTGGACAGAGCAAAGCCAGGGCTGGGTCTGCCTCCTCCGAGGGCAGCGCTTGCAGGCTCACTACCTGGTCCCTGAAGGGAGTGGTAGGAACCTTGGGCACATAGCCAGGCCGGGGTCTCAGTACCACGTGGCTGTCACCCGGCCCGAACTCTAGGCACGATTCGTCGACCGAAAATGACTGCAGGTCCCCTACCCTCTTGATGGAGGCCAATGCCACCAGCAGCAAAGTCTTCATAGACAGAATCTTTAAGTCTGCTGACAGCAAAGGCTCAAAGGGAGCAATCTGGAGTGCTCTGAGCACCAGAGTAAGGTCCCAAGAGGGTATGGAGGGGGAACGAGGAGGATTTAACCGTCTCGCCCCCCTAAGGAACCTGATGACCAGGTCATGCTGACCAACAGATTTGCCATCTATGTGGTCGTGGTAAGCAGATATGGCAGCAGTATGGACTTTGAGGGTGGAGGGGGACAGCCTACGCTCCAACCCTTGCTGCAAGAAGGAAAGCACGACTCCGATCGAGCATCTTCGGGGCTCTTCTCAGCGAGAAGAGCACCACTCGACGAACAGGTTCCACTTCGAGGCATAAGCACGTCTTTTAAACAGTGCAATTGCCGAAGTGATGGTGTTTAAGTACCTCAGGGGGTAAGTTACCTAGAACCTCCGCGTCCCGTCCAGGGACCAGACATGGAGTTTCCAGAGGTCTGAACGCGGGTGCCAAAGAGTGCCCCGTCTCTGAGAAAGAAGGTCTTTCCTCAAAGGAATGGGCCAGGGAGGGGCTGTCGCGAGGAGTGAGAGTTCTGGGAACCAGGTCCGGTTGGGCCAGTAAGGCGCAACTAACAAGACCTGCTCCTCGTCCTCCCTGACTTTGCACAGGGTCTGTGCAAGTAGGCTCACTGGGGGAAACGCATATTTGCGCAGGCCCCGGGGGCCAGCTGTGAGCCAGTGCATCTGTCCCGAGTGTCCCCTCGGTCAGAGAGTAAAACAACTGGCAGTGGGAGGTTTCTGGTGAGGCAAACAGGTCTACCTGAGCCTCTCCGAATTCTCTCCAGATCAGCTGAACCACCTGGGGGTGGAGTCGCCACTCTCCTGGCAGCGCAGCTCGTGATAGTTCGTCGGCCACACGGTTGAGCACACCGGGGACGTGAATGGCGCGAGGCGACCTCAGATGCTTCCGACTCCACAGCAGGAGATGGCGGGCGAGTTGCGACATGCGACGGGAGCGTAGACCACCTTGACGGTTGATGTACGCAACGGTCGCAGTGTTGTCCGTACGGACCAGTACATGCTTGCCCTGAAGCAGGCCTTTGAGGCGGCTCAGAGCAAGGCGTACTGCCAGCAACTTGAGGCAATTGATGTGCCAATGCAGATGGGGTCCCGTCCAAACCCCTGAGACTGCATGCCCGTTGTACGTGGCACCCCAGCCGGTGGCAGAAGCATCTGTGAACACCACAGCATGCCGGGACACCTGTTCTAGGGGCACTCCTGCCCGAAGAAAGAAGGGGTCCGACCACGGACTGAAGGTTCGGCGGCACTCCTGAGTGATTGGCACCCGGAACGTGCCGCGCTGCCACGCCCATCTCGGGACTCGGCCGTGAAGCCAGTGCTGAAGCGGTCTCATATGAAGCAGACCGAGCGGTGTTACAGCCGCAGCAGCCGCCATATGCCCCAGGAGCCTCTGAAAGAACTTCAGTGGGACCGCTGTCCTGCCATTGAATGTATTCCGGCAGTTCAACACCGACCGAGCACGTTCCTCTGTGAGGCGTGCTATCTGCTCGACCGAATCCAACTCCATACCGAGAAAAGAGATCCTCTGCACCGGGGGGAGTTTGCTCTTTTCCCAGTTGACCTGAAGCCCCAACTGGCTGAGGTGTCTGAGCACCAAATCCCTGTGTTTGCACAACTGATCCCGGGACTGTGCTAGAATGAGCCAGTCGTCGAGATAGTTGAGAATGCGAACACCCTGTTCTCTCATGGGAACAAGGGCTCCCTCCACGACTTTCGTGAAGACGCGGGGAGACAGGGCCAGCCCGAAGGGTAGGACTCTGTACTGATATGCTCGACCTTCGAACGCGAATCTCAGGAATGGCCTGTGTCGCGGAAGAATTGAAACATGGAAGTACGCGTCCTTCAGGTCAATCGCTGCAAACCAATCTCGGGGACGGATGCACTCGAAAATGCGTTTCTGCATGAGCATTTTGAATGGTAGCTTGTGGAGGCTCCGATTCAAAACTCGCAGGTCCAAGATCGGTCGTAACCCGCCGCTTTTCTTGGGTACAATGAAGTAGGGGCTGTAGAACCCCGACCTCAAATCGGCTAGAGGGACCGGCTCCATCGCGTCCTTCGCCAGTAGGACTGTGATCTCCGCACGCAGGACAGGGGGATCGGCATCTTTCACTGTAGTGAAGAGGACGTCCCTGAACTTGGGGGGGGGGAGCCGGGCGAACTGAATCGCAAAGCCGACCCTGATGGTCCGAAGGAGCCAGCGAGACGGACTGGGGAGCGCTAACCCGGCTCGCAGAGACCGTACAAGCAGGACCAAAGGGACCACCGGTGTACCCGCAGCAGGGCAGCGAGGTGGAACACAGGGACGCGGCTCGGGGGGCTCTCTTTGTGAGGCGGCCCGAAGCGGCGTCACAGTGTGCTAGGCAACACTTACCTGGCTCCACGGATGGACAGAGGGAGCAGTCGAGGCTTTGGCTGCCCGCTGCTCGCTGCTGTCCGCTGGCGACAGAAGAGGGGGGATGAGAGTGGTGAGGTTTTTCTCCTCCCACTGCTCTCCAAACCCTCTTCAGACCTGGAAATGGAGGAACTGCTCTTTTAAATTTGGGTACCGCTGCCTCTTGGGTCAGTGGCGGAACAGAAACAAACCCAGTAAAGGATTTACCACCTGGCCCTCCTCCAGGGGTGGAAGAGCAGCCCCACCCATCTCTGGGTCGCCCGTCTCAGGGGTGATTCTCACCAACCAGTTAAACAGCTGCAGAGACAGCAGGCGTCATCTCCCCGCAATGGATACAGCAGAGCCTGCTGGGCCGGAGTTTCTTGCAGGGGACGACACCCTTAGCGACGAGCAGACTGAGGGGCGGCCCAAGAGGAACTCAATGGTTTGTCATGGGAAGCTCCCCAATCCGCTACTAACTGAATAGAACCGCTGGGCTCAGTCCTCGACAGTGTCACCGAAAAGGCCACCTCGTAAGATTAGGTAAATTAGGGGGCACTTCTGGACCACTGAGGTGGACATCGTCTGGCTGAGGGCCTGCGCCGTGACTTTGATCACGGTTAGTCAACAAGCGCAGCTCAACCCCAGCACAGAACTACCCTCATGCAAAAAGAGTGCCTTGGCCTCACATGCAGGGTGGGTGTGGTCTGTGTACAGCCACCCCATCCAAGAGGGTAGTGAGAGAGGAAAAACTTATGCAGATTCTGGCACCTTTGGCATTCCATATTTATGGCACCAATATACCCCAATACTGCCAAGTTTTCCATGCACATCTGGAAGACCCAGGAAAGCATGGCTGTACTGTAAACTCCGAATCTGAGTCAGCATAAGCACACACCATTACAGTGGGCAGCGTCACCCTCATTTCCAGAGCATAACAGCACTCTCTCCGATGCTGCAATCGATGTCTGTCCCTCAGCTGGAGCTCTGAATGAAATGCTAGGTTCCCCTATTGAAAAGGACCAGCAATCCAATCCAGAAACTGCACAGCTTGCAATGCGCTAGAGAGGGAGGGGCCCTAGGGGGTTGGTTCCCCGAAGGAACCCCTCAACCTCATGTCACCCAAGCCATATCAGCAAAGTAGACCTCTTCTGGTGCACCAGAGAGGGCGCTACAATGGAGATTATGCAAGGGAACCGCGCATCTAGAGCGTCGAGCGAGCGTTGGGTTGCCGTGACAACCCGCGCTGCAGCCCGGCAGCTCGACGGCACACGACACGCAGAAGAGCGAGAGGTTTGCTCTCGTTGATCTCCACGGTCTCCCAGAGTGTCGGGCAGACCCGCGGCTGTGCTTTTACACACAAGCGGCAGCTGGCCAACAACAGAGGGGACTCAAGCTTCCCGGAGAAAGAAGAGTCACGACCGGCGTGTCGACGTGATCATGTTCTCATATGAAAACATGAACACCCACGATCATCATTTCATCACGCGCCCAGACATGTGAAACGGTGATCGTGGCCGTCAGTGAGGACAGGAACGACCGCATCCAGAAACACAAGTAGGATGTCGTCTTTAAAAAGACGCGAATCTACTCGTGTAAGCTCTTTCAGGGACTTTACTCTTTTAGAAGTGCTGAAGCACGCAGGGGAACGGCCACCGCAACACAGACAGGGATTGTGTGCAGCCTGTCGTGTGCTTTCTCTCTCTTTGAAGGCGCTCACTCTTACCAGCCGTAAAAACGGCTTTTCAGCGCTCAAAAGCGCACCGTACCGGCCGTGAGAACAGCCTTCTGACGCTGTCAAACAGCTATTTGCTCAAAAACGGCAAACGAAACAAAAACAGAAAAAGAGAGGACTTCGACCCCGCTGCTGTGCCGTTCGCCCGCACTCGGAAAAAAAAGAGAAGTTCAACCAAAAAGCTTGACTCGTCTTCTAGCAGACACTCGCTTGCAGAGAACAGGAACAAACACCGTTCGGCTCCGAAGTGAAAAGCTGAAGATGCAATGCACCTGCTGCTCATTATATACCCGCGCTGCGAGGCGAGCAGCTGATGCATATGATTGCATGCCAATGTGCATTGGCTCGTTTTAGTTACACTCGAAGTAGATTGGCCTCTCTAGCGAGATTCCTATTCGTCGGTCTGTCCGACGTACGTCGAACGTGACCGACTGAATGGGAACTATATTTATACATTGCTTAAAGGTGCCGTAGAAAGTCTTTTTAAAATATGTAATATAAGTCTAAGGTGTCCCCTGAATGTGTCTGAAGTTTCAGCTCAAAATACCCCATAGATTTTTTTTTATTATTAATTTTTTTAACTGCCTATTTTGGGGCATCATTAAATATGAGCCGATGTAGGCTGCGACCCCTTTAAATGCTCACGCTCCCCGCCCACGGAGCTCGCGCTTGCCTTTAACAGCATAAACAAAGTTTACACAGCTAATATAACCATCAAAATTGGTCTTTACAAAGTGTTCATCATGCAGCATGTCTAATCGCGTAAGTATAGTATTTATTTGGATGTTTACATTTGATTCTGAATGAGTTTGATAGTGCTCCGTGCCTAAAGCTAACATTACACACTGTTGGAGAGATTTATAAAGAATGAAGTTGTGTTTATGAATTATACAGACTGCAAGTGTTTAAAAATGAAAATAACGACAGTCTCCGTCAATACAGTGAGAAACGATGGTAACTTTAACCACATTTAACAGTACATTAGCAACATGCTAACGAAACATTTAGAAAGACAATTTACAAATATCACTAAAAATATCATGATATCATGGATCATGTCAGTTATTAACGCTCCATCTGCCATTTTTCACTATTGTTCTTGCTTGCTTACCTAGTCTGATGATTCAGCTGTGCAGATCCAGACGTTCTGCCCTTGTCTAATGCCTTGAACATGGGCTGGCATATGCAAATATTGGGGGCGTACATACTAATGACCCCGGCTGTTACGTAACAGTCAGTGTTATGTTGAGATTCGCCTGTTCGTTGGAGGTCTTTTAAACAAATGAGATTTATATAAGAAGGAGACTCACTGTACAGTATGTCATTTCCATGTACTGAACTCTTGTTATTTAACTATACCTTCCCTGGTAGCCTGTTCAAAGCTCTCTCCCATGTTAAACACACCTGGTTTTGTGTTAGGTGTCCTAGTTCATGATAAATGTGAAGTTCTACACCCCGAGTTCACCACCCAGACAAGGATGAGAAATGATGGTCCTAATTGATTCTCATTTTCAAAGGATCTGATGGGCACACAAGTCGGGCAGCTCCTTTAAAAGAACTAATGAGCTTAATCGAAGACACTTGACGATCCATTTAAACCCTCACACCCCCCCTCCCAAGAATTAAACCGTTAAAAGAAAGGCTTGAACTTCTTAATCTCTGCAAATCGTACTAATCCAGCATTGCAGAAATGCAGGCTTCAGAGAGAATGGATTCTTAAGCCTACTACACTGTGCATAGGTGTTGCTTAGCACATCTGTGGGGGAGTGTGCGCCGTGGATCCATTCATATGTTTATGAGGCGAGGGTTAAAGTCATAGTTTAGGGTGAGAGAATGAGAAGTTTGCTTCCGTTTCTCTCTCTCACTCACTCCATTTCGATGTCTTCTGCCTCCTCTATGCCCTCCGGGAGCCCAGTGTTTATTGGCTGCCTGAAATACACCCATCTTTCCACCAGCCCCCGGCTAGCATTGTCTCAACAAAGCCTGTTACTTGATGGTTCAATAGGGGCTTTTTGGGTGTGATTTCCCTGCTGTTGCCTGCTCTCTCTCTCTCTCTGTCTCGGTATAGCTGCCGTCTCGGCTCAGGAGCATGGCGAATGGGATCAGAAGCAAACAGCCTTACTGATAACGATGAAGGGCAAATATTGAAGCCTTATTGTTTGTTTTTTCTAGCTCCCCTGCTTCTGTCTGCGTCTTTCACATTCTGATTTATATTCACCTAAACTCTGACATTAACTCTCCATCTCTATTCAGGCTTATTTCCAAACCTTTGGAGAGCATATTCTGATTAATGTGGAATGCCTTTTAATGCACTTTAAACCAGTGATGCTTTACGTCTAGTTCACTGACTTGTGGTCATCATCATGAACATCATGAAGTGATTTCCGTGATGTTTATTCAACCCTCCCACCCTGCCCCCAATCTATAATTAGTCATAATTAGATTTTTCAGGACCATTTTTTACCCTCTCTCTATCTTTACAGGTAAACTGTCTGTTTTTGTTGCTGAGCCTTTAAATGCCTGTTCACACCAACGATAGCTATATTAACATTCACATCATCACACAATAACATTATGTTTATTATAAGTTTATTATAAGATTATTATAAGCGTGCACTGCCATTTTGTTTTCTGTCGCTTTAAATGCAGGATGCACTGCACGATTTTTGCTGTCCATGCAAGATTGCCATCGTGAAACAATCGTGGCAATTTCTGTGATCATGGATCTTAATTGGTGGTCCTATATCGGACAGTGCCACAAATTCAGCATTATCAACGCACAGTGTGTTTGCTGCTACGACCCTATGTCTACTGACCATCCATAAAAATGCAACATGAAATCAACACGACATGGTGCTAAAACTTAAAACTGCTTAACCTCAAGCTCTTTTCCCTTCTTCTTTTGCCGCTTCCTTTTTTCCCCCAGCACACATAAATAGGATTTGCTAAAATCGTGCAGTGTATCCCAGGCTTTAAAGGTGGATTCTGATTGGATGTCAATGGTTTTAACATTCATCAGCTGGAAAAAAATTCTGATTTGCAATGATATCGTTTCTCTGACATTATCGTTATAGTTGTGGTAACTTCCCTTTTTTCATAAAATTAGAATGATTATTAAAGGGGCCCTATAAAGCCCCTTTTACAAGAATAAGAATAAGTAATATAAATCTCTGGTGTCCCCAGAATGTGTCTGTGAAGATAATTTATTGTAGCTTGTCAAATTTGCTCCTAATTGGGGGTGAGCAAAAACACGCTGTTATTGTGTGTGTCCCTTTAAATGCAAATGAGCTGCTGCTCCAGGCCCACTTTCAGAAAGAGGGCGGAGCTTTAACAGCTCGCGCTTTGGTTGCTCAACAACAACAAAGCTGGAGAATCTCACACAGCCAAAATGACAATTGTCATGGTTCTTATCAGACGGATTGGTGTACTTGCACACTGTTTCTATCTAATAAACTAAAAAAAAAAAAAGATAAACTAAACCAGTTGTGTAATATTACATTGAAATTATACCAGTTTATACTTCAGAAATTTAAAGGTGCCATAGAATGTCTTTTCAAAAGATGTAATATAAGTCTAAGGTGTCTCCTGAATGTGCCTGTGAAGCTTCAGCTCAAAATACCCCATAGATTTTTTTTTAATACATTTTTTTAACTGCCTATTTTGGGGCATCATTAACTATGCACCGATTCAGGCTGCGGCCCCTTTAAATCTCTCGCTCCCTGCCCTCCCGAGCTCTCGACTATAAGTGCAGTTATACAGTGCATAAACAAAGTTCACACAGCTAATGTAACCCAACCTGCAATGTCACTGAGCGATGATGCTTGGGCACTTTCCCATTGAGAATGGGCAACATATTTCGATCTAAAGTATCCAGATATCCAAATTTGTTGCCCATTCTCAATGGGAAAGTGCCCAAGCATCATCGCTCGACGATATTGCTTGGCAACATTGCTCAAAAAGTTGCCCCGTGTATCATCACCTTAAACTTAACTTCAGTGCCTTATGGTGAGGTAAGTTAAAATGCTGGCTCAATTTTGGAAAAAAAAAATAGCTAGCGTACCAATTCAGGCTAATATTTACCTAATGATTTGCATGGTTTTATACGTTGCTAAATCACCAATATGCATCATAAATATTTGGACAAATTTGCTTTCCACTCCTCCCATGTGCTTCTCCTTCACAGTCTGGCAGAAATGATAGGTGCTTCCAAAATATATGGTCACATGACAATAAATGTGTACGGTTTCCAGGATACATGGGGTGGTTCAACTTACCCACTGGCTAGGTGAGCAATAGTACAAGTTTACTACATCAGAACAGCCGTACATATGGAGCTGATTATGTGAAATTTACAAATTAGTTACACTGCATTAGTTTACAAATCATATACTATGATAAAAGTGGTTTGCAGTCTTGACGTAGTATTGTGCAAGGAACTCCACATAAATAAGTCTTTAGAAATCTATAATCAGTCCCTGTAATCATTAGAGTTTTATATAGGTACATTTTTTGGAGTTTTGTAGAATTGTAGGTAGAGGCACGTTTTATCCAGTGAGCCTATTTTGGATTCTTTATGTGTGATCATATCCTTTTTCAGGTTTATTCAGTGTTTATGCTCACTGAGGAATAGGACTGAGTTACCTTTTTGGGCTTTTTCGCTTGGCTGTAAGTGTCTGTCCAGGTCAGGGGGCTTCTGTCTCGATGGTGAGATGCTCACTGGTTTGAAGAGATCACCCTCAGGCGCCGGCTGGAGCTCTGACAGATGGTGTCAATACACTGCATATCGAGAGAGAGAGAATGAAAGAGGAAGAGAGCAACAAAATGAGACAACAAGAGAGTGAGGAACAAGCGATGGACACCTAGCACGTCTGTCCTTGGTGTGTGATGCGACTGCTGATTGGTTCTGACAGGCCCTTTAGAAAGGCCGTCAGCCTCAGGGCTGGAACTCTGTTGGTCCGTGCTGGATGAGAGAGGTGTGGCCTCAAACTTTTGTAGAAGTTTAATTGAAATAACTTAAAGGAATACAGTAGTTCATCCATTTACTCAACTTATGTTGTACTAATCCAGTATGATTTTATGTGGAAAACAAAAGGAGATTAGGCTATCTGTGGATCTTTAAAAAATTCAAATTTTAAAGGTGCCCTCGAATGAAAAATTGAATTTACCTTGGCGTAGTTAAATAACAAGAGTTCAGTACATGGAAATGACATACAGTGAGTCTCAAACACCATTGTTTCCTCCTTCTTATGTAAATCTCATTTGTTTAAAAGACCTCCGAAGAACAGACGAATCTCAACATAACACCGATTGTTACGTAACAGTCGGGGTGTACGCCCCAATATTTGCATATTCCAGGCCATGTTCCCAACATTATGAAAGGCATTAGACGAGGGCAGGCAGTATTAACGTCTGGATGTGCACAGCTGAATCATCAGACTAGGTAAGCAAGCAAGAACAATAGCGAAAAATGGCAGATGGAGCAATAATAACTGACATGATCCATGATATCGTGATATTTGTAAATGTGTCGTTGGCATGTTGGTAATGTACTGTTAAATGTGGTTAAAGTTACCATCGTTTCTTACTGTATTCACAGAGACAAGAGCCGTCGCTATTTTCATTTTTAAACACTTGCAGTCTGTATAATTCATAAACACAACTTCATTCTTTATAAATCTCTCCAACAGTGTAGCATTAGCCATTAGCCACGGAGCACAGCCTAAAATTCATTCAGAATCAAATGTAAACAATATAACAGTTTATAATACTCACATAATCCGATGCATGCATTCCGCATGCATGACAAACACTTTGTAAAGATCCATTTGAGGGTTATATTAGCTGTGTAAACTTTGTTTAGGCACTGTTTAAGGCAAGCCCGAGCTCCGTGGGCGGAGAGCACGAGATTTAAAGGGGCCGCACAGCATAAATCGGCTCATATTTAATGATGCCCCAAAATAGGCAGTTAAAAACTTATTTAAAAAAAATCTATGGGGTATTTTGAGCTGAAACTTCACAGACACATTCAGGGGACACCTTAGACTTATATTAAATCTTGTAAAAAAAAACGTTCGATGGCACCTTTAAGTCCCATTAAATGTGTTTAATATCTTAAAGGGATAGTTAATCCAAAAATGAAAATGTTCCCATGATTTACTCACCCTCAAGCCATCCTAGGTGTATATGACTATCTTCTTTCAGACAAACACAATCGGAGATATATTTAAAAATATCCTTATGTAACAGAGGCCAGCTAGTAGTTGCTGTGCAGGTAAACCTCATTCCTCTAATCTCAAGAGATGCTCTAGCGACTGATGCTAGAGGTTGCAGCCTTTAGCCTCCTTGTTAGAGCGTCCGACTCCCACGCCCGAGACCCGCGTAGGGCAGGGTGAGAAGGACCTGGACTAGAGGGGTTACACTTAGTCCTCCAAAGTTTATAATGGTTGTGAATGGGGGGCCACTTTTTCAACAACAGCAAAATAAAACAAAAAAAACAAAAACGCATCCATCAATAATCAAAGTAATTCATACAGCTCCAGTGGATTAATAAAGGCCCTTTGAAGCAAAACAATGCATTTTTGTAAGAAAAATATCCATATTTAAAACTTTATAAATTCAAATGACTAGCTTCGGGCAGAGTCAGCAAGTCTATATAGGGCTATGTAACAAACTCAAGCTCCTCTTCTCTTATATCAAAATCCTCCAACATTTCTCTTTAAAATTCCCCACTTTAGACTTCTAATTTGTGACTGGTGTTTTGTTTAGCCCTCTCCTCTGCACCTCCGCGTATGTCATTGCGTCATTGCGTGGGGTCAGAGGTTGCTGCCCAAATCGACTGGAAGATAGTTATTTGTATTTATAAGGTTCTAAATTTTGGATATTTTTCTTACAAAAATGTGTTGCTTCGCTTCAAAAAGCCTTTATTAACCCACTGGAGCCGAATGTATTACTTTGGTTATAGATGGATGCATATATATATATATATATATATATATATATATATATATATATATATATATATATATATATATATATATATATATATATATATATGCATCCCCCCATTCACGACCATTATAAACCTTGGAGCGCTAAGGATATTTTTAAAAATATCTCAGATTGTTTACGTCTGAAAGAAGATCATATACACCTAGGATGGCTTGAGTAAATCATGGGAACATCTTCATTTTTGTGTGAACTAACCCTTTAAATAGCAGGGTGGGGGGAAATCACTCAGCCATAATTACTATTTATAAAGTTCAACAAAACACATTGTTGAGTTTATACCTTATTTACTGACAAAATGTAAATCTTTATTTTTTTATGAAATTGGTCTTAAATTTTTTAGTAAAAATGTTGATGTCTAAAATGTGTATCTTCTTCAACATGCAGATACCCTGGAGATGCTAGGCTGCATATTTACTCTGCATTTGCCATGTAGTGAAAGTGAATAAAGATGGACAGTCATATTGCGTTTTTTTTTTAATTCTACTTTGCTGCTTTTCTATTGTTTTTCTATGTAAACATGCTAGACGAACCCGTTTGACCATTGCGCTAGTGTCTTCCTACGTCTCGAATGGCGTTCTAAAAGCATCCCTTTTGTGTTCCACAGAAAAAATAAAAATAAAAATGTGTCATACAGTTTGGGAACGACATGAGGGTGAATAAATGATGCCCTAATTTCCATTTTTGGTTGAACTATAACTTTAAAATACTTTATTCCTCCTTGTCCACATTCAGCAACATCAAAACCGATCTAGATGTGAAGTGTCAGACGTATGCAGAAGTCTCTGTAGAACACGTTTGTCAGTACGCCTGCCTCAGGAAATGTTCCCATTTAATGCGACCCGTAGTCTCAATCACTGAGAGAAGGCTGCAGCGCTGCCTCGTGACCTGCTGACTACACAGTTTGGATCACACACATTTAGAAACATGCCGGTCATTAATCAAAATGATTGACAGCTCACTTCACCCTGTTTAGACATATTTATTGCCACTTCTATGATGTATGTGTGATGTCTGTGAGATCCACAGCTGACACGAAAAGAATCTGGATATGAAAGAAACAGATACTTCATCAAATTACTCGCTGTTAGATCAAAAAAACATGAATAATGTTTTTTTTTTTTTTTTTTTAATGCATGAATAATGTTCCTCAGGAGAGCCTGGAGATTTTTGTCATGGTGTGAGTAGAAATTTGCCTTTTTGAAATACTATCATTTGGAAACTCTGAAGATTTGCAGACTAATTAGGCTTATTTGCATGCAGTGAAAGTGAGCAGCTGACAGCGTCCACTGCCGGCCAAGAGAAAGATGCTTTTAATGAGAGCTCACTGCTGTGTTAACGGAGTCCCCTGCCTCCTCAGACCCTCGCAAACACACACACTCACGCAAACAAGTTACATGTAACCCTCCTCTGAGGCTCCGCCCCCACAGCCATGTTGCCTTAGATACACATTTGTCAGCTCTCCAATTTAAAATAAGAGTGATAATTACGACGTTATCATTAACAGCTCTATTTTAGGTTGAACATGCTAAGCTGAAATATGTTTAAGATTAACAAGTGAAGTTCATTAACAGAGTGTCATAGTAAAGGATTCTGGTGATGTAATGTTGCAGTTAGACAAAAAACACACTTCTTGCATCATCTAATCATCATCCAGAACATGTATTTACATTAAATAAATAAATAAATAAATAAATGAAAAGTTGGCTTGCTCTTTTGTATGCATTGTTTCATTGTGTTTTAGTTTGGTTTTGTTGTGCTCCTGTTTGTCCGAGTTCTTGTGGCCGGTTGCATAACCACTTAGTCTAGTTTTAAAAGTTAAGACACTATTTTTTTCTTGAAGAGTGGTCCTAATTTTTTAAAAGTCTGTTACATGAAAAGGTAGATTGGTGTAAATGGAATTGGAAAAATAACATTGATTACCCCTTGGTTAACTGCAAGTTGGTCAAACTAGTTCTTAAGACACAGTCTTAATATAGTGACTAAGTTTATGCAACTCAGGTCCATTGTTAGTTGCAATGGTTTCTGATTTGAGTTACGCACCTGTTCCACGTTATGTTGATTATGTTGATACTCAGTCCTTTGTTCCACGTTAATGTTATTTTAAGTGTAATGCTATTGCTCTTTGTGTTAAATCTATTTCATCATTGATTCTGTCACACATCTCTCTGGTCGATTTTCTACATGCTCATGACTTATGTGTATGTGTATTTAGTTAAAAGCAAAAACACATTTCTTCTGTATTGTATAATTAAAAATAAATAAATAAATATATAATTATGGCTGTCAAACAATTAATACAAAATAAAACTTTGAGTTTGCCTAATATATGTGGGTGTACTGTCTGTAATTATTATTAATATATAAATACAAACACATTCATATATATATATATATATATATATATATATATGAAGAGTTCATTTGCAAAAACCGATAAACGCCATTTTTTAAAAAAATGAACTAAGTGCTGTGCATTATTCTCCATATATAGCACGTTCTGTACCCTAAATCCATTTTGTCAGAAGAGCCGGTTTTGCCCACTTTCAGGCATCGCAAGTTCACGTTTTACAGCAGAAGCCGACAAGCGCCCTTGTTTGTGTACAGACAGAAACTGATAAGTCCGTTTTAGCGAATCAGCGCGCAGTATTCAGGTCAGGTGACAAGGCTTCTAGTCACTTCAAAAAGACGCGCTAGCTGAGGGAAGTTTTATCAAAGCTCACTAAAAGTGATCGAGGATTTATGATTTCGACTCCTGTAAGTCCTTGTACACCATACACGACTTACATGCTGAAAAATTGGTTGTCCTTTTGCTTGTGTGTGTGTGTGTGTGTGTGTGTGTGTGTGTGTGCGCGCGCACGTGCGTGTGTGGATGAGTGTGTGTGTGTGTACTTGTGTGCCGATCTGTGTGTGTGTGTGTGTGTGTGTGTTTGAGAGAGAGAGAGAGAGAGAGCGTGTGTGTGTGTGTGTGTGTGTGTGTGTGTGTGTGTGTGCCGATCTGTTTGTTTGTGTGTGTGTGTGTGGGTGGGTGGGTGTGTGTGTGCGTTTGTGTGCACATGTGTGTTTGAGAGTGTTTTAAATGCAATTACTTGGGTTTTGTTTAACTATGAAACATGAAATGTGGAGTTATCTGCTTTTGCCAAAAAATGACTGTTGGAGTTATCTGCTTTTGCTAAAAAACAAACTTTTAATATATATATAAAACATACTTTCAATGAATTTTATTTTTTTAATTTACCTGTATTTTTTAGAGTTATCATTTCTTAATCAAAACAGCCCAACTGCAGTTTGATTGTTATTACTTGAAATGCACAATAAAAAAAACATGATTTGTGAGAATTCATAAAAATGGAGTTATCTGTTTTTGCAAATAAACTCTTCATATATATATATATATATATATATATATTTTTTTTTTTTTTTTTTTTTTTTGAGAAATATTTACAAGTATATGTATTGATTTATATTTTTATATAATTTATATTATATATTTTGTACATAACATATTTCTCTTGAATATATACATTAATTTGTGTGTATTTATATATACATATTAATTACACACTGTACTCACACATATATGTATGCGATTAATCGTGATTAATCATTTGACAGCCTTTATATATATATATATATATATATATATATATATATATATATATATATATATATATATATATATATATTACACTGCAGCTCACACATTTTAAGACATTTGTGACCAGAAACGCATTACGCAACTGTAAGAGTAAAAAAAAAAACATTTAAAAAAAAAAGGGTTTGTAAAGAAGATTGGGAATTCTTAAAGGTGCAGTGTGTAAATTTTAGAGGCATCTAGCGGTGAGGTTGCGAATTGCAATAGAGAAGCTACAGTGGCCAACACAGGACAAAAATGTCGTTGTCTGAGACAGAAGAGATTAGCCAGTCAAGCAAACGTGCTCTGTAGAGAAGTTTGTCCATTTACATTAACCTACTTGATATTGGTAGTTAGAAGTAGCCTATTAGGTTATGTTCTCATTCATTCTAAATTTGGGTAAGATTGTAAGTGTCTTTTGGTCACTTTTCCTTGAAGAGAAAGATTGTTAATTGTATTTTTGCTAATATTATTTTTAATATTATCAGATATTATATCAAACATTGCCCAAATATTGGTGGATTTTGAAGTTATAGTCAGAAGACTTTAACGTTATAGATGTGTTAGCATTAGACTGGTGTGATACTGACCTTTTCTGGGTGAAGTTATAAACAATTTTGAATAGCCTTCACATTTATCTACAGAATTACATTAACAATCTAAATTCAAACAGCTTAGAAGACATGGATTACACCACTGGAGACGTATGGATTACTTTTATGCTGCACTTTATGTGCTTTTTGAAGCGTCAAAGTTTTACTGACCATTCAACTGTATTGTATTGTCCTACAAAACTAAAATATTTTTCAAAAAAATCTAACAAAGTCATACACTTCTGGAATGGCATGAGGTTGTGATAAATCATGAGAATTTTTGTTTTGGGGGAGAGCTGTAAACTGACAAATGTTCAATGAGTCAATGTTTTTTTGTTTTTTTTTTCTTGGTAAGAAACGTTACAAATATAGCTTGTACTGAACCTTGCACAAGGTTATACAGAAATATAAATGGATCAAATATGGCTTCAACGCATTTTTTAATAGATTGAGATTTCGGCCTCACACAGCTCTGTTTTATGGAAAAAGTTAGAGATAAAAACTGATTTGATTGTTTTTTGCTGATTTATGCATATTTGTATTAGGAGATCAAGTGTATGGTGTTAATGTTGTGCTCCAGACATCATCTAACCCAAACACCACGCAGGGAGCCACGACATCACTTGAGATTAACCCTGATCTCTGCAGTCACCTTGAGCGGAGAGGCTCATGGGAGGTAATTGTGCTCTGACAGAGCCTGTGGCGCTATAGGCAAGGATCCCCATCCACACGCTCCTATACGCACACAAATATATAGACCGCTCGCCTGTCATTAAAGCGAGAAGCAAGAGCCCCCTCAGGGACAGAGATGGATGAGGTGTCAGCCCTGAACCTGTCCACAGAGACACAGGGACCTGTCAGCCCGACCCAACCGCACCACGGCCAACCATTAGAGCTTCACGCATGGCCCACAGCCGCCCATCAACGGCTCAGGCTAGGAAACTTTGTGGTGTGCCGGAGCCTCTCTTTCAGGAAGAGAGGAGAGGCTGATAGACCGGGACAAAAGAATTGGCTCCACAAAAGTGAGCCATCAGGTAGGACAATAGGGAGCCAATTCATCAATTTCAAGAGCAGCTTCACCTTTAGTGCAGTTTAAGGTACTGTAAACTTACGAGAAACGGAGGAGTTCTGGGAGACATAGTGTAAGAGACACTTAAAGGCTTGGAGAGATTTATTGTACAGACTGTGCTCGCTGGCACAATGCTCCCCGATACCTCTTTGTCTGGCTGTACTGCTCTATCCGTAACCCCATTACAAAAATGTGTAACTAGGTTTTTGCATTGTGGGAAATCATTAAAACAAACTGTGAGTATGTAGTCATTTAGCACTGGGGTTTCCAACTAGTGGGACATGGTGATGAAGAAAAAAATTAGATATAGAATTTCAAAGGCCTGGTTTCACAGATTAAGCCAGGATTAGGCATTAGTTCAATTAGGACATTTAAAGGGTTAATTCACCCAAAAATGAAAATTATGTCATTAGTGACTCACCCTCATGTCGTTCCAAACCCGTAAGACCTCCGTTCATCTTCGGAACACAGTTTAAGATATTTCAGATTTAGTCCGAGAGCTTTCTGTCCCTCCATTGAAAATGTATGTACGGTATACTGTCCATGTCCAGAAAGGTAATAAAAACATCATCAAAGTAGTCCATGTGACATCAGTGGGTCAGTTAGAATTTGTTGAAGCATCAAAAAAACATTTTGGTCCAAAAATAACAAAAACTACGACTTTATTCAGCATTTTCTTCTCTTCCGGGTCTGTTGTATATCCGCTTTCACTCCACAGTGACGCTGCTTCTTCTTTTTCTTTCCTGTTTTACGGCAGATGGCATCCAGTTTATTGGTGCATTACCGCCCCCTTCTGCTCTGGACAGTGACGCAATTATGACTTCCGCGACATGCACACCTATGCACCATTTTAAAAATATAGCAATACCAAAATACAAACAATGTAGAATAGCTTGAATACAGCGTGCGTCTCCCTCAGACTGTACCGGCGCACCGGATAACACGTCAGCAGCGTCACTGTCCGGAGCAGAAGGGGGCAGTAATGCACCAATAAGCTGGATGCCAACTGCCATAAAACAGGATAAAAGAAGAAGAAGCAGCGTCACTGCGGAGTCGTGAACGCGGATATACAACAGAACCAGAAGAGAAGACAATGCTGAATAAAGTCGTACTTTTTGTTATTTTTGGACCAAAATGTATTTTTGATGCTTAAAAAACTTCTAACTGACCCACTGATGTCACATGGACTACTTTGATGATGTTTTTATGACCTTTCTGGACATGGACAGTCTACCGTACATACTATCTTAAACTATGTTCCGAAGATCAACAGAGGTCTTAAGGGTTTGGAACGACATGAGGGTGAGTCATTAATGACATAATTTTCATTTTTGGGTGAATTAACCCTTTAAAAAAATGTGGAAAGAAATCTGGCTTAATTCGCAAAGTTCTAAAGGTGTTTCATCATGCAAAAAGTTGAACCATGAGAAGCACTTGCTGCTCTACTTTTAGCTGAACTCTCTGGAAAAACTTTTTTTTTACCAGAATCCCTAGTTGTCTGACATTGCCTTACATTGACTTTTTTCATGATTGGAGAACTTTCCAATTAAAATCTGACTCATTAAATGAACTAGATATTTGTAAACTCAAGATAGCTCATGTGAACGTGCATGGTTATATTCCTGGCACGGTCTGTCTTTTTAGTTGAGCTCCTATCAACTATTTGTTGGGGGGATTTTGTTTTATTGCCTTTTGATAAGCAAGAAAATACAAATCAATGCTGTACTTTCTGCTGAAGAGGTTTTCGAAAAATAGCATTTTAGTTTTAATTAGCATAGTCCAGAAATAAATATTTCAGGAATGCAAAATCTCCTAACAATGACGCGTGGACTGAGCTGGAACCGCTCGTGTTATGGAGCTATTGATTTGCTAATTGTGCTCCGTCTCAGTTCTTTGTTCCAGTGGGTTGTGTTTAACCTACATGACTCTGAATTTCTCAGGACCGCAGCTTGTTAAAAAGAAACTCCTACACTTAACATCTGAGAATGCATTGACTTGCTGTGCCCCTCTGGAAAAGGATTTCTATATAACTTTGAAAAAAGCCTGCATTTCTTCTTTTATCTAGGTCTAAAAGATGTGACATTCTTGGCAACAATACGATGACTGTCAGCCTCCTCGATATTTCGCACAGATGACTTTGATAGCTGAGAGTACGGGGGATCTCCGGGGACTTTGGCGGGCTGAGGCATCCGTAGGGCTCGCAGCAGGTTGTCTGGTTTCTCGATCTGTAGGGTGCTGTTGTGGTCCACGGGGTCATCTCGACGTGTCTGTTATTCTCTCAACACCTGGGATTATGCAGTGTCTCTTTGAGTCTTAAAGGATTTGGGCAAATCAGAAAGGGCAAGTCCACCAAGACTGAACTGAAGCCCAGCTATGGATTCAGATAAGCCGACTTACTCCATGGATGGTGCAACTGTTCTCCGTGCAGTGAAACAGCTGCTGTCCCTGAGCTGTGGCTTCGTGTTGGCTGGTTTCGTGCTGATCTCAGCACAGCTCCTGGCACCCTCTGTCTGATGGTTCCCTGGTGTGGGCGCTATGAATAGCTCTCTACCCCTCTCCATTTCCTCCTGTGTCCTGGCAACACTGATCCGCTGGCTGCCGGGTGCTGCAACATTGAAGCTGACAAAGCAAGGAGTGCAGAACTATCTGGAAAGCCAGATGTGAATATGTGTCCAAATGTAATTTGGAGAGCGAAAGCAAAAATGGGTAGATTTAAATACGTAGCTCAAAAAATGAATATTCTTATGTTTCAGGAATATGTTCTGGTCAAGCTCAGGAAGACAGTATTGATGGAAATTAAGGGCTTAAAGGGTTAGTTCACCCAAAGGCCTCCATTGCCAGAAATGTCACTGTCACCTCTCAAGATCCAGAAAGGTACTAAAAACATATTTAAAACAGTTCATGTGAGTAGGCTACAGTGGTACTACCTAAATATTCTAAAGCGACGAGACTATAATGACTTTTCAACAATATCTAGTGGTGGGCAATTTCAAAACATTGCTTCTGAGCTTTACTAATCTTTTGTTTTGAATCAGGGATTCGGCTGTGCTGTATCGTGAATAAGTCACGGCTGAAGGGCGTTGTTAGACACGATGCGAAGCGGAGTAACCCCTTCAGCTGTGACTTATTCACGATACAGCACAGCCTTGAGTACCTTATTGCTTTTATAAAACAGTTATCACATAATAAAATATAATAAAATACATAATAAAAGACTGAATTGACGCAACTGACAAATGCTTTGACTAGCGCTGTCAGTCACGGGAAAACCCCTTAAATGTTAAAAGGACAAGATGATACATCGGACATTTAAACAGATTTTTTATTATGAACATAGGACTGCAGGTAATAAACTCGCTCACTCGATCGATTTTCTCACAACACTCTTCTACATAATACAGTAAGCTTCAATGAACAATATCAATTGAGAACATACAGTTTACGTTGCTAAGAGTGGATGGTATGGTGTTGCGAACCATTGGGTGAAGCGGTCATAGCCATGTTTTATCGTGAATAAAACACAGCTATTGACCAATCAGAATCAAGGACAGAAACTAACAGTTTATATATATATATATATATATATATATATATATATATATATATATATATATATATATATATATATATATATATATATATAAATCGTTGCAATCGTTGTATATAATCAAAGTATTATGGTATTACTATTCGTCGGAATCAAAATCAGAATCAGAAAGAGCTTTATTGCCAGGTATGTTGTTTACACATACTAAGAATTTGTTTTAGTGACAGAAGCTCCACAGTGCAACAGAGTGACAGCGACAAGACAAGACACATAATAAAAAGAATAAAATAATGATATACAAATTTACAAGATAGACAAAGTGCAAAAAAAAAAGCAAAAAACAATATATAATATAGACATATAATATTAATTGTTATCACTGTACCATGGTACTGCCATACAGTTTTGTTAAAGAGGGCTATAAACACATGGCAAGCTGATGTTAAAAACCCTCATACCTTTCCTTTCCTTCTTTTAAAGCTGTCATATTCACACACAATGAGGGCTAAGAGTTCAGAAACCTCCCCGTTGCCTCTTGCCGCTATCATTCAAATATGGGTCAGTATGTCATCTGTCTGAGACAAAAAACAAAACCCAAATGATGAATAAAAGGACCTCAGATCCTCAGACTAAAAACAATTCCAGCAGAATCGGATTAAAATGCCCGTCGTCTTTTCGTCCACAATAGTGGTGCTTCACAAACACATTGAGGAGCAGGTGGAGGCAGAGTCCAAGCCAATTCTTTTGCAGAATGCAGTCTCACTTGCCTTGATGAGCCATTGTCTTGGTTACAAGGGAATATAAAAAAACAGGACGTAACTGGCACAAATGGTCACCGTGATTCTTTAGCGCCTAAATCCCCAGCTGGCCTGCGACTCGCCAGTTGGGTGTGTTAAAAGGACCAGATATCAGTGCGTGGGTCGCTGCCAGTCTTCTGGCCTTGAGTAATTAGCCCGCTCTTCACACCAACGCTGAGCTCACCAGAGGAAGCAGCAGTGGGTCTGGAAGAATGCGTCATCATGGTAATACACACACACATACACACACACACACACTGTTCTACCTCGCTGTTTATTGTGATTTTTGGCATCATTTGAGGGCAGAACACAACACTTTACTGAAATATTTCGACTATTATCCAAAAGTTGCCACTGAGTGTAAATAGCAGCACACCTAAAAACTAGCCACTAGCTATTTAACTTTACTTTTTTCCACTTTATGTTTCAATACCTACTGAGCTGTCTACAGAGGGATCATTTTAAAGGGATAGTTCACCCAAAAATGAAAATTCTGTCATTTACTCACCCTCAAGTTGTTCCAAACCTGTATGAATTTCTTTGTTCTGCTGTACACAAAAGACGACATTTGAAAGAATGTTTGTAACCCAGCAGATCTCGCCCCCCATTGACTACTTTAGTATACTACTACAGCAGAACAAAGAAATGCATACAGGTTTGGAACAACTTGATGGGGGACTAAATGATAAAATTTGGGTGAATTATGCCTTTAAGACTTCATAGGCCTCCCAATGTAAAGGCTCTTTCAGAAGGAACATAATTATGCAGCCTATACTGAGATACCTGCCAGAATGAAGAAGGCAATCCCATAAAGCAGTGAAAAAGAAATGAGAAGAATTAAAAAAAATATACATTACTGTTAGAGTTTATATATGTGTGTGTGTAAAAAATATGTATATTTATTATATGTATTTTTTAGCATCATTTCATTTAATACTAAATATTATTGATAAAACAGTACTATTTTTAAGAATACTAGAATACTATTGTATCAAATTCTTTTGTGTGCTGTGTATTTGTATTTTTATGCTTATACTGTAAATTAATTTATATAACTGCTATTTTTGCATATAGGGTGAGTCAAAATATAAGATTTCACCACCTTTGAGGATGGTATGCAACACTACCAATAATAATTTAGTCAATTACCCCAAAAGGGTAAATAACACACATAATCATTGTCTTAAAAGCTCATTGCCGTCTATTTAACTGGTTTTGTCCATTAGAACTTTAAATCAAAGATTCTAAGCTTCATTTGTCTTGTAAAAGATCTTGTTTGTGTACAAGGTAGTCTTCTGCTCATAATTAACAGCTTAATTCCATTGTGGCGTTTCACATTATGGCTTTTAGCAAGTTCTGTCATTACACATAGCGTTTGTTTGAAAGTCTTCGGGGAGAGAATGAAAGCGTATTTTCTGCTCCATTTACTGTTTAATGAGTGATTCTGTCAACTTTTCTCCATGCACACTGTGCATACATAGATGGTTGATATATCTGGACTAGTAGGCTACAATATATTTTATCCATTTGGCAGACACTTTTTATTTAAAGTAATTATACAGAATGTATAATAATGGCTTGAATTCCATGCAAATCAAGCCGTTGTTCTAGCTGTTGCTAGTGCAATGCTTTACCAATTACATCTTGTTTTTAGATTTTTGTTGCACCTGTTAATAATCATGACAACGATGGTACACAATATGTGTAAAAAAAGACTATTCCAAAGCACTAAGCAAACACAAATGACAATCTTCAACCAAAACCTGCTTAGGTTCAGAACCCAAACCAAGTTCTGCTAGTCTTTAAGTCTTGGTTTATGGCTGAGTTTTAGATATTTCTATTCAGTCAAATTATACAACAAACACCAATTAAGACCTCAGACACGATTTGACTTTTCTCCTATGGTGTGTTCTTTATCTGTGTGAAAAATATTGGAGGCTTGTATCTGTTCATTATCTCGTTTCTCTCTCCACCAACCCTCCCTCTTTTTTGCTATGCTCCTCAATCACTCATTATGGTTCTTTCTTTGAAGAATCTATTTATAGCTCACTTTTAGCTTAAAAAGCTGCTCAAGCTTTTCTTTTTTTATTTATTTTTATGGATCCATGCCAGCACTTATACTTAGGCTACATTTATATCTATTGCCTACCTTGCCAATCTATTTCTCTTCAAAACAAAATACACAAGTGACTTTTAGTTGAGTGTCTCTGAAATGGTTTAAGTAATAGTTCAAACGAAGAAATTAAGATAGCCATGAATATTTAGTATTATAATGTTACAGTTGGAATGTAAAATAAAATGTGATATTTTTCCTAAATACTTTTTTTACAATGAAATATTACAAAGTATCACAATATTTTAGTAATTTTAATAATTAATAATAATAATTATTATTATATTGTTGTTGTTGTTACTGTTGTTCTGATGATGATGATGATGATGATTATTATTATTATTATTTAAAGCCATATTAATATATAAATTGTGCAAATTGCCCAACATTTTTCTAGCGCAATGTTTGTCAGAATTACAAAGCCTCTCACATAAAAAGAAGAAAAAAAAAATAAAAATGAGAGAGTGAGAGTGAATTGTTAATTTGTGGTCACAATATACATAAGGTGCATCCCAATTTGCATACTTATGCACTATTCTATGCTGTTTTGTAGTATAAATAGTGTGTTCACACTAAAAATTTACAACAAGAAATATAGCTGCAAGCAGCGATGACTGGCCCAAGCCCCAGTGGCAATGCCACTCCGGTGGCTTCAGGGCAACTGTGCACAATAGGCAATGTGCATTTGATCTGGGTAAATGTAAAAGAATTGTGTCAAGATATGAGACTTCCTGTTTCCCTTTTTGTCATTAATCGCTCGCCTTATCACCATGATCAGAAAGTTTGGTGTGAATCTTATAAAGTAGTAGTTTAAAATTTAGAGCCTGATTTTAGTTCAACATTCAAACCAAAAGAGCTGACTTCCTGTTGGTCGGAACTAATGGCTGTAAATTAGAAAGTTGTCCGGCTCAATGAGAACAATATATATTCCAAGTTTAGTGACTGTCGGTAAAACTAACTCTCCACTTTTTTCAAAAGGTGGCGCTACAGAGCTCTGTACAGGTGCATCTGTCATGTTTTGACATTATACTGATGATGTTTGAAGTGAATTGGATAAAAATAAGAGGGCGAGTTCAAAACTTTTTGAAAGTGACACACTTCCTACTGCCATTTGGTCGTGCTATGACTTTGACTCACAATAGTCACATCCATGTGATCGGCTTCCTACAACAAACACACAGCTGAAGTTTCATCCCAATCAGTCAATGTATGCAGAAGTTATATCACACTTCATTTCCTTTCTTTCGCCATAAATTTGTTGTGCAATTTAAATACCCGGATGATGCATTTAACCGAAAAAATGAAGTGTGGAATGTTGGACACTTCATGCACTCAACTGTCACAGCTTTAATTACATAGTGAGGGGGGAGGGGTTAGCAGACGCCAATGTTAAATTACAAAATAACCTTCATACACTGTTGAGTGAATAAGTACATAGTGTGTAAGTGCATAGTGTATACTGCGTCATTTGGCACACAACTATAATTTTTTCCAGTGCATGTCATGTTGGGCTCCGTAATACATATCCTAATTAGATTTTTTCCCCCTCAAATCATGAGGCCCTAAGGTATACCTTTTTCCTTTCTGCAGATCACAAATGGCAAAACTCCATAATGTCCAAGCAGGTTTGGAACAACATGAGGGTGAGTAAATGATGACAGTTTTCTTTCTTTTTTTTTTAATGTAGGCTACTTTCCTTTTAACCATACACATAAACTGCCACTGTTATGCACACAGGCACACACACAAACTGTCCACAACCCTTAGGATTGAAAACACATTTGCACTCCCATTAGCTTTAAATTTGACAGCTCGTATTTGACAGCCCCCTCCCCACCATATCGACAGACACTTCCCCCAGAGACCCTTTTGCCTAATGCTCAGACATGTCTCATATGCATCCTCGCATTATCAGGGTTATGGAGGCGTGAGACCGCCTGAACGTGGCCCTCCCATATTCCGTTTTGTCGTATCTAACCTAACCTCCCCCCGCTGCGCTCCGGTATGAGGTAATGGGATGCTACTGAGGACGCTTCCTTTGATGTCTGGAAACAGATGGGCAGAGGAGGAGAGCTGCGTACTGACAGGTATCTCTCTCGTCGTATCTGAAGTCCAGAGGGGATGTGAAGCTCTGCAAGACAAACACTGAAGGAGACTGCACTGATTGTTCTGGCAAGTGTTTTTGACTCTTCACCTCACTTCACCTGAAATTAAACCCTGCCAACCAGACATTTAGACGCTGATGCTAGCCAAATTAGCCTCCTCCAGATACTGGCGCTCATATACGGCCTTTCTGCTGATTATAATTTCCCCCACTGCCTTCACTCACCCATTTGTCATGGATTTGGTTCTTGTATGGCTTGGCATTCACGTTCAAGAGTTTCCTTGAGAGTTAAATAAAAAGGTTCTTCCACAACAAGCCCACAAACTGCCTGGAAATAACCTAGACCTTTTTTACTTTTCTCAATAGGCTACTTTCATGGTTAGGAAACCTCAATTGAACAAAAATTCCCCACATTTAGAACTTTAACATGCTTTATATATATGCAGTAACTGATAAAGGCCAAGCCCCATGCAAGTATGAAGAATATTGCGCTAGCAATGGTAAAGTATGTACTTTTAAAGGTCCCATTCTTCGTGATCCCATGTTTCAAACTTTAGTTAGTGTGTAATGTTGTTGTTAGAGTATGAATAAAATCTGTAAAATTTTAAAGCTCAAAGTTCAATGCCAAGCGAGATATTTTATTTAACAGAAGTCGCCTACATCGAACGGCCAGTTTGGACTACATCCCTCTACTTCCTTCTTTAATGACATCACTAAAACAGTTTTTTGACTAACCTCTGCCCACAGGAACACACAAGAGTTGCGTTTGTAGAGTGTGTTTGTCGCCATGTCGTCGAAACGCTGTTATTTTCATCCCGCAGTCCAATCATCGGGTCTTATAAAGACATGTTTACAATAACACTGAGCGCGTGCATCTCCACGTTATGCCGAATCACAACACAGGAACCGCTGGCACAATCAGAACTCGTTACGTATTTCTGAAGGAGGGACTTCATAGAACAAGGAAGTCATCAGCCCGTTTTTATGACAGTGGAAACAGCGGTATACAGATAAGTAAATTATGTTTTAAATTATGTTTTTTTACACGCGAAACATGAACACATGTTATATTGCACACTATAAACACAATCAAAGCTTCAAAAAACCACGAAAAACGGGACCTTTAAGTATGAAATAGGCATTACCAAGAACAATTTGCTATATTTCTAATAGCATATTAGCACACTGTACCACTTATATTGGCCTGAATACTTCAAAAATCCACCAGCAGTAAGACAGCATGCAGGCACCTTTGACATACTGTTTTGTATATACTATAGTGTTTCATTCTGCAGTATTTAAAGGGTTAGTTCACCCAAAAATGAAAATTATCCCATGATTTACTCACACTCAAGCCATCCTAATTGTATATGACTAGGTGTATCTTCTTTCAGACAAACACAATCAGAGATACATTTAAAAATATCCTTAGTCCTCCAAGGTTTATAATGTTAGTGAATGGGGGACTTGTGCATTATGCATACAGTCATCTGCCGAAAGCTAGTTATTTGAATTTATAGTTTTAAATATGGATTGTGTTCGTCTGAAGTCATATACACCTAGGATGACTTGAGGCTGAGTAAATCATGGGATAATTTTTGGGTGAACTATCCCTTTAAAGCCAAAGTGAAACAACATAGATACATCTCTATGGCATGGCAGTTATTTAAATGGTGAAGAGTAGCAGACCCTTCTTTCTGGAACTCAGTTGGCTGGTGTCTAGAGACTATGAATCCCTCTCTGCTGTCCTCCTGCAATCAATCATAAGCACCATATATTATATATATTTCATATGTACAAGATTATAATATCAATCATTTGGTATTTATACATATGTAATCAATCACAATCTCTTATCTGACCGCAGTTATGTCTACAAGACCTTCATCACTCCAATATTCATTTTTCTACTGTATAGATGTGATCCTGGCACGGCCCTGATGTAATTTATGAAGCGCTGCAGAAACATGGCTCTAGCTCAGGCTAATTGGTGAATAACTATTACCTCTCAGCATGACATGCTACTTATATGCCCTTGGGCTTCTGTTCCTGGTTCCTGTCTGAATAGTCATCTATTACACTCAGTGCTGAGTCAGCAACAGAAGTTCTGATTCGTGGGTATGTTAGTCTGAATTACAGCTGGATTCTTGTCAAAATGTAATGGATTATACAGCCTATGCTTATAGATAAAAGTGCAGTCCTTAAAACGGCAGGTTATAACACCTTATTCAAAAGTTTGGGGTCAGTAAGATTTTGGGGGGGTCAGTAAGACTTTTATTCAGCAAGGAAACATTAAATTGATCAAATCAGCATATTAGATTGATTTCTGAAGGATCATGCGACACTGAAGACTGGAGTAATGATGCTGAAAGTTCAGCTTTACATCACAGGAATAAAATATAGTGAAATATATAATAATATTATTATCTAATGTAATAATACTGTAATATTGTTTCACAAAATTGCTTTTTTTACTGTGGTTTTTGATCAAATAATTTCCGCCATGGTGATCATAAGAGACTTTACATATTACAAAAATCTTACAGATCCCATATATACTTACACACATACACACATATGGATATAGATAGATAGATAGATAGATAGATAGATAGATAGA
Source organism: Chanodichthys erythropterus (assembly GCF_024489055.1). Classification (NCBI taxonomy): domain Eukaryota; kingdom Metazoa; phylum Chordata; class Actinopteri; order Cypriniformes; family Xenocyprididae; genus Chanodichthys; species Chanodichthys erythropterus. Next base: position 30,380,080 of record NC_090240.1, read on the forward strand.
TAGATAGATAGATAGATAGATAGATAGATAGATAGATAGATAGATAGATAGATAGATAGATAGATAGATAGATAGATAGATAGATAGATAGATAGATAGATAGATAGAGTGAAAAATAAATGCGTTTTTCTTCTTCTCTTGCTGTCTTCCTCAGAGGTCAAGTATTGTCAAAATAACTGCAAAATACTCAAAACTATCTATACACACAGTCAGAGTGGAGGATGAGTTTCCTGTTGGACCACTGGAGTGTAAGAACTTTTTGTATCTGTATTAGGAGAGGTAATTGCATGTGCTTGGCCATGGCATGGAGGTGATTAGCCTAAGGCGAGACCACAGGCCAGGAACACCCAAACACACAGAGCCCGTACATCACGGACAGCCTTACTGTCAGCTGTAAGGTGAACCCTCTTCATTATCTGTCCATCAGAAAAGAGGGAGACAGGCCGAGAGGGAGATAAACAGCGTGACAGAGACCATTTGGAGATAAATGCATGGTTAGAAAAAAATCATACATTACACAATTAGCAGTGATTTTCACAGGCATTGATTTTGGCATTGTTTGCACTCTGTATTAAAGGGATAGTTCAGCCAAAAATGACAATTTTCTCATGTTGTTCCTTTATTTTTATTTTTTTATAGGAACACATTTGAAGTTCAGAAGACTTGTTTGAGGTATGACCTTGTGAAATTTAGGAACAAAATGTGAAAACTCTTCAAATAATATTAACCACAGCCCTTATTTTACTCTTAAATTAAAAACCGCTTTTCTAAAATTTGGGAATTCTCACAGGAACCCGTGGTGAATTAGCCTTCCGGGTTGGCCTACAAACTGACGTTATTTCTGAACAGCTCTATTGTGATTTTTCCACTGAAATACTCTCTGATTTCCGGCTATGGTGTTTTAAAATACATCAAACTTCACCCAGCCTCAGCGAGGGGGTGAACATCACCCTTTCTTTCGCCTTCAACGTCACCTTCCACCTGCCAGTCAGCAGCCAAGACGAGAGAGAGGTAAATAAAGAGGATAATGAAGAAAGCTAATCGGATTGATCAAATTTCCTGTCACTAATGAAAGGAAAGTGAGTCTGGTTTCTTCCCATGTCTGTGATAAAGATGATTAAGTGTGAACATCTGATAAACTTCAAGCTCCAGTGAAAGCACTGAGGGAAAGACGTGTGAGAGAAAGTCTATAATTTTGTGAGCTATGCCTTATTAGAGCATTTTGAGGTAGTAGATTGTAAATTTTGGTTCTCAATATGAGTGTTTTTCGGACGTTGCTGGTTTAGATTTAGTTTTGTTCCGAAAATAGGGAGCTGCCTTGCTAGACAGGGTTTTAAGTGTGTTTCCAACGTAAAGGCTGTTTCAGATAAAATTATCCAGACAGAATTCATTTTGTCTTCAATTTGTTTTAAAATAATATTAAAAAAGTATATGTATATATATAATTATATATATATATATATATATATATATATATATATATATATATATATATATATATATATATATAATTTAAAAAGTTTACAATGCTTTGAAATTTGAAGATTTATAGGCCTTACAGACAGATTCAATTTGACTCGCATTCCAAATTGTGTACTGAAACTAAACAAGTTCTTCAATTCTGAATTTTGAAGTTGCCGTTTAAAGTTAAGATGCTTCCTATGCTCACTAGTTTTCTGCATGCGATCTTTATTTTTCTCCTGCATGATATAACTGTAAATTAGCGGTCTTGGCTGATTTGCCTTAGATCTAATGCTAAAGAGCCTCACCATTCACCGCCTAAGCGAAACACCTCGAGGCAGCGTCCTCATTTGTTTGGTGTGTGCCACCCAATTTCCATTGATTCAGAACCTTGGAGATTGTCGCTGTTGGCGGTTAAGGCGAAAAGAAGCACTAGAGGACCACAAAGCTGTTTTCTCTGTATCAAAGGTAGCTTGTACAATGGGACAGATTGCTAACTTGCCTCAGCCAATGGTTGAACAAATGATCCAATGCTTTGTGCAAATTGGGCAGCTGTCCCTCTGTCATCCAGGTGGGCAGGCATTACAGATCATGGCTTGCTTGCTCATACACACGTGCACATTTAATCTGTTCTTTCAAATTTTTAGAAAAGAAATGCCACAAAGAAACATTTTGTCCTTGATGGAGAGCCTTTAAAAAACATTTCAAAGAAATATATTATCTACAAGTAAAGATTAGTAAAAAAAAATATAATATACACTTACCGGCTCCTTTATTAGATACACCTGTTCAACTGCTTGTTAATGCAAATATCTAATTAGCCTATCGCATGGCACCAACTCATGGCAATGTTCAGATTGAGCATAAACAACATCTGCAAAGTTACGACACTCAAAGTTCAATGCGAAGGGAGGTATTTTCTTTTAAAGAATTCTGTTTAAGGACTACAACAAACAGCTTGTAGGGACTACAATGAGATTCTTCCCGGGTTAGTGGCATCACTAACCCCAAAATTTACATAAACCCTGCCCCCAAGAACACACAACAAAGGGGGTGAGGCCATGTTGGGCTGCTTTAGAGAAGAGGAAGAGTTGTTGTAGTTGCCATGCCGTCATTTTACACCGGACCGCTTCACAAACAAGGGTCAATTCAATGCTGGATTTGCACAAAAGATTAACATGACGGCACATGCTAGTGGATGAGTTGAATCAACTCCACAGCAACTACATAAATGTATCCACTAACCATTCAGAAATGTCCAGTTTCATTCTAAAAGTTGTAACTTCTTCCTGAGTCTCTCCATCAGTGTCGACTCCGGTTTGAACAATGTAAGGCTGAACACCGTTACTGACAATCATCATTTTGGCTGCGTGAGATTCTCCAGCTTTGTTGTTGTTGTTGAGCAACTGAAGCATGAGCTGTTAAAGCTCCGCCCTCTTCTGGAAAGTGGTCATGAGCAGCAGCTCATTTGCATTTAAAGGGACACGGCATGTTTTTGCTCACACCCAAGTGGGGCAAATTTGACAAGCTATAATAAATGATCTGTGGGGTATTTTGAGCTGGAACTTCACAGACAAATTCTGGGGACACCAGAGACTTATATTAAGTCTTGAAAAAGGGGCATTAAAGGTCGCCTTTAAGTCAATTCTGAAGGCAAAAGTTGCTCCAACCCAGTACTAAGAAGATGTTCCTAATAAATTGCCAGGTGAGTTTGTTGTGTTGTGTTGTGTTATGTTCAGGAAATATAAATTCGGCCACACCTGTTAAAACACAGTCCTTCCAGCAGGAGGTCAGAACTTCCATTTGTGAACGGATGTGCAAATGTTCATAGTGCATTTAGAGGCAGCATCTTACGTCTTTCCATACCACACTAATGGAATTACACGAGAGATAGTGTACAATCTGCCTCTCCCATCAAAATCAGATCTGCGTGTCGTGTCCCAAAGCAGCCTTTTGCCTTTTTCGTGTAATTGGATATCTGTGGTCCATAATGAAACAGCTGTAAAGCCGGAGAGCTCAGATAGGGTGAGTGTTACCTCTCACAAAGAGAACTGCTGACTGGAGAAGCGCAGGCAGGTTGTGTCCCCATTGTGGGCTTTTGATGCAATTTCCCCCAGCCAGTGGTAAAACACATTCAAAAGAACTTTTAATTAAACTTCCAATTAGGGAGAATCTGATAGGGGTCCTTGCTCTCTCTGTCAAACGCGATGTCATCTTTTTAGGATTTTTGAATATCTGTTCTTCATCTACTGTGTGTTTTGGTGCAGGAAGTTCTCTATTATGGTCTAACAGGTTTTTCTTTTTTTAAATAAAAAAAGCCCTAGCCCTAAGAATGGGGCATAACTGAATTATACCTATAATGTGTTGATTGTTGTGGAGAGGCTTGTTATTACATTTCAAAGCCATCATACTGAGGTAAATGAGGGGGAAAAAAACATGAAAAATCACATTTACATTGAAGGAGGGAACATATTTAATGGCCAATATATCATAGACAGTTGGAGGATGGACTTTCCCCCCACCCCAGGCCAGTAAATAACCATCTAGATCAACTATCTTGGTCAAACATCTAGAACACCCTAGCAACTAAAAATACTAGCATTCATAGACAATCATCACTAACATTTCCTTCAGAAAATCTAGTTTTGTAACAGTTTGCTGTCATTCTTGCATTTAAGACTTTTAAATGGACTCAAAAAAATGTTTTTTGGAAGCTACTTTGACTGTCGACATGACCTTGTCTGAATGTTATACTATAAATCTAGAAGAGGCCTCTATAGCCTCAGGGTATGGCTGCACATTTCAAATCCATACTAAGTAAAAATTGTCTGAAAGGAACTAAGACACCGTGGACAGTGAAATATTCTTTTCTGTGACAGTTCTGTGTGTTTCACTCCTTTTTTTGTCCGCCTGCTTTCACGCTTGCAAGGTTGTTTGTTGATATTCTTCAAACACACAGTTTTTTTTAATTCTAATTTAATTAATTCAGCTCTACATATTCAATTCAAACTTTGTTTTGTAAGATAATTTCACCCTTAGGTGTACTATCTATATTAGTTTTTTTTAATAAAACTTATTCAAATTGAAAATTTCCCTTTCACTTTGGCCTTGTCTCAAATTGAACCCTGATCCCTAGAAGTCTTCCTCCGAGTCGACGCTTTGCCGCATGGACTGTTCGATAAGGCTTCTGAAAGGGTGCAAACGAGGACACAAATACACGTGAGCATCCTTCTCAAACCTAAAATGTCAAATGGGACACCCTGCGGTTTCTGTGAAGTTTTGCTGTTGTATGTGAATAAAGGCCACGAAACCGCAAGTCCACATCGAGCGTGTGATTTAGGATCTATGACTGGATAATATCTTTGCACTTCTAGCAGTTTTTTCTTTTGCTGTGTTATGTTTATTCTGATGTACAGACAACAGAAAATGTGTGCTGTGTGTCATGACAACAGCAAAGTCTCTAATGTGGCATTTCATTCATGCTGAACCAAAGTCTTCAAACTACAATTGTTTTGGTGCCTCGCAAAGCACTTGTATTTCCTTCAGGAAATGCAAATCTTGAGCTTTTTACCTTTTACGAAGCACATCTGCAACTCTGCACTACATATATTGTGTATCATCTTAGCATGTGAACATCAAGAAGGAAAGCTAATGGGTGGGATGGGGGGATCTTTTCGTTTTATGAAAGCCATCTGTTTGCATGGGAGGCAAAGCAATGAGATGTGTCCCTGGAGCCTTGGGCTCCATCGCTGTGCTGTCAGGGAGTTTTGAGACAGTTTGCAGAGTTAGAGGGGGTCCCTGGAGGAATGACCATTGTGGGCATTACATAGAAGAGAGTAGGTCTGAGCCCTCACTGCTAATTGAGCTAATTAAACCTTCTCAGAGGGGGTCCTAATGAGGCGCTAACGAGGGTTCTCTAATTACATATTTACTCATTTATCCATGCAGTGACTAGAGCTCACTCTCACTCTCATCAAACTGTTTGAATTTTATCAAGGAATGCAGAGCTTTGCCAAGTGTAGGGGAGATCAGAGACTATTGTAGCTTATTATAGAAATGTGCCGCTATCCTTTTGTTTTAAAAATACTGTATATGTGCCAAAAGTAATATGTAATAGTACTTTTTAAATTGATGAAGACTTAATAATCTGTGTTTAAATCAAAAGTCTAAGATGGATCTACATTTAGAATGTATTAAAACACATTAAATCATTTATACTAACCCTTATTGATCATCTTAAGTCTTCAAAAAGTCGACATGAAATGAAAATTCAACCTATCTATTTTCTAAATGCATGTTATAGATCGTATTGTGAGGGATTCATTGTAGTGGACATATCTAAGAAATTCAGTCAATAAACTGATGCTTAGAACCAAGTTCCCGCCTTGCATTTTTGCATTTTCTGTAATCCATTACACTCGAATGTACAGCAATCAGGCATAACATTATGAAAACCTTCCTAATATTGTGTTGGTCACCCTTTTGCTGCCAAAACAGTCCTGACCCATCGAGGCATGGACTCCACTAGACCCCTGAAGGTGTGCTGTGGTATCTGACACCAAGATGTTAGCAGCAGATCCTTTAAGTCCTGTAAGTTGAGAGGTGGAGCCTCCATGGATCGGACTTGTTTGTTCAGCACATCCCACAGATGCTCGATTGGATTGATATCTGGGGGATTTGGAGGCCAAGTCAACACCTCAAACTCGTTGTTGTGCTCCTCAAACCATTCCTGAACCATTCCAGTTTTGCTTTGTGGCAGGACGCATTATTCTGCTGAAAGAGGCCACAGCCACCAGGGAATACTGTTTCCACGAAAGGGTGTACATGGTCTGCAACAATGCTTAGGTAGGTGGTATGTGTCAAAGTAACATCCACATGGATGGCAGGACCTATGGTTTCCCAGCAGAACACTGCCCAAAACATCACACTGCCTCTGGCAGCTTAACTTCTTCCCATATAGTGCATCCTGGTGCCATGTGTTCCCTAGGTAAGTGACGCACACGCACCCAGCCATCCACATGATGTAAAAGAAAATGTGCTTCATCAGACCAGGCCACCTTCTTCCATTGCTCCAGTTCTGATGCTCATGTGTCCACTGTTGGCGTTTTCGGCGATGGACAGGGGTCATCATGGACACCCTGACTGGTCTGCAGCTATGCAGCCCCATACGTAACAAACTGCGATGCACTGTGTATTCTGACACCTTTCTATCAGAACCAGCATTAACTTCTTGAGCCATTTGAGCTACAGTATCTCTTCTGTTGGATCGGACCACATAGGCCAGCCTTCGCCCCCTTACATGCATCATTGAGCCTTGCCTCCGATGACCCTGTCGCCGGTTCACCACTGTTCCTTCCTTGAACCACTTTTGATAGATACTGACCACCGGGAACACCCCACAAAAGCTGCAGTTTTGGAGATGCTCTGTCCCAGTCGTCTCGCCATCACAATTTGGCCCTTGTCAAACTCAATCAAATCCTTACACTTGCCCATTTTTCCTGCTTTCTAACACATCAACTTTGAGGACAAAATGTTCACTTGCTGCCTAATATACCCCACCCACTAACAGGTGCTGTGATGAAGAGATAATCAGTGTTATTCAAATCACCTTCAGTGGTTATAATGTTATGCTTGATCGGTGTGTCACCACATGGATGAAAAATCTGTTGCTATTTCCGTTTCATTGTGACTTTAATGAAATATTGTTCATTTATGTATTTTAAAGATTCAATCTTTGAATTCCACCATACAATTTATATTTAAATACAATTTATGTAACTAGTTACAGTCTTGTTTTTTAATTGAAGAAATTTAGTGTTACAATTGACCCTGGTCTTTTTAAATTCTTGACATGAAATTGAGTTGCTTTATATCTTTTCTTTGTTTCTAAGAAAGCATTTTCTTTAGCTATTGTTGAGTGAGGTTGATGGAGTATTCATTCAGTTGTGACAATGAACAAAAATAACAGTTTGTTACTTACTGTAGGATACTGGCTCTTTACCAGAGAGAGAGAGAGAGAGAGAGAAGGCGGAAGACTGACAAACATCCGCTCCCACAGCAAGGTGGGAAGCAGGTGACAGAGGAATGAGACTCTGATAAGACAATGACACATCTCACTAATGCATCCAGGTACTGTGAGAGGAGGCTGCATGTTCTCAATGATGCAGAATTCATCAAGAATACAAAGCAGTGAGTGTGTGTGTACAGTAAATCGCTTCAGTGCTTCCCAATAATGCTGGAATGTGTGCGTGCCATGGGATTAGAGTGGGATGTATGCCTCCATGCTGTGTGTTAATACGTAACAGCAGGCTGTGTTCTATTAAAATTACTTGTTTCCAGATAATGCTGTATTGTCCAACGATTGAATCAGTATATTATTATTTATTTTAACGAAGTGTTCATATTTTCTGTAGAAAGCTTGAGACGTTTTGGACAGAAGTCACCACCAGGATGCAAGGATATTGTGGGTGGTTGCCAAAGGCATTGCTATGCAATTGCTAATGTTGTTCTGTGTGGTTTTAGTTTTTATTGTCTTCCAGGTAGAAAATCAGTAGTAGTATACTTTGAAAGCACAAATAAATGTGCGAATATACCAACAGGAGGCTCAGAAGAAGTGAGATGCAAATTTCGAACAACATAACTAATGTATATGCGTTTGTCTGTTTGCATATATTTGAGAGAAACAAACATACACCAGATGGTGAATTTCAAAAGCAAGATAATTATAAAACATTGCCGTTTCATTGATGCTTCTGCAACAGAACTAAATCATATTCTCTCTTCTCATCCACAAATGTGCGCTCCGCTGATGATCCATTGGCATCTTGTTTTCAATTTTCCGTAGTTTTAATGTCAGCCCTGTTCAATCAATGACGCTAATAACACAAAGGGCCCGAAGCCTGCGAAGATAGAAGCTTTACTTTGATAGCCAATTAGGCCGTGCTTGCTTTCCTCAATCCGTTTGTCATAAGACTCCATGAGTCAAATAAATATCCAAGGTTGCCTGACACAATTAAAACCAGGAGACATGGCATAACGAGTCTAGAGACTTCACAAGAAAATGTAGCGTTTGTTGTTGTTGTTGTTGTAGAAAAGCCTTGTATAGCAGCGAGAGAGTTTGTATTGGTATAGTGGAACGTTAATAATCCGTAAATTAATGTAATTCTTTAGATAGCGGATTTGGTGAGCTGTCTTATTATGCCTTGGCCATGGTTTTCTCATCATTTTTCTAGTGATCAAGCAGTGTTTAGCCTTTTATTGAGGCCTTTCCAACCACAATATGAAAGAAAATAAACAGCAATTTCATTGTATACATAATGTTATTGATTTATATTATACAAATCCCACAAGACTATATCAATAAGCAGCTTAACAGTGCAGTAGTCTTTGATGTAACAATATCCGAACCCACCAGGAAACCAATGGCAGGGTCTATCAAATGAAAGTCTGTGCAATGAGATTTCTTATTAATGAGGGTGAAATACAGTGGGGTCTGGTTGGAATAAAAGCAGCATCTGGGGACCAAAGTGATCCCACGAATCAGCTATACTATGGTAATGAGGTCTTGGAGAAACCACACTATTTAGAGGGACAAAGGAGCTCTTTGATGCATTAGGAGCAGGTATACTCTTGACAATAGATTCATGGCTTCACTGATATCTTCCATCAGTGCAAAAGAGCTTTCTGTAATCAATTACGATTCGCTTTGTGTTGTATTGCCAAAAACGCTGAGAAGGCTCCATTCATGATGCCATTTATATTTTATTTGTTGAAGTGAATGTCCAGGTCACATTTCACCGAGTTATGCATTTTTTCCCTTATTGTCTTATTGCATAGAGACATTTTACTTTTGAGTTTTTGTATGAAAATATTACTGAAATACATTGATTTTGTTTGCAAATTAAAAATACTAAATAACTAATATATACAGTGCTTAGACCACCACCCAATGTAAGGTTTGTGACACGGCTGCCCTAAACTAACAGTATTGGTGATTACCAAAATAATTTTTCATGTTTCTGTAATGGTTAATTCACACCAGTATGTGTAAGCTCTTTAGTCACAGTCACAATATCACAATATAATTATTGTTGGGATTTAATGAATTCAAAGATAGATTGCACAAAAGTTTCATTAAAAGCAAGTATTTGGGAACAACTAGAAATTATTTGGAAGTCAATAACAACAGACTGTGGAAGAGTATATAAAAACAATGCCAGCAAGAATGCAAGCCGTTATCAAGGCCAAGGCAAAATAAAATATATAATGTTTTTGGTTATTATGTGTCAATAAAGAAACACATAGTTGTTTCAGTTTGTTATTTGCCTAATAATACATTTTTGACAGATTCCTTATATTAATATATATATATATATATATATATATATATATATATATATATATATATATATATATATATATATATATATATATATATATATATATATATATATATATAATATGCAGGGTTGGTTTTGTATTATTATATTATATTATATTATATATTGTACACTTTGGCTCTCAAACAGACAAGCTTCTTCATTTTATGTTCACTTGACTGAATGTACCCTGTGACACTTTGTGAATTCAGTACAGCCATCCTTGAAACTTTATGAAGAATATACAGTAATAATGACTCAGGCCCACACATTCTGTTCTCTCACATAGAAGATTGTGTGCTTGCATAAAAATGCACCTCTAACGTTTGCCTTGACCATGCTTTTACAGTTCCTTATCATGAAGAGGTGCTCATCTGGGGCATCATGTATAAAACTTTGTATAGATTTCATCCTAAAGGTGTGCGTAAGCACAAAAGCCAGATTTTGTGTACGCACAAATGTTTTCAGATTTATAAAACTGTACATATGCCTGAAACTGTGCAAGGTTGGCTTTATAAATCATAATTATCTAAATATTGTGTGCAGGTGCATGTGCTTTCAGTTTGCCTCTGTCTCTTCCCTGAAATAACCATATATGGAGCTTAAGACTGCCCTTTTTTATATTTATGATCTCACTGCATTTAAATAACCAGTAATTTTCAATAGATCTGTTGGGTAAAATGATAAACTCAAAGCAAAAAAAAAAAAAAAAAAAGAAAAACTTTTCAGAATGTGAGATGGAGGTACTGCTGTCTGAGGTAGAGGCATAAAAATTCTATTTGGTGGGCTCTCTGCTGGAAATTCAAATAAAAGAAAAAACTGTGGAGTGGGAGCAGGTAATGGCAGCAGTTAATGCTGCCACCTCTGTGCCCAGTGTCCAAGGAATAAAAAAAAAGTGGTTGATTTAAAGGTTGCTGAAAATAAAAAAGAATCTCTGCACACAGATGGAGTTATTATGACTGGTGGTGGTCAAGGAACCAATGGCCTCTCAGCCTTTGATGTGAGGGTGGGTGTGATCATAGGAGAGAGAGGAATAAGTGGCATTGTTCCGGAGTTCAAGGTAAGTACTTGATTTACTTGGCGCCATCCTATGTGTCACCATCGCTGCCAACTAGAGCACCACCAACAGCATCCTATGTGCCACGTCCGCCGCTATCCAGAGCACCACCAATGCCTCCTACATCACCACCACTGCCATCCAGAGCACCACCAACGCCATCCTACGTAAGTACTTGATTTACGTGGCGCCATCCAGAGTGCTACCAGTGCCATCCTATTGCACCACCGCCGCCATCCAGAGCACCACCAATGCCTCCTACGTCACCATCGCCGCCATCCAGAGCACCACCAATGCCTCCTACGTCACCATCGCCGCCATCCAGAGCACCACCAATGCCTCATACGTCACCACCACTGCCATCCAGAGCACCACCAACGCCTCCTACGTAAGTACTTGATTTACGTGGCGCCATCCAGAGTGCTACCAGTGCCATCCTATGTGTCACCCCCGCTGCCATCCAGAGCACCACCAGCAGCATCCTACTGTACGTCACCACCGCCACCATCCAGAGGACCACCAATGCATCCTACATCACCACCACCACCATCCAGAGCACCACCAATGCATCCTGCATCACCACCGCCACCATCCAGAGCACCACCAACTGATAAGTACTTGATTTACGTGGCGCCATCCAGAGTGCTACCAGTGCCATCCTATGTGTCATCACCGCTGCCATCCAGAGCACCACCAATGCCTCCTACGTCACCACCGCCGCCATCCAGAGCACCACCAATGCCTCCTACGTCACCACCGCTGCCATCCAGAGCACCACCGACGCCTCCTACGTCACCACCGCCGCCATCCAGAGCACCAACAACGCCTCCTACGCCACCACCACCACCATCCAGAGCACTGACGCCTCCTACGTCACTACCACCACCATCCAGAGCACCACCAATGCCTCCTACGTCACCACCGCCGCCATCCAGAGCACCAACAACGCCTCCTACGCCACCACCGCTGCCATCCAGAGCACCACCAATGCCTCCTACGTCACCACCGCCGCCATCCAGAGCACCAACAACGCCTCCTACGCCACCACCGCTGCCATCCAGAGCACCACCAATGCCTCCTACGTCACCACCGCCACCATCCAGAGCACCACCAATGCCTCCTACGTCACCACCGCCGCCATCCAGAGCACCAACAACGCCTCCTACGCCACCACCACCACCATCCAGAGCACCGACGCCTCCTACGTCACCACCGCCACCATCCAGAGCACCACCAGCAGCATCCTACTGTACGTCACCACCACCACCATCCAGAGCACCACCAACGCCATCCTACGTAAGTACTTGATTTATGTGGCGCCATCCAGAGTGCTACCAGTGCCATCCTATGTGTCACCACTGCTGCCAACTAGAGCACCACCAGCAGCATCCTATGTGCCATGACCGCCGCTATCCAGAGCACCACCAATGCCTCCTACATCACCACCACTGCCATCCAGAGCACCACCAACGCCATCCTACGTAAGTACTTGATTTACGTGGCGCCATCCAGAGTGCTACCAGTGCCATCCTATTGCACCACTGCTGCCAACTAGAGCACCACCAGCAGCATCCTACTGTACGTCACCACCGCCGCCATCCAGAGCACCACCAATGCCTCCTACGTCACCATCGCCGCCATCCAGAGCACCACCAATGCCTCCTACGTCACCACCGCCGCCATCCAGAGCACCACCAATGCCTCCTACGTCACCACCACTGCCATCCAGAGCACCACCAACGCCTCCTACGTAAGTACTTGATTTACGTGGCGCCATCCAGAGTGCTACCAGTGCCATCCTATGTGTCACCACCGCTGCCATCCAGAGCACCACCAGCAGCATCCTACTGTACGTCACCACCGCCACCATCCAGAGGACCACCAATGCATCCTACATCACCATCTCCACCATCCAGAGCACCACCGACGCCTCCTACTTCACCACCACCACCATCCAGAGCATCCTATGTGCCACCACCAATGCCATCCAGAGCACCACTAACGCAATCCTATGTGCGTAACATACTGTTCCCTACACTACTGTTGAATAAAATGTAGGAATCATGTATTGACCCAGTCCATCTCACAACTACATTTGTCAAAGACAAATGCACATCATGTATGATTTGCACATTCACTGAATGGAAATGTTTTTGATTATGGAAAGCAAATTAATTCTCAGATGGTGCAACATGAGTGCAGTCAATAGCACCAATTACATTGGCGAAAACGGGCGATCGCTGCAAATTGCGTTTTGATGTTGGCCTTTTCAGCTTGTGCATAAGGAAAATTGATGTATCGGGGTGCCATCCCTACAATGGCATCCCATACATGTGGCATGACGCGGATCAGGGATGACTGTGACATCTCCGATCGGTCTGCCAACTCCTGCTGAAATGTACCAGTGGCAATACTTGCAATGGAACAGGTATAGTGTGATTTCTCCGTGAGGGTCTCTCCAATACTGGCTGTAATTCAGAACACAATTCCAAGAGGATGGCCTTCGGGAATCTAAATCTGCTCATAAGCCATGAAAACACGCTTCCTCCACATAGTATCATTGGCGAGGTCTTCTAATACCGTTAGCATATCCATTGTCTCGATGTCCTAAAACACTACACACATGCACACACATCCCTTTTTATGGCCAATTCATTTAAGTAAATAAATTAACACAAAGTATTTGCACAATGCACATGGATAAATGTTAAATATATTTTTATTGATTAACTACCTGTCTGATTGAGGCAATTTACTTACAAATGGTGTAATAGTCTAAAAAGTGGAGTTTTTAATCATTCTGTTCACTTTATTGCTTGGCCATTTGGTGTCGCTAAATCACACACACACACACCACTAAAAAGTGTGCACACACAGTCACTGATTTACGCCGATTTTTTTTTCACTTTTTTTTTCTTTCTTTTTTAAGAATCCTGTTATGTACGTGGAAAACTGTGTATGCACATTTCTATGCCCATGTTGTGCTTACACAACTTTTATACATCAGGCCCCTGGTCTTTATCTGTCAAGGAAACTCTTGGCAACAACAGTGTAAGTATCAACGAGAGAGCATCAGGGTGAAGGCTTTGAATTATAAACATTTATATAGGAATTTTAGAAGTCAAAGAGCTCTGTTTTGAGTTTAAAAGAAACCTAAAGTTATTAAGAGACAGGATATATAGAACTAAAGATTAACAATATATTCTCTGAAGTTCAGGCTGTGGACATACATGTCAAGGGCTGTCAGTTTTTTATGAGTTTTTTATGACACATCAAACCACTCTTGTTTAGAGAACTTGCTTTAGAGGTACTGTGAAATTCTAAGACCTTGAATATTCTTTAAAGACATCTTTCCTTTCAAACATTCATGAAACGTATAATTTAATCAAATTATGGTGAAAGATTAAACAAACATTATTTCAAAAGCATTTACAACTTTCAACTGAAAAAATTGAGTTTTACAACTTTCAACTGAGTTTAATTGAAATCAATGGCACGTGGTTGTCTTAAATGAGAAGGCAATAACAGTTTTGTATGTTTATATTAGCAAAATACTTATTTAAACTGAGTCACATAAAAATGGTAATCACTATTATGTTTTTGATTTGCATCAAATCATTTCTACACCAATACAGTAAAAGCATTTTGTGTGGCTTATTATTTGTTGCAACTAACCAGTGTTTAGCAGTGTTGTTATTTTTAAACAATAAAACTTTAAAAATAGTTTTCTGTATAGTTTTCAAAAGATGTATTTTTTTTATAATCACTAATACAATTCATGGAAAGATGGCAAAACTAAAATGTATTAAACATATACATAATAAAAACAGAAATATATGTCATTAATAGCCATAAAATAAGTAAATTAGCCAATTTTGTTTAAATGAAGGGTTACAGAAATGAGTACACCCTAGATTTAATTCAACAAATGTATATTATTGTAGTACTTAGTATGCCCTCCATATTTTTGAATATACTGCTCTGACCCTTCTTGGCACGGAGTGTACTAGTACATGACAAATTGTCGGTCCTGTTTAACTCCTGGATGATGAGTTTCTTAAATGCCCTGATCTTTAATGGGGAGTGTTGCTCAACTCGTCTCTACAGAATCCCCCACAGGCGCTCAAGAGTGTTAAGACTGAGTGCAATACATATCCACAGAAGGTTTTTTTTTTTTTTTTACCTTGGGAGAATGCATTTCCTCGTTTTCATGTTGAAAAAATGCCCAACAATGCAGGGAATGAGGAAAGGGTAACTTCTTCTGTTTCAAGTTTGTGTATTAAATTACACAGTGGTGTGGGAATTCATGGCAGCATTGATAAAGCACAACTCCCTCACACCTTCAGCACTCATACATCCCTATATAAGAGCTTCACTACCACTGAACTTTACTGTGGGAACCAGGCACTTCTCACTGTACTCCTCCTCTAGCAACACCATAACATTTGGGATGCTGTTAGATCCATTATGATTGATTTGGTCTCATGACACCAGAGTATTGATTCCCAGAATCTATATTTTGTAAATATGGACTTTGGAAATGGCTAACTGACTTTATTGTGTTGGCTCTGAGACACTCGCTTGGTATTTCTCCTGCTCTTTGTCTAGCAAAAAAATCCCTCATCACTAAATGAAAGCTTAAAATGAAGGCCTGATTATATCAGGGCACTTGTCACAAGTCCATTGTTTTTTGAATTTCTGTTACTTTTGTTATATTTTCACAGTTAAAACAATGATTTGGTAATCCTCTTGTACCGCTGTCCTCTTTTGTGCTAAGAAATAAGTCTCCTGACAGGAATAATTGATGAAGGGCTGTGACATTTCAAGACATTTGTCAGGTTTTTGTCCTTAAAAACACTCTTGTGTGTGAGACTAATTTCTTACATATCTCATCCCAAGCCTCTGTTGCTAATTCCAAAACGTCATTTCAGAACTAGTAACGGAGACTTGATCCTTGATAGCAGACTAAACAGTTGATACAGTTAACGCAGTTGAAATAGAGAGAGAGAAAATAAGCTTGTGAAGTCTACCTGAATCTCTGCATCTCTCACAGCAGCAGTGTTTCTACTAATAGCGAAATTATAAGTTATAAGTTTATCTATCTCAAGAACTGCACAGTTATTACATTGCTAGTGCAAAATGCCATGTATCTTTTAAGTTTCTAAACTACTTTACGGATTGAGTCATCAGAGCAGTGCTGACAAAACGTTTCTGTGCAAGTGTGTGTCCGTACTATACAGTACATGACGTGTGTACATTTGAAAGAGGGAGAGCGGGAGAGAGTATGCGCTTTCAGGACACAATAAAATGTATTTTGTGGCAATTATTTGTCGTTTTCATCCTATTGTTTACTATATTTATTTGCTTGGTCGGTGTCATTGTGGGTTTTGTTTATTTTGTGGCTGTAGGCTGTAGAACCTATTGAAATAACTGAAATCATTTGGCATAGTGATATGGAACTGTAATGCGGTCAAGACCTAGAACTACTTTAGCCGTGCGTTTCCCTGAAAATAATTCCACACCTTAGAACATTGGTCAACCAATCAGATTCAAGCATTCAACAGCCCCGTAGTATGTGAATATATATAAATTTATACTATTTATACTAAATGTATTTATTAATACTAAATTTATTTATTTACATACATTATATATATATATATATATATATATATATATATATATATATATATATATATATATATATATATATATATATATATATATATATTAGTAAGTATGGAAATAAATGCTAATTCAAAGTATAAATAAATACTATAATAGTATATAAATAATACCAAAGTAACAC
This sequence comes from Chanodichthys erythropterus, assembly GCF_024489055.1. NCBI lineage: Eukaryota > Metazoa > Chordata > Actinopteri > Cypriniformes > Xenocyprididae > Chanodichthys > Chanodichthys erythropterus. The sequence continues at coordinate 30,396,785 of NC_090240.1, forward strand.
TGGTGTTCAGCTGTTATTATTAATAATCTTTTATTAATAATTTTTATTAGAAACAGAAGTACTACACCGATCATAGATCATCTTCAGGGAATTTTAATTTCCTGTCAGTTTGGACGTGACTGATGTGGTGCCCATGTTTATCAGTTTGACCTATTCAGATCTGTTGCGAACATGTTTTATTGCATTTTCAGCATAATTAGCCAATCAGAGTGATGAAGAGAACATGATAGGTGGGCACTTCCTCTTTTTATGTGACATTTGACGTGACATTTCACTTGTATTTCATCCCTGTCTTTCTGTTACACTATAGGACCTCAGTGAGAACACATGCTGAGCTCAAGGGAGATGGAAATTGCTAGCATTGCTTTAGGACTGTGTGAGATCTATCTATCTATCTATCTATCTATCTATCTATCTATCTATCTATCTATCTATCTATCTATCTATCTATCTATCTATCTATCTATCTATCTGTCTGTCTGTCTGTCTGTCTGTCTGTCTGTCTGTCTGTCTGTCTGTCTGTCTGTCTGTCTGTCTGGAAGGAGGCACTGCTATTTTGCCTCATCGGAAAGAACATCTTTGGTTGAAATCCTTGTTCTAGTCTCAGTAAACAAAGGAGGTGGTGAATTAACAAAATATTCTGTATTTTTAGCCTCTAGTTGAACTTAAAACATGCTAATTGTGGCCTTCATGCAAAATGCAAATCTCTTTAAACCAAGTATACCCAGAATCTCTTCCAGCTCTCTGGTGACATTTAACCATTTCCCTATTGCCACTTGGACAATTACATCAATTGTAACAATTAGCCCGGTCTAGATTGTGTTACGGCTAAGTGCCATTTAGCCAAACAATGCATTTGAGTCAAATCAATGGCCAAGAAGAAATCGCATCGATCTCGGGTGCGCAATGAGAAAATGTCTCATCTTGCAAAAAACACCATTGTGTTTAATAGTGGTCAGGTTAGCCTTCGCGGACGCCGGCTTGGTGCATGCTGGCGTCGCACTAATTCCGTCCCTTTCTTCCCTACAGAGATGAATAGATTGAGTCTTTCATTAGATAAATGGTGCCCGGAGAGTTTTAATGAGGGAGGACAACTGCAACTATCTGTCTAGTGACCTATTATCATCTGTTATTGCGCAGAAATCTCATTTGACTGGATTTTTAATTAAACTGCCGCTAAGTAAAAGGGCACGTGTATTCTGCGGCACAAGTCAGGGCACCCACCGGTAATCAGAGATTGCAGGTAACTTTTAATCATTCCTGGGTGTCTTATGGGAGTCGAGCTGAAATGTTATAAGACACGTATTAAGCCAGACTGTGTTGAAAAACCCCAATCAACCTTTGAGTACAAAAAGAGGTATTTTATGAGTTTGTTCCCTTTGTTTAACATGGTTCAGAAGGTAATTCGGGTGATGTGTTGCTGCACTCAAATGCGACCGCGCTCAGTGGTGGCCCGTGCACCTTTAGTCCTGTCACCTTTAGAGTTACTTGAATGAGATTCATTTAGTCAAATAGTGTCCTTCTGAGAGCACTTCGGTGATGATGCTTGTGATCTCAAGGCAGCATTGTCTCTCAGAGTCAGGTTATTTGCTGGTTAATGTAAACTTCAGTCGGCTCTAGGGAGCCCTATCCCTCCAAACTGACACCAAAGTCAAATTTTCTGCTTGCTTTTTAGCTGCCTGCACCACAGGTCTCCTGCTGTTTGCAATCAGGAGCTCGCAAAAGCCCAAAAAGGCTTTGATCTGTGTGATGTCTCTCTCTTTCTGTACTGTGCTGTTCACCAGCTTTTTCTCCTTCTGTCCTTCAGTGTGGCCCAGGGTTGTACGCCATTCAGAGAATGCCTTTTAATTTCCAATTAAATTCCTAAATTTTGACTTGACTTAGTTGAAGTGACAAATAGATGTCGAATTGTAAGCTGAATTTGAATTTCAAGAAGTCAAGGGGAAAAAAAAGAAATTCATATAATTTGTAGCTATAAATGTTAAATTGTCATAGCTTTTAATAATAAATGTCATTATCAGTAAGAATTACCCATAAACATGTTAACATAGAGGGCCCTATAATACACTCGGCGCAATGTGACGCAAGGCGCAGCGCAAGTGTGTTTGCTAGTTTGCGTCCGGCGCCGTTCACGTTTTCCCGTTCAGCGCCACATCCTTAAATTAGTAAATGCATTTGCGCCAGTTAGTGCGCCCATGGGCGTGCTGGTCTAAAAAAGAGGTGTGTTCAGGCGCATTGCCGGCGCATTGCTATTTTAAGGAGCTGAAAATAGACTGCGCCATAGACCAACTCAAACCTGGTCTAAAGTCTAAAGTCAATGGCGCAATATTTTTTTGTTAGAGTGCGTTGGTAGAAACTGCACCTCTGGGCGCGTCCACAGTGCGCGTTGACTTTGCTTATTACACACATTTGCGCATCACAAAAACATGCCAAATATTAAAAACAAAAGGATTACAGTGTAAAAGAATATTATTGTGTAGGCTACATAAATATAAAAATGTAATGATGAATAGTCATTGCGTGTATTAGAATTAGGATACCTATTTTCAATTCAGCCTATTACTACTTATAATGATGAACGAAATTGGCTAATTAATTGAACAATCGTGCCAATACACACACATGTATATATTTACTGACTCATCGTGCGGAGCTATTTGAAAGCCTGCATCCAACGCAGACGACTGAAAGACTGACTGGCCACTTAACCGGTAATTTCAGCAAAACATCACTCGTTGAACTCCTCAGTTGAATCGGTGTGTTTAATAAGTCAGTGTATTTTATAATGTTGCGTAATATATAAATATATATATATATATATATATATATATATATATATATAAAACTTTGTGCACGAGCAGATCGGTTTCTTCACTTGAAAAGCGTTTAGCTTTTCCGCCAACAAATTCCGCCATGTAAATAGCAATCCGCCATGGCGCGAGCGCATCTCGCTCTTAAAGGGAATGGGAGATGACACTCTGATTGGTTTATTGAACGTTACGCCCATTACTCATTAAGAGAATAGGGACAACCCATTTCAAAAATGCGCCCCGGCGCACGGACCGTTTTTCCGTCGTTAAAATAGCAAAAGTGGGTTTGGACACGCCCTGAGTGCACCTGTGCCGTGCGCTTTACACTTTGCGTTTAGATCGTTAAAATAGGGCCCAGAGTATGGGGAATTCCCAAAAATTTGCTGTTATTATGACTTATTATATATATATATATATATATATACACAGATTTTTGTTTGTTTGTTCTTTAGAAGTATCTTATGCTTACCAAGGCTGCGTTTATTTGATAAAAAACAGTAATACTGTGAAATATTATTACAATTTAAAATAACTGTTCTATTTAACTATATTTTAAAATGTAATTTATTCATGTGATGGAAAAGGAAAATTTTCAGCATCATTACTCCAGTCTTCAGTGTCACATGATCCTTCAGAAATCATTCTAATGCTGATTTACTGCTCAAGTAACATTTCTCATTATTATTAATGTTGAAAACAGCTGTGCTGCTTAATATTTTTGTGGAAACTGATAATTTTTTTTCAGGAATCTTGATGAACAGGAAGTTCAAAATAACAGCATTTTTTGGTAAAAGTTTTTACAGTCAATTTTGATCAATTTAATGCATCCATGCTGAATAAATGTATTAATTTCTTATATATAATTGTTTTATTTTTTTTATTTTAATTTGGAGCGACATGACAGAATGTTCATTTTCAAGTGAATTTTAATTTCAGTCAAACACATTGTTTTTAGGAGGCTAATATGTGTCTCTCTCTTGTCCGTGATATGACAGCTTGTATTAAACCGAATGAGGTTAACTGGACATCCAGTGCTAATAGCCGGTTTGCTTGGCATTATATTTTGTTATTCTTGTCACATTTCAGTTCATTATTTAACTGAAAATGCCCAGAATCGTACAGTCACCCAGCACTTTCATTATGTTTTTAATGGCCTACAACTCTTTGCCAATTCCCTCTTTTTGTAGAAGCATTTTCATATTTTTCTTGGGTTACTCCATGAAGCTCTGACTGGCTGTTGTCTTCCTCCCCTACACTACTATTTTGTTTTACATTTTCCCCCCATTCTCTCTCTCTCTATCTTTTTTTTTCATATGCAGCAGTTCAAAGTTTAGTATTTCAAAGCAGCTTCCTTTTGAAGGGAAGAGAATCTTTGAATTATGCATTGGCTGTTTAGAGCGAGCTAAAGTAGACTGGCTCCAACCAGGGGGAAACTGAGGCTTCAAAAATCAGGCGGTTAATGAAAAGAACCACTTTCTCTCTCTCTTTCTCTTCCGTCTCTCGCCTTCCTCCGAGCTTAACTAGGCCGGGGGTTGCTGCATCTTTCCTCTCATCACTCGCTTTTCCAGGCAGCTCTGGAGGAGCTTGAGACTGTGTTTGTTACACTTTTTACCTTTGCATTGAACCGAGGGCATGTGTGCTTGTATGTGAATTTAGTGTGCTGTGCTTCCTCACCTGTGAGTGTGCATCCGCACTGGGGAAGTAACTAACTTAAAATAGCCATGCTACTAACTTCATTTTTCAGGTCTTTGAGACAATTTTCTCCCAGAAATTGTTAGTCAATTCCACAAATACTTACAAAGAAACTGCAAGTAACACATTTAAAGGTAGGGTAGGCAATTGCGGAGATGCTAGCAATAGCAGGTTAGCTTTGAAAGCATCCTCCCTTCAGAGGAGGATGCTAAAGCCATGCCTACGGTGGCCCAGTAGTGCACAACATAATGAAATTAAAAAAGCAAACATAAGTTCACAACACAACGGAATAAAGCCACAACACGACGGAATAAAGCCACAACATAACGAAATAAAGCCACAACACAACGAAATAAAGCCACAACACAACAAAACAAAGCCACAACACGACGGAATAAAGCCACAACACGACGGAATAAAGCCACAACACGACGGAATAAAGCCACAACACGACGAAATAAAGCCACAACACGACGAAATAAAGCCACAACACGACAAAATAAAAGTCACAACACGACGGAATAAAGCCACAACATGACGAAATAAAGCCACAACACGACGAAATAAAGCCACAACACGACGAAATAAAGCCACAACACGACAAAATAAAAGTCACAACACGACGGAATAAAGCCACAACATGACGAAATAAAGCCACAACACGACGAAATAAAGCCACAACACGACGGAATAAAGCCACAACACGACGGAATTAAGCCACAACACGACGAAATAAAGCCACAACAAGACGGAATAAAGCCACAACACGACGAAATAAAGCCACAACACGACGAAATAAAGCCACAACACGACGGAATAAAGCCACAACACGACGGAATAAAGCCACAACACGACGGAATAAAGCCACAACACGATGGAATAAAGCCACAACACGACAAAATAAAGCCACAACAAGACGAAATAAAGCCACAACACAACGGAATAAAGCCACAACACAACGGAATTAAGCCACAACATAACGAAATAAAGCCACAACACTATGTAATAAAGCCACAACACGACAAAATAAAGCCACAACAAGACGAAATAAAGCCACAACACAACGGAATAAAGCCACAACACAACGGAATTAAGCCACAACATAACGAAATAAAGCCACAACACAACGAAATAAAGCCACAACACAACAAAACAAAGCCACAACACGACGGAATAAAGCCACAACACGACGGAATAAAGCCACAACACGACGGAATAAAGCCACAACACGACGAAATAAAGCCACAACACGACGAAATAAAAGTCACAACACGACGAAATAAAGCCACAACATGACAAAATAAAAGTCACAACACGACGGAATAAAGCCACAACACGACGGAATAAAGCCACAACACGACGGAATAAAGCCACAACACGACGAAATAAAGCCACAACACGACGAAATAAAGCCACAACACGACAAAATAAAAGTCACAACACGACGGAATAAAGCCACAACATGACGAAATAAAGCCACAACACGACGAAATAAAGCCACAACAAGACGAAATAAAGCCACAACACGACGAAATAAAGCCACAACACGACAAAATAAAAGTCACAACACGACGGAATAAAGCCACAACATGACGAAATAAAGCCACAACACGACGAAATAAAGCCACAACACGACGGAATAAAGCCACAACACGACGGAATTAAGCCACAACACGACGAAATAAAGCCACAACAAGACGGAATAAAGCCACAACATGACGAAATAAAGCCACAACACGACGAAATAAAGCCACAACACGACGGAATAAAGCCACAACACGACGGAATAAAGCCACAACACGACGGAATAAAGCCACAACACGATGGAATAAAGCCACAACACGACAAAATAAAGCCACAACAAGACGAAATAAAGCCACAACACAACGGAATAAAGCCACAACACAACGGAATTAAGCCACAACACAACGAAATAAAGCCACAACACGACGAAATAAAGCCACAACAAGACGAAATAAAGCCACAACACAACGGAATAAAGCCAAAACACAACGGAATTAAGCCACAACACAACGAAATAAAGCCACAACACGACGAAATAAAGCCACAACACGACGGAATAAAGCCACAACACGACGAAATAAAGCCACAACACGACAGAATAAAGCCACAACACGACGGAATAAAGCCACAACACGACGAAATAAAGCCACAACACGACAGAATAAAGCCACAACACGACGGAATAAAGCCACAACACGACGAAATAAAGCCACAACACGACAGAATAAAGCCACAACACGACGAAATAGAGCCACAACACGACTGAATAAAGCCACAACACGACGGAATAAAGCCACAACACGACGGAATAAAGCCACAACACGACGGAATAAAGCCACAACACGACGGAATAAAGCCACAACACGACGGAATAAAGCCACAACACGACGGAATAAAGCCACAACACGACGGAATAAAGCCACAACACAACGGAATTAAGCCACAACACGACGAAATAAAGCCACAACACGACGAAATAAAGCCACAACACGACGGAATAAAGCCACAACACAACGAAAAAAAGCCACAACACTACGGAATAAAGCCACAACACGACGAAATAAAGCCACAACACGACAGAATAAAGCCACAACACGACGAAATAGAGCCACAACACGACGAAATAGAGCCACAACATGACTGAATAAAGCCACAACACAACGGAATAAAGCCACAACACGATGGAATAAAGCCACAACATGACGGAATAAAGCCACAACACGACAAAATAAAGCCACAACAAGACGAAATAAAGCCACAACACAACGGAATAAAGCCACAACACAACGGATTTAAGCCACAACACAACGAAATAAAGCCACAACACGACGAAATAAAGCCACAACACGACGGAATAAAGCCACAACACAACGGAATTAAGCCACAACACGACGAAAAAAAGCCACAACACGACGGAATAAAGCCACAACACGACGAAAAAAAGCCACAACACGACGGAATAAAGCCACAACACGACGAAATAAAGCCACAACACGACGAAATAAAACAACAACACGACGGAATAAAGCCACAACACGACGAAATAGAGCCACAACACGACTGAATAAAGCCACAACACGACGGAATAAAGTCACAACACGACGGAATAAAGCCACAACACGACGGAATTAAGCCACAACATGACGAAATAAAGCCACAACACGACGAAATAAAGCCACAACACGACGAAATAAAACAACAACACGACGGAATAAAGCCACGACGGAATAAAGCCACATCACGACGAAATAAAGCCACAACACGACGAAATAAAGCCACAACACGACGAAATAAAGCCACAACACGACGAAATAAAACAACAACACGACGGAATAAAGCCACAACACGACGGAATAAAGCCACAACACGACGGAATAAAGCCACGACGGAATAAAGCCACATCACGACGAAATAAAGCCACAACACGACGAAATAAAGCCACAACACGACGGAATTAAGCCACAACATGACGAAATAAAGCCACAACACGACGAAATAAAGCCACAACACGACGAAATAAAACAACAACACGACGGAATAAAGCCACGACGGAATAAAGCCACATCACGACGAAATAAAGCCACAACACGACGAAATAAAGCCACAACACGACGAAATAAAACAACAACACGACGGAATAAAGCCACAACACGACGGAATAAAGCCACAACACGACGGAATAAAGCCACAACAACACGACGGAATAAAGCCACAACACAATGGAAATCAAGCCACAACACAACGGAAATGCTCCCGACCACTAGGGGACTCTCAGAGCTCGGTAAAGTTAGATTTCCTTGCCAGTGTTCTACAGTATATGGTCGGCAGCAATATCAATACCAGGATTAGTTTTAACAATATGTAGCCACCGAATATCGACAAGAAATATTAATTCAAAATCACCTACGTGCAAAATAGCTCCATATTTATACCTGTGAATGATTTGATGCGCTACCGCAGTGCATGGTGAAGGGAACGTCTGCCAATTCCACCAAGTGGTTAAAACGTATAATTTGTATTCATTAAAATTACTTATAACATTTAAAAACAGACATATTCAAATTCCAAAGCTTGTCAGTCTTACCAACAGGAACTAACAAGCTTTGGAATTTGAACATGTCTGTTTTTAAATGTTAAACAAAGTCATTGTAATGAATACAAATTATACGTTTTAATGACTTGGTGGAATTGGCAGACGTTCCCTTCATCATGCTTTGTGGTATCGCGTCAAATCAGTCACAAGTATAAATATGAAGCTATTGTGCACGTAGTTGATTTTTAATTAATATTTCATGTCGATATACAATGTTTACATACTTAAAACTAATCGTATTGATATCTTTGTAAGACTGTCGACTTTATAGAACAGTGGCAAGGAATACTAATATTACCGAGCTCTGAGAGCCCCCAAGTGGTCGGGAGCATTTCCGTTGTGTTGTGGCTATATTTCGTTGTGCTGTGGCTTGATTTCGTTATGTTGTGGCTTGATTCCGTTGTGTTGTGGCTTGATTTCGTTGTGCTGTGGCTTGATTTCGTTATGTTGTGGCTTTATTTTGTTGTGTTGTGGCTTTATTCCGTTGTGTTGTGGCTTGATTTCATTATGTTGTGGCTTGATTTCGTTGTGTTGTGGCTTGATTTCGTTATGTTGTGGCTTGATTTCATTGTGTTGTGGCTTTATTCCGTTGTCTTGTGGCTTGATTTCGTTGTGTTGTGGCTTTATTCCGTTGTGTTGTGGCTTGTTTCCGTTGTGTTGTGAACTTATGTTTGCTTTTTTAATTTCGTTGTGTTGTGCACTACTGGGCCACCGACACGCCTCTTCCAAAACACTTGAACGTGTAGAGCAGGGAGCAAACAGAGCAGAGTCTGTAAAGCATCACAGGAGACGGCATTAAATTCTCTCGTGTCTCAAAGCACATAACATTACAATAATAATGATTGTAAGCAACTTACAGAGCTCTTAATTCATTTTGCCGTTGATAGTGTTGACATAGAAAATGCATAGAACATCACGGGTTGCCATCTCATAATTACAAGATGGTTGGTTAAATGTAAAATTTTGAAGTAGAAAGACTAAAATAGTATTTTCTTGTAAAACGTACTCCTATAATGTATTACAACTTTGAAGAATCATTTTTACAGTGTAAGTAACAACAGTTTAGCTATTTATAAAGTAGTAGTTTTTTTCAGTAAGAGCCTATTTTTTCATTAAAGGGTTAGTTCACCCAAAAATGAAAATTTTGTCATTTATTACTCACCCTCATGCCGTTCCACACCTGTAAGACCTTCGTTAATCTTCGGAACACAAATTAAGATATTTTAGTTGACATCCGATGACTCAGTGAGGCCTGCATTGACAGCAACAACATTTCCTCTCTCAAAATCCATTAATGTACTAAAAACATTTAAATCAGTTCATGTGAGTACAGTGCATTATTAATATTATAAAGCAAGGAGAATATTTTTGGTGCGGCAAAAAAAATAAATAACGACTTATATAGTGATGGGCGATTTCAAAACACTGCTTCATGAAGCTTCGAAGCGTTATGAATCTTTTGTGTCGAATCATGATTCGGATCGCGTGTCAAACCGCCAAACTGCTGAAATCATGTGGCTTTGGTGCTCTGAACCGCTGATTCGACACGCTGATTCATTATGCTCCAAATCTTCCTGAAGCAGTGTTTTGAATTCGGCCATCACTATATAAGCCATTATTTTGTTTTGTTTTTTGACGCACCAAAAATATTCTCGTCGCTTTATAATATTAATATTGAACCACTGTACTCACATGAACTGATTTAAATATGTTTTTAGTACCTTAATCTTGAGAGAGGAAATGTCATTGCTGGCTATGCAGGCCTCACTGAGCCATCGGAATTCAACAAAAAAAATGTAATTTTTTAAAGGATTTTTAATTTTCCGAAGATTAACAAAGGTCTTACGGGTGTGGAACGGCATGAGGGTGAGTAATAAATGACAGAATTTTTTTTTTTTTTTTGGGTGAACTAACCCTTTAAGTAACAGAGTTTTATTAAAGAACGTTACACATAACATTTTTTCAGTGTTTTTTTCTTTCTTTTTCTTTAATATGTTGGACATTTTTATTTGTTTTAGTGAATGGGCTTGATTTAATTATTAAGTCTCTGGTGGAATTTTGTGTCTTTTTTATAGTAAAATAATGCTGCCATTCATTATAATTTTTAGTCAAAATTTGTTTATTAAAAAATGTTTTTGTAACAGCAAATTTCACACCAAACAACAACACAATGCAAAATAAATCACTAATTCTGCTAGGATTTTCTGACCAGCATGGGATTCGTGTCAAACAGAGAGCGCAACAGAGAAATTAGAGCAAATTTTGATTAAAATATGCATTTTTATGCATCATAAATGCATGTTCTGCCTCTAACCTGTTATCGCTGCAATTGCACATTTGTTTTTCTGTATTATCTACGATTTAGTGATTTTAAACTTTCGACATTACAACTGTGAAGAAACACGTTTATATACTTTTTATATAGACCTTTTCTATACTACACATTTTTGCCACACAATGTAGACCATTTAAAAAATAAATGTTATTTTATCTGACTAAGCAGGTCACCAGCTTTTATGTTAGATTAATAGGGACAATTTCTAAAATATGTGGCTTCAGTGGAGCTTGGTGGTTTTGCTTTGTACTTTGTTGTTCTTGTAGAAGCATGTAGCTTGTTTTCAAAAGAGTACCTTGACTGTAGTACTCTTTAAAAACTTGGTCAAGCTACATGATTTAAAGTAGCTTCCTTAACATTGGTGTTCATGATGCTTGGTGAATGAAAGTGATGATTATTCTTCGCTCTGAGAGGGATGCGTTGTAGAAGCTGGATGAGGGAAGGATGGGAATGTATTCCAGCTGAGGATGGAACTGGTCTGTGGGAAGTGATATTTTGGGGGATAGGATTGTTTGATGGCACCTCCACCTGGTAATGGGGTGGTATTACAACCAACTAGTTCTGTGAAGCTTGTACTGCCTCTTGGGGTTGGGGAGGTCTTAAGAACCGGTTCCAAGTGAATGATTTTTGAGTTCAGTTTTGTTATTTGCATGCAGACAGAATACAATAAAGTATTCTGTTAGTGTTCTGCAGTCTGAAATGAATTTGAACGGAATGTGATGGATGCTGTGAAATGATATCTAGACAATAAACTGGCAAAACTGCATGTATAAATCGGCCAAAAAGATTCACAAGATAATCTCATGAGTTATTGTAATTTATGACTCATTCAATTACTGAATCATTCAGAAAAGTTCTTGACTCACTCACTGAACTGCACTGACTTACTGGAGCGAGCATTAAAAGAATCATTAATGGAACGAAATGCGTTCAGAGTCGTAGCCAAGAAGATTCACAAATCTCATGAGTTAAGGCCCGTTCACACCAAGGATGATAATTATAGTGATAGCGATAAATATATTGTTTCAAAAATCATTCTGAACTTAAAAGAATAGCAGAGTACACACCAAAACTAAAATGCAGAGAGGAATGATATATTTGGAATTGGAATTCTCTTTTTAAAATTTTAATTTTTTTTTTTTTTTCCACAGTAAACATGTTGACAGCCAATCAGAATCCATCTTAAAGACCTCAAACATTTAAAACGGCAGATGACAGAACGGCAGCACGTGCTTATGATAAACAGGATGCTATCATGCATTGATGTGAACGCTAATATATAGTTATTCTTGGTGTGATCAGGCCTTTATTGGAATTGGCTTAATGACTCACTCAATTACTCAAAATCATTCAGAACAGTTCTTGACTCAATCACTGAACTGCGACTTACTGGAGGAAGTTATTTTGTTCCTTAAAAGCACTAAAAGAATAATTAATGGAATCATATTAAGTTGAATTTGAATTGTAATAAGAATTATTAAATGCCATTCAGACAAAGTGTGTTTGGAGTCATTGCACAGCAGATTTCCTAACTAAATGAGCAACGGACTTTGATTCCAGGTTTGAATCCAAATCGCATGTCCCTATTCAGAAAGCATTGTGCTAACAACACCAAGGTTGCTGATTTAATTTCTATTTTACATGTATCAAAAAAGATATGAATACGGGTGTCACAGACACGTCAGGTTCCACCTCACTCCCTTACCCACGTACTCAATCACCAGTAGGGGTGGGAATCGGAGGGTACCTCACGATACGATACGATCACGATAAATGGCTCACGATAACGATAATATCACGAGTCAGTGATTCTGCGATAATCGATATATCGCTAGACGATCCTATAATGATACATCGTGATATTTGTCTATGAAAACAAAATGCGCGTGAAAAGGTTAAGTGCAGGTTAACGGTTAAATCCGATCTTCAGTTCCTGCGATATATGTACATTTAATAGAGTTCACGTGCATTTTATTGACCATCAGTTAATTTCAAAATCAAAGAACGCAATAGGAGAGAACGGCAACAGCACTGGTAAGGTCTCATTACTTTTAATGAAGAGAATTGTGTGTTATGTGTCTGCGACTTACTTTCACTTTCATATGCGGCAGTTTGCGCGTCAGCTTGCTGAAGAGATCTGCGGTGATGCTTGATGCAGTAGCATTGTTATATCTGACTCACATGTTTAAGTTTTAGTATTTTTGGGAGAAGTAAAATTTACATAATAGGCTAGTTTCAACAACCAGATGCATTTAGACTGATGCATAGACAGTTTTGACTGGAATGCGTCCCAGACCATCTCCTGAAGTGGTTTGAGCGATCGGATTTAAATCCGTCACAAATGCGTTTCGGAGGGCATTTAGACCTGGTCTTTTCACGATTGGATAGCTATCCGATCAGAGAAAATGCATGAAGTGACCAGGTGCAAACAGACCCTTTGACGTTCTTCACCGAGTGCTTACACAGATATACACAGGCGTTCGAAAGCAAGCGTCTATCAGAGGATCCCCTCAATATATGCTTTCAAACGCTCCCGTGTATATCTAAGCACTCGGTGAAGAACGTCAAACATGTCTACGTTTGTCACATCAATGGTATTAAAATGCATCAAGACTTTGAACTTAAAGGTGGCTGGGGCATCTATTTTACTTACACCGCTGTCTGCCAACCTCTTTTTCTTAGGCTAGTTAACTAGTTAACTTATGTTCTCAACGTTTCCCTCATTCATGTGTTGAGCGCCACCTTGAAGTAGTGGCGCTTTGAGCAGAGAAAACTATTTATAGCATTTATTATTATTATTTATATTAAAATATTGATATTTGGCGCAGCGATACGATTCTCGTATCGCACAGAAAAGGGCGACGATATATCACCATATCGATATTTTCATATAACCACCACACTCACACACATTCACTGTCCGGTCTCGTTTGCACTACAATCCCTGTATGCTTACCTTAAGGACTCCAAACGCCATACTTACCTGCTCCAGTCGTCTCCTCCATCTCCTTCGTCTCCTGTTCTCCTCGTGTGCCTACCTGTGTGTGTGAGTGTCTCCGCCATCATCCTGCACCGCAACTCTCCATCTGCATCTGAAAAACACCATAAGGACAGTATCACATTCTCTCCATCATTCAAGAACTGCTTTATCTTCCCATCATTACTATATGCTCTGCTGTTTCATCAATAAACCTACCTGTATTGCTTTTACGTCTGCCTCCGTGTCTCTGTTGTAACAGAAGACCGGACCATAACAACAGTCAACAGCATGAGCACCAACGCCCCTTTTCAAGAGCTCGTGGACGCACTGCACCGAGCACTCACCCCACAGCCATCCTCACCGTCTTCCACCAACGCTGCAGCTTCCGCACCCACCATCACCGCTTCTTCTCCAGCGTTCACCGCCAGTCCCATGGCCAAACCGCCGCCCTACTCTGGATCGGCGGAGGACTGCAGCGGATTTCTTCTCCAATGCGAACTGGTCCTGGAGATGCAGCCGCACCTCTACCCCACCGACACGGCTAAAATTGCGTTCATCATCTCACAACTGCAAGGTAAGGCCCTACAATGGGCATATTCTCTGTGGACCCAGAAAGGCTCTGTTGTCAAGTCATATCCGGCGTTCGTCTCTCACTTCCGTGAGGTCTTCGGGAAACCTTTGGCGGATTCATTGACTGGTGAGAAACTTTATAATCTGAAACAAGGAAATCACTCTGTTAACGAATATGCCTTGCAGTTCAGAACGCTAGCCGCCACCAGCGGATGGATCTCTGCACCAGCGGATGCTGCATCTCGCTGCATACGAGGACTCCATAGGACTCGAACGCTTCATCCAACTCGCCATCCGCGTGGGTTCTCGTATGCAGTCGTGCCTCCTCGAGCACCAGGGCCAGTCACCTTCCACCATCCTCCTCCGTCGGTCCGAACCCGTCAGCTCTCCAGAACCAGCCAATGAACCCATGCAGATTGATCACTCACGTCTCACAACTAATGAAAGACAGAGAAGGCTGACCCTGAACTTATGCTTATATTGTGGATCTCCGGGGCATGTCATCTCCACATGCCCAACCCATCCTCCTCGGCCCGTGGTGAGTGCAATAATTCCCTCCATTCAAAAGATGAAACCACTCACTACTATTGTAATCCTTACTGCTGCAAATGCCTCTGTTCCAGTGGTGGCGCTCCTCGACTCAGGGTCAGCAGGAAACTTCATCTCCGGCGCCCTCTGTCGACAGCTCAAGCTCAAGATCTCCCCGTCTCCGGTTAACTATCAAATCCACTCCATCACGGGCAAACCCCTGAGCCGTAAAACCATCCGTCATTGTGTGGGACCACTTCAACTTCGTGTGGGTATTCTTCATACAGAAAACATCCATCTGCTGGTTCTGGAGGAGTCCACCGCTGACGTGGTTCTAGGGCGCCCATGGCTTGAGCAACACAGTCCCACCATCTCCTGGCGCACGGGCGAAGTCCTGAAGTGGGGCAACCACTGTTTTCCTGATTGCTTCCCAGCACTTCCTGCTCCGAACTCTCCACTCTCCAAGTCTCTCTCCATCAACGCCACGTCCATCGAAAGTCCTGTAGAGAAGCGCTCCGTGGATGTTCCTCCGGACTACGCCCCCTTCAGTGACGTTTTCTGCCCGCAATTCGCCTCCAAGCTACTTCCACACCGGCCATGGGACTGTGCCATCGATCTGTTACCGGGTGAGCCAGTGCCCAGGGGACGCATCTACCCCCTGTCAATACCGGAGGAGAAGGCCATGGAGGAAAACATCAAAGAGGCCCTCAGTCAAGGTTACATCTGCCCGTCTACTTCCCCTGCTGCTTCAAGTTTCTTTTTTGTGGCTAAGAAGGACGGAGGCTTGCGGCCCTGCATCGACTACCGTGCCCAAAATAAAATCACAGTCAAGTTCCGCTACCCACTTCCCCTCGTCCCAGCGGCCCTGGAACATCTCTGCGGTGCCACTGTGTTCACGAAGTTGGACCTCCGCAGCGTGTATAACTTCATCCGGATACGTGAGGTGGACGAGTGGAAGACCGCCAAGAGAGCCTTCACCACCGCTCCCCTCCTCGTCCACCCTAATCCTGACCTACCTTTCGTAGTGGAAGTGGACGCCTCCACCACCGGAGTGGGAGCGGTCCTTTCGCAGCAGCAGGGGACGCCAAGTAGACTCCATCCATGTGCCTTCTTCTCCCGCAAGCTCAACCTGGCGGAGGTCAGTAATGACATCGGTGACCGTGAGCTCCTGGACGTCAAGCTAGCCCAAGAGGAGTGGAGGCATTGGCTGGAGGGGGCTACCCATCCATTCCAAGTTCTCACCGATCATAAGAACCTTGAGTATCTAAAGGCTGCCAAAAGACTCAACCCTCGCCAAGCTCGCTGGGCCATGTTTTTCTCAAGATTCAACTTCTCCATATCCTACCGTCCTGGTTCTAAAAATAATAAAGCTGATGCACTGTCTCGCCTCCATGCCCCAGAAGAAAAGCCCGAAGTCCCAGAGACTATCCTACCTGAGTCAATCTTCGTGAGCCCCATCCAGTGGTCCGAAGAAACCGTTCCCTCCTCCAATGCCTCCACACGCACTCCGCCGGGTTGCCCCCAAGGCTTGCAATACGTCACACGGGCACTTTGCACTCCACTACTGCACAATACTCACTTGTCACTTGGCACTGGCCACCCGGGGGTCAATGAGACCCTCTCGTTTCTCAAACAACGCTTCTGGTGGCCCAACATGGCCAATGACGTCAGAAGGTACGTGCAGGGCTGCAGGGAGTGCACCATCTCCAAGAGCCCACGCCATCTTCCCACCGGCAAGCTCCATCCTCCAGCTTCCTGCACAGTACAGTAGAATCCATCCCACATTCCATGTTTCACTGCTAAAGCCACACCACCCTTCTGTTCTTCCCTCCACAGAACCTGATGTGGCAGCCGCCGAGCCCCCCCTTCCACTCATCCTGGATGATGGCACTGCTTACGTGGTTCACGAGATTCTGGATTCCAGGCGCCGTGGTGGTCAATTGGAATATCGGGTCAACTGGGAAGGCTATGGCCCCGAGGAACGCTCATGGGTTCCCAAGAATGATATCCTTGATCCTATCCTGTTACAGAACTTCCACACCAACCACCCGGACAGACCTGCCCCAAGCCCTAGAGGACGACCACCACGACGTCTGGGTCCGCGGCCCTCAGGAGCGGGCCGTGGGAGGGGGGGTACTGTCACAGACACGTCAGGTTCCACCTCACTCCCTTACCCACGCACTCAATCACCAGCCTACTGATCACCGACACCTGACGCTCATCTGCACAGCAATCACCTCCAGCATTTAACCACCACACACACACACACATTCACTGTCCGGTCTCGTTTGCACTACAATCCCTGTATGCTTACCTTAAGGACTCCAAACGCCATACTTACCTGCTCCAGTCGTCTCCTTCGTCTCCTGTTCTCCTCGTGTGCCTACCTGTGTGTGTGAGTGTCTCCGCCATCATCCTCCACTGCAACTCTCCATCTGCATCTGAAAAACACCATAAGGACTGTATCACATTCTCTCCATCATTCAAGATATGCTTTATCTTCCCATCATTACTATATGCTCTGCTGTTTCATCAATAAACCTACCTGTATTGCTTTTACGTCTGCCTCCGTGTCTCTGTTGTAACAACGGGTCAATGACGTGACGGGTCTTTTTTTTTTTTTTGTCCAAAGGCCTTAATAATAATAAAAAACAAAGATATGACATCCAAAGTATGTAAGCTAGTACAACTAGATCTCTTTTATTGAATTCAAAAGTTCTGAATTATATTTTGCTATATAAAGGTATTTTAAAGGTATTTTATTTTAAAGTGTCAAAAGGTCATTTGGTTTAACCATACAAAGGCCAATAAAGCCATTTCATTTGTGATTAAAATATCTTAAAATGTAATAAATGTTTATATTTTTTTATTCTGGCATGATTTTATAACATCATATATCAACATAGTGCAAAATGGTATTAAAATTATGTGTAGAAGTCATTGATTTTATGAGAAAGAATGTCCAGAAAAATGAATTTCATTGATGTCATTCGGAGTAACCAATATAAAGGGACCATTTTGGATCAAGTCATGCGGTCAATATCATGTGACAGGATCAATCAGACACCTGCAAAGGACCACATGAAGCAAAGTAACTAACTCTCTCTTAACTATTTGAACAATTGATGTTTTCACTTGCTCATACGCATATCCTGAAAAATCAGGATATTCGGTACAACCACTAGAAAACATGGAAAATGTTGTAACATTTTAAAAACTTGTACAAAATATAAAATGTTTGATTGTCCTTTTGCTAGCTAACTAGCAAGCTATCTAGCTAGATATCAGCCTGTTAGCATTGTTTGAAAATATCATCATTTGGTATAACCAAAAGTGTCATTCAGTTAAACCAAAATTTTGGTTAAAAAAAATGTAAAAAGCAGTGTTAATTGATTATAAAAACCACATAATCTCAATGTTAACACTTAATAAATCTTCAAAATTATCTCCATTATGTTTTTTTTACACTTTCAAAACCTTATTCATCAATGACCCATACCTTGAATGCACTGTAAGTCAATTTTAATGAACATGTCTGCCAAATTCATAAATGTAACAAGCCTCAAAAATGGCTTCTTCAATACACAACTACATGAAGTCACCCCATCACACTGATTCTGTTTAATCACCACCAGAGAAATGTAACCTTCAAAGCACACGCCAACAGTCTCTCAAACTGGGTTATGTCTTTATCATTAATAAACAGACTTCAAAAGGCTCTGAATGATAGGCTGGGGGTTGGGCAGCGGGGCACATTAATTATTCTCTGTTACTGAATGGGTCTTTGAGCGTAATGGTCTCCCTCATCGGCAGAATGACTAGGGGTCTATTTCTGCAGGGAGAGGCGTTTACGTCGCTGGGTATAATCTATGTGATATCTATAGGAAAGATCAGCCAGGAACCCTTTGGAAGCCCTGCAGGGGGTCTTTTTCCTCTTTCTTTCCCCTTTTTTCCCCTCTTCCAACTTCCACTATCTTCCTAAATTCTCTTTTCAGCCTCATGCTTCATTATCCACACTTATTATTAATCGGAGGTTTTTCTTGCTGCATCGGTTTGAGTGAAAGAAAAAAGCGCAGATCGATAATTTGCCGGAAAAAAATCCTTCAGTTCTAAATGTGTTCCTCAGATCAGTCATCGCCCCTTCACTGCGAACTGGAGACGCAGACACTAACTACTCACCTGCGGTGACAATCGATGACCAAACGGGGTACGCAAGTGGAAGAAAATGGGATCGGTCTCATTCTCCCTCTCATTTTCTCTCAGTCTGTCTCACTTTGTTTGAGGTTTCGATTCAATGGATTTCAGGACTGTGAAATGTGGAATCCTAGAGGAGAAATACTGGGTGATGGAGTTCATAATGCTGACAACTCTTGAAGAACCCAGTGAGATACAGATTTTTTGATTGATAAAGGATAGTTCACACTAAAAAGTACAATTTTTGGCATATAGATTACTCGCCCTCATGTCATTCCAAACCTGTTTGACTTTTTCTTTTTTGTAACACAAAAACGAACGAAAGTGGGAAGGTAAATTATACTGCAAAACTCCAAATTGGAGTTCATTGATAATCACTGTTGAATCTCATTCTTGCTTGTTTTCAATTAAAAAAAGGGTGGATTTAGTCATGTCATATCACCTTTACTTATACAGCGGTTTATAGAATACAGATTGTTTCAAAGCAGCTTCACAGTAATAAACATAACAGACTCAATGAAACCAGTTCAATTCAGCTATAGGTTTTACAGAAGACAATAGTGTCATTATCCAACTCAAGTCAGTTCAGTATTGATTAAATTCAGTTCAATAACAGCATTGATGTTGCAAAATTTGTCAATTATGAAGCAAATTCGATTCCGCTATAAAGCAGCTGTACAGAAGACAATAGTGTCATTATTCAGCTCAGTTCAGTTCAAGTTTTGTCCTCATCTAATTGTTTCAGTGCAGTCAAACTGATAATATAACTGAATATTAAGTGTTTAAAACCCAATAAGCAAGCCAAAGGCGACAGTGGCAAAGAACCCAAACTTCATGCGGTGACAGAAATGGAAAAAAACCTTGGGAAAAACCCAAGTTATGGGTTTTATAAACACGTAGCGTCAGGTTTGATGCCATTAATGGCAACCACTATTGTTTCTCACATATCATGTAACACATTTTGGGGGTGCTTTTTGCAGTTTGATCTTTTGCCTTACATCTCATTTTGTGTTTCACAGAAGAAACTACTAAGTGATGATAACATTTTCATTTTTGGGTGAACTGGCATTTACACCATGCCATGTTCCTGCCGTGCCCATGACATGCATCGCAGGCTGTTTCAATGATAAATTATGGTTTAATGGTTTATAATTTTCATGTATTCATTTCTAATGGTCAGGTTCTTTTATTTTGTTAAAAACTACTAAAGACCACGAAATCAAAAACTGTTGCCGTTTGCTCTGCTTTGCTTCTTTAATACACGAGTCAGCAACTTTTTAATATTTGGTGTTTTAATTTAGCACCGACAGTCTATTTAATTATTGGCTTATTTCAGTTGAAACCAATTTGACAGAACATATCACTCTATCATGCTGACATGTCAAATGCAAAATTAAAGCATTGTGAAAATGAATTAAAAATAAAAATTAAATGTTACAGAGAAGAATCTAAAGCAATGACTTGACTTTTCAGACTTTATGTCAACAAGAAATACAGAATGCTGCTTAATTAAATTCATGACAGAAAGGCTCCTGCAGCAATGAATTAAATTGCCAGAGCTCAATAACTGACAGGCAGATGTTTTAAAATGGACAGTTCTGGTGAAATCCGAGTTGTAAGATCCTAGAATCACCATTCCTCCATGATAACCCTCATCTTCTTAACACTTGTAGTTTCAGGGCCAGCAGTCACTGTTTAACAGGCAAATGGCCATGCATGTCTGGTGAGCAGAAAGGTCAGGGTTATTGAATATCTCACTTCCTGCCCTTTCCCCACGCCACTGCACAGCCAACAAGATGGAAACATTAAAGAAGATTTCAGCACTCTGACAGGCACGGGTCACGTCACCCGAGAGCGGCTGCCAATTTTCCATTTCAAGAAATCCTCAATGCCTTCACTTGCCTTTGAGGGTGTGAAAGCAGCTCTGTGATGATGTGCGTCCCAAGGCCCGGGCTGAGTCTTCAAAACTGGGAGGTGTGTTGACGTGTTTGGCCAGGAGGATGAAAATGAGTGTTTGGATCTAGTATGAATTTGATATTGATGATTTTTTAAAGGAATATTGGAACTGAAAACCAAATGTTACACAATGAAAAATATATTTATACAGAAAAATTCAGTTAAAGGGATAGTTCTTCCAAAAATGTCAATTTTGACATTTACATTCAATATTTGGCTAGTTTGTGTCAGTAAAATGTAATTATTTTTTTTTTGAAAGAAGTGTCTTTTGCTCATCAAGGATGTTTATTTGATTAAAAATATAGTAAAACAGTAATATTATGAAATATTATTATAACTGTTTTCAATTTGAATATATTTTAAAATTTAATTTATTCCTGCAATGGTAAAGCTGAACTGTCAGCATCAATAATCCATTCTTCAAGGTCACGTGATCCTTCAAAAATCATTCTAATATGCTGACCTGGTGCTCAAGACACATTTCTTATTATCAATGTAGAAAAAAGTTGTGTTGCGTAATATTTTTGTGTAAAAGGTAATACTTTTTTTCAGGATTTTTTTGATGAATAGAAAGTTTAAAAAAAAACAAATGTATTTAGGGTCACTTTTGATTAATTTAATGCATCCTTGCTGAAAAAAAAAGGTATTGATTTCTTTAAGAAAATAATAAAATCTTATTGACCACATACTTTTGAATGGTAGTGTTACAGTATACTGACATTTAGCATACTGTGATTTAACTTGGTAAGATACGTTTGGATATGTTGATATAATTTGACCACTTCTCCAAGCACTTTCTCTCATAACTCCTTAGTGTAATTTAAAAAGGAAAGTATTTGATAAGTTTTACACTATACGTGTAAATTTACCAATTGCTGCACTACTGTGGCATTTTCTGTTCCTCTAATTAACCTTTAACCTCTGTATCCTATTTTAAACATTGTAAATGCCTCCGTTTAGTTCAATAAAACTGCCATCAAAACCTTGTTCATGACTAACTAGCATTCATTTGTTGCTTTTCTGTTGATGAATGAAATTCTAATCATGCATTTTTCTTTTAAAGAGAGCAAAGTGGGGTCTGTGGATCCATAGATGTGTTTTATTCAAATTCAGATCATATGAAGTGCTAGTTAGATATGAGGACGGTCTAAAAAAGAGCGTTCGCTAATGAGACTGGTCTCATTTTGGTGGCTCTCATAGTTAGCACTTCACGACAGTGTTTGTTTCACTCTTGAGTGTCAATTAGACGGCGCGAGGAGAACTTCTGAAAAGCAGTAATTTTCTCTCCTGGATTAGCTGATAAGGAACTTTTCACAATGGCTACACTTAGCCGTTTATAGTCCAATTCGGAAATATAGTCAAACAAATGCAGCGATAAGGGTTTTTCATGTTTTTCCATCAAAGCTTTTTTCATTTAAACTAATCTTCAAAGCGTTTTCCTGTTTATTCGTGCTTTTTGAGTTGTGACACAGAGAGCTTTGGTTTATTTGGCTTAAACAGCCAATCATAAGGTTGGTTGGGTTTCTGATAACGTTTGGTTTTATTGCAGCTATTTTTTCACCTATAGTTGTGTCATGGTTCTTCAATTCTGCAATTCATCATTGGCTGTAATCATTCATATCATGTGTATTACTTATATTTTTCATCATATGTCTCTTCAGAGATGTGATCCCTACCAGGCCGGTTTTCCTTGTGTTCAGCTCTCTTGTGAGAATTCTTTGTTGTCTCCATCTCCTCGATGGGTGTTTTGACCCTAGTGTGACTCCTATCCAGATCTCAGCAGCCTTCAAACCCCAGACAATGTGGGCGAGCTGAGCACTGACCCAAGACCAATGCTACCTGCTTGTATCTAATAAGGCCTATTGGGGGTTTGCTGCAGACCCTACAATAAACTTGACATGTACAAATGGAAAGGTTTGAGCGGGTAATCTTGCACAACATTGATGGAAATAAAAAATGGTGCAATGATTTGTCATTTATATGATGAGGAGGAGTATGTATTTAGGGTTTAATGCAGAAATTTGTGCTATAGAAAATGCTTTTTCAGAGCTTCATATGTCTTAATTTGCAGTGGCCCAATGTCTTGGCAAGATTGAATTGAATTTGATTGATTAAATCGGTAATCTTAAACTAAAATGGTAATTGGCATGACTAGTAATGTTACCCCTTTATGTATGTTCAATCCGATATGGATTCATCTTTAGACCTCATCGGTAATGATGCAGAAACCTTGAATCATTCACTTTCTTCATATCAAATGCTCCTTAAAGTCTTTAGCCTTGAGAACAACTAAGTTATAAGGGTCATTGTTCTTCTAAAAACCTCTATCCATTTTCATCCCACGCCATTTCCGAAGACACCATCACAGACACTTACTTTAACAATCTGTGTTGCTAACCGTTGGCCCGTACTTGATAGAGGTGACAAAAGAGAGAGAGGTCAGGAAAAAAACGGAAGGAGAGATGAGAGGAAAGGAAATACTTGCAGCAGAAAGTTGTTTGGGCATTCACCTCTAAGCACTCTGGGCTCTTCCGTGTCCTTCCCATTTCTGCGTTTCATATTCCACATCCACAAGCCTCTTGAACACGCACAAGAGCCCCAGAATCATAAGTTAACAGTTGCCATGGCAGTGAGCTCGAGTTTCGGGTCTTTTCCCACAGGCACAATGATAATTCTCACAGTGAAAATGGATGAATTGCTTGTCCGGCTGCTGTTTGGATGTATTGGATGCATGATAAATCCCTAGCAGAGTGGTGTACGCTGTACGGATTGCTGTGACATTTGAGGTGCCGCTCATCCTGGATTTGTGGTCACTACACGGGGAGTGGACAGCACCAGACCTCTCTGCCGCGAGAAGTGGATTTGCAACACCTCACATCCACACTGGCAAATTCACAAGCTTTTGTTTTTCACTTAAAATGTGTGAGCTTTTTGAAGTGTTCTCACAACATGTACATGAGGGACATGGTGGACCACAATGATTTTTCTGACTTGTTGTCACTTATTTGACAGGTCCAGAAGAGAGGAGACACAAAGGGATATCAAAGGGCTAGTTCACCTAAAAATGAAAATTCTGCCATCATTTACTCACCCTCATGTCGTTCCAAACACATAAGACTTTCGGTCGTTTTCGAAACACAAATGAAGATATTACTGGAATCTGACAGTTTTCTGTCCATTGACGGCTACGCAACTGACACTTTGATGCTTCAAAAAGTTCATAAAGAGATCATAAAACTAATCCATATGAATCGAGCGGTTTAGTCCAAATTTTCTCAGGAGACTTGATCACTTTATATGCTGAACAGATTGAATTTAAGCTTTTATTCACATATAAACATTGATCAGCGAACATAAACAGAAGCTCAACCATACTTTTTTAACCCAAAATTAAGTGGTTTTAGTTTTATTTTTACCAACACCGCAAGACATTCCAGCACCAGAAAAAAAAATCTTCGGGTAAAATAGTATTTCTATTTAGTTTGCGTACACTGTTACTGATGCAGTTAGGTGCTTTAAGCCACCGTTTAGTCTGTATTTCACACAGCGTGATGAGAAACAGTGTGGGCTGCTCCGAAACAATCACAGAATACGCAGAGAGGTGATGTTTGTTAATATTTACTTTAACGTATTCATAATACAATTAATCAATTATATTAATATATTTAAATAAATTTTAAGTCTCAAAAAATTTAAGTTATCTCCAAGCCCCCTGGAGGATCACTGGCCTACACAGTCATTATGCTATACCACATCGCCCTCCACTGGATGTATAATGAGCAGCAATAAACTACATTTTAGCATTTTATGGCGTCATACTTCTGTGGTTATTTTGGTGAAAGTAACTCAAAAGTAACGCAAAAGTAGTGTAACGCATTACAATTCAAATACAGTAATATTGTAATATAACTAATTACTTTCAAATGACAGTAATATATAATGTATTACATTTTGGAAGTAACTTGCCCATCCATCCATCCATGTTTTGCTGTTTTTCTCTTTTTTTAAGTTGATGTAATTTTTTAGTAGTAAAATGCTATCCCATAATCCTTCCATACCAGCTTAAATAACCCAGCTAAAAAAAAGTTCTAAGAATGTTTTGCTTTGTTATGAAAATGTTATTGCTGAATGTTCTCTGAACGTTCAAAACATCCATTTTTTTTTTTGTTTTAAATTTCCATTCCATTTTTCCATAATATGAATGTTACTTTTAAATGTTCTCTGAAAGTTCTGAAACTAGTAACATTTAAAAAAAACGTTATATGAACATCCAACTAAAACATTTCAAAAAAGTTCCATGAAAGATGTATTACATTTTGAGAACATTATTAAATATCAGATCACTTTGAATAGACATTCTGTTAACATTACTGGAAGAATGTTTGTTCGTAACTAGAACATTAGCCAAAGTTCTGAGAACATTCTTTCTTAGCTGGGAAGAAGAAATAACTATAATCACCCTAAAAGTGTAAAATCTGTGGCACTTTCAGCATTGATTTTTTTGTTTGAGTAGCAAAACATGGCAACAATGTCTTAACCAATGGCATGTGTTGGATGCAGAACTACCTATTTGTTTGGAAATGATCATTGTTTTTTATCATTGAATCCTTAAGAGACTTCTAAACGACTTGTATTCAAGGTATAAATTCTGTCAGTATGTTCCCTGAGAATCAAACCCACAACCGAACTGTTGCTAGCACCACCAGATAAGCCATACGAATGTGTCCTGTGCTTATATACGCCCTTTTTAAGTCTTTGGTCTTAAAGAACAGCATGTAGACTGACACTAAATGACAGAACTCTGCTGTGTTGCGAAATCATGTCACAAAAGCGTAAACATTTACAACGCAAGCAATTAGGATGTGCACTGAGCCTTTTATGTGAAGCAGACAGCTAATGTCTCTCTGCCTGCCCTGAGCTTCTCACATTTAGCCATCTCCACAGATCAGCCGTAACTAGCGACTCATTCTCATTCTCCCACTAAACGAAGCTCTGTAACAATGTTTTTCTGTTTAAAATATGTCGTTATCACAGCAGGTAGAGGTATTTTACAGGCCAATTATTTTGGAGAAGACAGAGAGAATACAATCTTACAGCTGAACAGACATCAATTTGGCCTATGAAAATGAATAAATCAAAATAAAAAGAAAATGTTTGTATTTATATGTGGAAGGGAGTGTTGTGGAGGAGCAAGAGAGGGACTGAGGAAGAAAATACACTGTTTTTGTGAGTATAGACTAAGAACCATTTCTAAAAGTTGAGAAAAGTGTAGGAATATTTAAATAGAAAAAGTGAAAAATCAATACAGAAAAAGCTGTAGATATAATATTCTTGTAATTTTGCAAGCACAAATGGGAAAGGTTGTAAACCTGAGACAGTGTTTCTATGAATAATTTGATTCTCAAACATTTGGGGGAATGGGAAAAAGTACAGACCACAAATGTACAGAAATATTGGAGCAGTAGACCCTGAAACTCCTTCAAAAATCTTTACTTTAGACATGTTCTATTTGAATTTGGTGAACATTTTCACAAAGCTAACAATAAAAGTAATCACAGACCTTGAATACAATATAAATGAATAGTTAAGCTCTTTACCAAGAATGTAGGTGGGAAGTTTGAGACAGACATGATGTGTAAGTACTTCACCTTTCAGTGAACATTCTTGCGAACTTTCCTTTTATAATCGTTATTTTATTTTAATAGCCAAGCTATGTTCAGCCTTGGTTGCACACTTTGCTTTTGTGTGAAACTCCATTCAAACTGAGTCAAACTTAATTTACTTCATAATAAATTAGTTTAAGCATATTTATGAATAAAAAGAACACCAATTTAAAATCATCAGTAGGTAAGACTATGCGATTTCTGGGATGTTTTGAGCAAGTTAAATTTTCAACAAGGTTGATTGTGGCTCCCTCTAAAAACACATTTTTATTGTTTATGGAAAGCCATGGGAATCCCAACTGAAAAATTAAGAGTGGAGTAACTTTAAGTTACTCACGCAATGCAAAAGTTTTATGGTGTGTTTTTGAGCAGTCATAGTGACCACTGGCTCAAAAAACAAACAAAAAATAGAAACACAGAAGACACTAGCCCCTTTCACACAATCCATGTAAATTACTGTAAAATTACCAGAAGCACTTTACTGGTTAAATAGACAAATATGCTGTTCACACAAGCAACGACGTTCTGGCTTTTTACAGGTAAGAGACCATTCACACATCATCAGCAAAATACCGATAAATTCTGTGATGTCAGTCATCGGAAATTATCTTTAAACGCTGCACTGTTGTCTTTATTCGCCCGCATGAGGAGAAGCACTTTAGTTTCACTATCTGTTCAATTTGACAACATTTTGATAGTATCCAATCCAACTGCAGAGCCGCAGCGCTGATGAATGGAAAAGAAGGCTTGGTCTCGAGTGTGACACGTTGAAAATCCTGTGAGACGTGGCGCGATGGTCAAAGATGATCATCTAGCACATTTAAATAGTTTTAAAAAAAAACTATTAAAAAGCATACTGTAAACAGCGCAGAGTAATCACTTTAACGCCCTAAGAACTTTGATTGGCCCAAAGCAAAATTCTTACGTGAGCGCATTCTGATTTATACCCGTAATCTTCATTCTGCGTTCACACAGAAACATTACCAGTAATTTACTGGTAATGTTACAACTTCCCTTACTGGTAAATTGCCAGAACCAATTTACCGGTATTTTTGAAAAGGTCCCGTTCACACATGCTCTCAAACTGTAATTTACCAGTAAAGGCTAATGTCATAAATATAATGTGTTATTCTGTATATCTCAACTGGCATAACATATTTGGTTATGACGATACAAAACATTGGCATCAATGACCCACCAACATGATTTCTTTCTTTCTTTCTTTCTTTCTTTCTTTCTTTCTTTCTTTCTTTCTTTCTTTCTTTCTTTCTTTCTTTCTTTCTTTCTTTCTTTCTTTCTTTCTTTCATTTAATGAGCTCAATAGACAACATTTATTTTCTTCACAGTTACTTTTTGGAGCTTGACAGGTCACTGTGAACTTACATATAAAAAAGAGTTGATGGAAAAGAGCTGAAGATTGTTTTCCAAGGAAAAACAACCACAAACAGGATTGGAATGACATGAGTGTGAGTAAATAATAATGAGAGATTTTTATTATCATTTTTAGGTGAACTGTATGGGTGTTTTGGTAGCATTTCCACCAAGTTTTTTTCCCCTTTGGTGGCAGTTTTTTTTTTATTTTTTTTATTTTTTATAAAGGTTTGTGTTATTTTCAAAGAGACAACAGTGCCAGTAAAGAGCTTGAGACAAAAAAAAAAAAATATGGTCGGTCACATAAATATTACTTCTTAGCAGAATATTTATATTGTGCATGTGCATAATTTCCAATCAAGCTGTAGCCTGATGGTACGGCTACACGACAGTGATGTACTAAAAACGTAAAAGGTTTTCCTGTACTTTTTTCGCATACAGACAGCAATGTTGGCAATCCCCGTTTACACAGATCCACAAAATACGCATGCCAGACCAGTAGTTGGCAATGTCACTTTGTAAAGAAAAACTATATGCACCTACATACTGAACATGCAATATGCATGCGCATGACGTCACCATTTTCACAAACTAGCATTTTTGTAGTTCACAAGGGTCTGATAATGGTATTGTTTTCAAAAACGCGCACTTTGAAATCCGTTTTCAAAAGTTTACGTTTTTTGCCGTTTTTTTAATGAGACTTAAGTTAAAACATAAAAATAAATTATGCTTCAAATAAAATTTTCCGAAAAATGGTTTTGGTCATTTAAGGTAGTTGTTATCACGCTGATTTATATTCAATTGTTCGTTTTTGTGATACGTTTGATTTTAGCTAGCAATTTGGTGCTATAGAAATGGGGCGTGTCGTCATGATTCACAGTTGATTGACAGCTTGTCTGAGGACTGTCGGAGCTTCGAGGGGAGACTGAAGATAAATAAATATTAATTTTCAATTTCTGTGTTATTTCACACCAACAAAATGAGCTGTTCAGCAGTAAACTGTACTAACTGACCTACAGGATCTGACGGATATCTGAGCTTTTCGTTAAATGTGGACTTCATAAGCTAATTAATAAACGTTATTAGTTAAGATAACACGCCTAACGTTAGCCATGACGGAAAAAAGCAGGTGATCGCTATCTGGCAGTTATAATTATTTTTATGAGTATAAAATAATAATTAGCAGGATAAAACTAATGATAGCCTACTCTAATTAATTATAGAGCACTGTCTACAGCAATCGATCTCCTGTAACGTTAGTTTAAAAATTTTATTTAAAATGGCAGGACCGTTCCTGACATTTTAGAGTTTCTAGAGGCATATTATATTGAGTTCATCTACTGAATTTGCTGTTTCAAAAATATTATTGCTCTAGAAACAGAATAGCCTATTATTTTATATGTAGAATTTTAAATTACGTATAATTTATATAGCCTATTTATACATCAATGATGACGCAGCCGTCTGGGGGGAAGTTTGATACCGCGACTCCGCCTCATAGACAGTAAAAGAAATGGACACAGCGACCCCATTGGAACTCAACTGAGACAAGTGAAGCCCATTTTTAGCGATTATAAGCACTTCCGTTTCTGACGCGCAGACTCAAACTAAGCTTGATGACGTCAGCAACCTGTCTGACAGATGTAAATCTTCTAGTAGCTGTGCGTGCAAACTGCCATCGTTAATCTTGCAGAGTCGGCGAGCTTGAGCGGGGAGTTCTTTAGCGTGAGTGAGCAGGAGTAAGTATTCTGATTAATTAGTTTGTATAGTATTTTAAAATGTAACGCCAGTACGCCATATTAAGTTAATGCATACTATTGCCTGCGAGCTTCTCCTCCTGTCTGTACGGTAATTTCTCTACTGTGCGACAGAGAGTCGAGTGGTTATGACGCAATCGTTAGTCTATTTTTACAAAAACTGTTTCTACGGGGCCATAATGTAACATAGAAGGTAATGGAGTCCTTTATGCATTGTCGTGTATATTTAGAAATAAATAATGGACAAATGGAGTCTTTAAACGCCTCAGATGTAAAGTTATTCGCTGTCAAAGTGACGCCAAAATGAATGGGAGTCAATGGGATGCTAACGCAAGTGAAGTTCTGCTACAAGATGGCGGCACACGGCCGACTTCAACTTCCGGTCGACTTCCTTGGGCACTGCTCCGCCTCCGGGCTCCACTGACGAGTCTTTCTGCGCATGCCCAGGTTCCAAACTTTTTTTCTTTTTTTTTTGACGTTTTTGCGTAATGTGTCAGTGCCCATCCGCGTCAGTTTTGGCTTCAGTTCAATAGACCCCTTAATCGCCTACGTCACTGTGACATCACCGCTCTAGCTGGAGGCAAAACATAAATAAGAACTAATAGCGGGCGCGCTAAAAGTTTGAGGTTTTGACTTTAAAATGTCGTCTTGTTGTGTTTTTGGCTGCCAGAATAGAAGGAACAAGACTTTTGGTTCACAACTAAAGTTTTACTAGATCCCGGCAGACATTCCTTCACAGAAATCAAAAAGATAATTGTGATTGAAAGCAATACAGCGTACAGACTGGAAGGAGAATATCATAAATAATAGGGCTGCACGATTAATCGCATGAGATTGTCATGCGTGTCTCATCAGTAAAGCCGGTTCTGTGATTAGCGGTAAATGTCCATCACCTGCTTTCAACTGGAGGGGCACTTAATATACAGAGCCGTAGTTCGCGGACAAGCTACGCAATATCGCGTTCATAATCGAAGGCGATTCATCTGCGATTATGAACGCGATATTGCGTAGCTTGTCCGCGAACTACGGCTCTGTATATTAAGTGCCGCTCCATTTGAAAGCATGTGATGGACATTCATTTACCACTAATCACAGAACCGGCTTTACCGATGAGACACGCATGACAATCTCATGCGATTAATCGTGCAGCCCTAATAAATAATACTCTTGTTTGCAGTGCACACTTCATATCAGGTAAAATAATCAATGCGTTTTATCTACACAATACAAATCAGCAAGTTTCTGTTTTATAGGTGAAAAGCAAGTTTCTGTTTTATAGGTGAAAAGTCAACAACTTTCAGCGCACTAGCTAGCTTAAATGTTAAACAAACATACAGTGATAGATGTGTGTGCCATCCTTTGAATAGTCTCTTAAAATAATCCACATTGCTAGCCATAATCATAGTTAGCCCAGCGTTAGGCTACATTAGACAATAAGCCTTTACAAAATTCCCTGAACCACCCGAAAGTAATTCATATGTTGTCTAAGAAATATCCAAAACTTCAGTTAATTTACAAAAATAGCGGTCACGGTCCTGCAGAGTCAGTGACTGTACATATTCGGACAGTTCTGAACCTTCTTCTGCATCTATGTTTAATAAATCCCTCCTAAAACATGCTAGCTTACGCTTGTCAACATTGAGTCCAGCGTCTCTTTTTGCCTCCAGCTAAGCCCCGCCCACCAGGAAACGTTGCAATGTTTACAAACTTTTAAGGGGTCTATACAATGGAAGGAAGCGGCGTCGCGTCGTCCATCTTTTTTTTACAGTCTATGTACCACCTGAATTATAAAACATTATTACAAGCTGAATCGGGCTAAGGTAAGGAGATCGTTTTGAACACTGGCTGGTTAGTCTATGTACTTGCTCAATAATTGATTTTGGACCAAAAAAAAAAAAAAGTTACGGACAGCAGCTTTAACTGTTGAGCTTCTTTTACCTCCACCTGACATCCCAATTATGAGTCTTCCAGACAGGTCAGCCTTGTCAGAGCAGCGTGACGCATTTAGCAAAAAACTCTAATTGCCTTCATCACTAGTGTGACCGGCCGTTCACGCATCAGAACCCCGCACGCGACCTGATCTCAGTGACTCTTCCCATCCATTTCAAGTTATGACAGTGTATACACACTCCTCCAGCTGAACCACAGTGTGTACGGAACATAAAACAGGGGATCTGTTATGTCAAATTTGTTTGATGTGTCACAGATGTCAGATTTCAGTGGGCCTTTCTGATGTTTGCATCATCCTGTCATTACGGCTATTGAAAATGAATGAGTTGTTTACCTCTGTGTCGTCGTCGTCGTTTACAGTCAGATGAGGCTGGTGTCGTTGGATTGACAGTCATTTATGCGACTCTAGATTAGAACAGTTGGCGAAAACAACTATTTTTTAAAAGTTTTAGAAAGGAATTAAATGGGAGAAAGTGTGTTTGATTGACTTGTTGAGGACGGAGGGGTCGGGAACTGTGCTCAGAATGTACAATAAACTGCTTCAGCCCTGTTGCTGTGGTAACTAGAGCACACGGCCCCGTGAATGTGCGCTCGCGACTTTCCACGGAAGAGCAAGAGACTTTTGGGGATGTGGGAGGGCTGATGTCAGTGAATACTGACAGTGCACATCCTAAATTATAGCTGGATCTGTCTGCGCAGCATACCAATATGTGATATTTTTATAACTGTGATTCCCAGGACTCCGGAATGAGTCGGTGAGCGAGCGAGCGATTCACCGTGCCTCGTTTGATTCGTTGTCTAATGAATTGCTACGTGGTTTGATTCATAGAAAAACACACACAATATTTAGCAGATAAATCTCTTTTTAAGCCTTGAATGTTGACAGATGTTTTCTCTGGAATCTTCGGATTAGTTGAACATTTCACTCATGTTTTGTTTGTCTCTCACACACATAGACTTAAAAAACAAAAAACAAAGGGGCCGTTGACAATGTGAATTTAACACGTTTCTCTCTCAGTAACAGGCTGTGAATAATTAAAAGCTCAATTCAGACACAAAGCTTACTAATCCCAGCCCTGTTCACTTCAGACTCATTCACTATGCCTTTTATCTGCCGTGCAACACGAAAACATAGACATCACAGATTTAGATAGTGGACACTACAGGGAATGATTTTCTCACAAGCTTAATGGGAAATTTTTCAAAGAGAATCGCAGATAAACGTCTTTATAAGAGTTGCTCAAACAATCTGACTCTCTTTGGCTCAGTGCTTATATATTATCTAAATCGATGCAGCAACTTTTTCTTTCTTTACACTGACTTTTTGATAAATATTTGACAATGATCGTTTTCTTTTCTAGCTGATGAAAAACCATTCCGTAAACAACTTTTTATTTAAAATGATTTGGTCTTTTTTTCTTTTTTTTCTTTCTTTTTATTGAAAACTAACAACAGCAGCACTGAGCTTTAGATTTTTGAAGGATTTTTTTTTAAAGATTGTGGTATAGTGATATTTGAGGTCAGTCAACTAAAACAGATTTGATTTTCTGAGCTCTGAAACAAAAGTGTTGGTATACACTCTTTAAAAAATGGTTCTTTGAAGGTTCTTTGCACGTGGTAACAGTTCTATTTAAGGTGCATTCACACTTGTAGTTTGGTTCATTTGGTCCGGACAAAAAAAGGAAAGAAAAGAAAAGAAAAAACATTTAGTCCTGGTCCGATTCATTCGGATTGGCAATTTTATCACCGAACCTAAAGGCATAGGGGCATAGAGATACATTCACAACCTGATTGGTCGGGTTTTATGACGTATTGATTATTCTGAGACAGAACTTACCGAACATTCAAAACAATGCTGTGTGCTGAGGGAAATGCACTCGTTGTGTGTGTAGCCTGCATGTGATGGTATTTTGGCCAGCTGGGAACTCGTGAAGAGCTTATAAAACGTGTAAAGTAGTCAAAACAGCGGCGGGAATCCCTCTGTCACACACACATACGATCTGCTGCATGGAGATGTGCTTCTGATGCCTGTGATGGGCAAACTCGAGACTATGATGAGAAAAAACAATATGCGTGAGGATTCTGTCCTTTTTAGGGTCTCATCTTCCTGTTTTTTGGTTCGTTTACACGTCTTTGGTCCGTGTTGTGTTCATATGTCATTCGAACCGCACCAGTTCATCTTTTCAGCGGTCTCGGTCCGCTTGTTTGGTACGCACCAGGGTTTGGATGGCAGCATTCATACATGTTCAAATGAACCGCACTAACAGAGCAATCGCACCAGGGTTCGTTTTAATTGAAGCAAACATACCAAGTGTGAACGCACCCTTTAAGTGGACTCGGGTATGGTTCGCGGGTGCGCACCCGAGTTCAGAAGACAGTGTTCACATCATCCAAACGTACCGAACTCTGACGTCAATCGAACCCGGGTTCACACTAAAAGTGCTAATTTGAAAGCACCCTTAGAAACCTATTTAGAACTGCATGATTCTGAAGACCCTTTTATTGCTGAAATGGTTCTTTGTGTTAGAGTTTAGGGTTCTTTTTTCCCGCCTTTTTGTTTTTCAAATCTGTAACTGTTGAAGCCACATCATTACTGGTTTTCTGAAGCTTAGCCATTCAATTACATAGACTGACAATACACTCTCAACAGGTAAATGATTTCTTTCTTAAAATGTCTACAAATTTTAACTTTCAAATTGTAACTGGTTTCCTATAAATCAGCTTATCACACTACTGAGGTCCTAGCACTTTCAAAGCATGGTTCTTTATGGTACCTTATAAAAAAGGTTCTATTTAGCACCAAAAAGGGTTCTGCTATTGTTATAAGCTGAAGAACCCTAATTTGGCACTGTTTAGAACCATTTTTCTTTATATATGTATATGGTAATAAGTGAGTCAGAACTGTCTGAATATTTATGAATATGTAAAAAATGTTGACTGAATTTACCTATGACCTTCATCTAGTGATGACAGAGGTGAGATTGCAAGTTCAGTGGGGTTCAATAGGGTTCTTGACTCAATTTTAAAGAACCTTTATGCCCTTTATACACATTTTGCATGTTTCCCTCATCTAACACACCTGATTCAACTCATCAACTAATTAGTAGAAACTACAAGAGTTGAATTGGGTGTGTCTGATGAGGGAGACATACAAAATGTGCAGCGGTAAGGGGTCCCCAGGACAGGTTTGAGATCCACTGTTCTAGAGTACTGTAGCCCTGCATTCTCAGAACCTTGGGTTCTCGATCAGTGAACATAAACAGAAGCTCAAACATATGAGAGCAAAGCTTATTGGTTTTCTTTCAGTTCTTTGTGTTCCTAGTTCCTGAGTTCTTTGTAATTAAAATCTAAACTGCTGCATTTAGATCCGTTTATTCCTCTTTATTTGCAACCAATTGCTGATAATTAATAATAATTCATTCTCTTGTTTTAGTTAAATCAAAATTTGATGTGGCCACAGTTGAGAGAACAAACTAAGGTCATTATATATTGCAATTCTTTAATTTTTTTTGTTTTGCCTTTGTTTAATCAGAAGGTATAGGATGATTTTGTAATTCAGTAGGTGAACAATTCAGATTCTTTCTGAGTACTTTGGGGCAAAAATCTTATTTTATACTGTACTTTTATGAAGTAGCTTTTTTTGCCCTAACTTAATGCATTATTTACTCATAGTTTCAAAATGTGTTACATAGACCAGTACTGGCAAACACTGACTGCTTCCTCTATACTGAATATCTTTGATCTGCAGGAGTGAGCGAGCCGAACTTTTCTTGCATCAGAAGCATAACTTTCCAGAGAGATCTCCAGTCACGTCCACTATGAATATGGAAGTTCAAACCAAGACGGGAAAGAAAACATTATTTTTTTGATCTTCACACGCTAGCGAAGGAAGTATCTGAGAAATTGCACCTACAAAAATTTCCGCATACACAAATGGTCATCCAGCTATAAAAGGCCCCTGTCAATTCCACCACTGTCATCACTCGATGAAGGTCGTGGGCAATAACAATCAAGTGTATTTCATTATTTTGTCGAACAAAAAAGCAGGAGACGAAGAAGTAAAGTGAGAGAGAGAAAGAGTGAGATGCATGTAAAAAGGGTCCTACCTCCTTTCTCCCCCCAACCTCTCAGACCAGCGGCCTCCCCCACCACCTTTTCTGCACTCTCATTTATTTCAATTTGTCATGCTTTGCTCCCCCCCTCTGCGGGAGAAGCGGGCGGCAGCGGGGAGAGATGGGGAGAGAAATTGGTATCTCCGCTCGCGCCGTAATGAAACATTTAGATGCGAGCAGAGCTATGCCTCCGCATTAGCAGCGGCGATGAAGGGAGATGGCTCGCGGCACACAGCCCACTCCACCTAATACCTCTCTAATCCAGGTCAAAGTGGGACACTTCTTCTCCTTAATCAGTATTGGCACCTTCTTTTGGAGGATGTATTTATGGTATGAAAGGTCCAGCTGTGGAGCCACTGCGGCTGATGCTACAGAGCAGCTCTTTTTCTGACAGGAAATGGGAAAATAAATCATGGCTTTGCATTTGTATAGGGCTGGAGATCAAGGACAGGTGATGAGATTGAAAATCCTATTGGTATTTCAGAGCTAGTGCACTTTGTAAAAAGGACTGAAGATATCAAATGTTTGTGAAGAAACGCTGGGGTAAATAGCCATTAATAACATCATCTATTATGATTGTTTTCTGGCTGGAAATAGTTTTATACCCGTCATAATGACTGTCGTAAGTGTGCCCTAACCTGAAATGGAAATGTTATCGGGTGTCTTGCCGGCTCTTGTTGTCATCTGTTCTGTACAGGCCATCTGATGCAAATGTTTGGAAGATCTATCTAATGTAGGTTAGGGGGCGACATTAAATATCCAACACGATCACATGAGAATGCGTATCAATAGTACGAGTTTGTAATCTCGTAGAATATATATGCCAAAATGAGTTTTGGCGTGCTTATGGTACGCGGATTTTTCGCGTGCATATGATACGCACTTTATGGCGTGTATATGATACGCTTTTGGGTAGGATGGGGGTGGGGGGTTCGTATAATACGCCATAAAGTGCGTATCATATGCACGCAAAAAACTGCGTACCATAAGCACGCCAAAATGAGTTCATATTCTATGAGATTACAAACTCGTACTATTGATACGCATTTTCGTGTGATCGGGCTCAAATATCACACCACAATGCTTTGTTCCAGAGGTTGATTCACTATCTAATATAAATACAAACTTATTTAATTAAAATTCTAAATGTTTTTCTTGTTGTTTAATCATTTAGCCATAGGCGTAATTTGCGGGTGGGACATGTCCCCACCAATTTTTGCCAGGGTCCATGTTGTCACCACCACTTTTTGAAACATCTGGCGGCACGGATGTACCTAATTCAAAGGAAACTTCTATAGTTGATTAGCATTTTGTCCATTTGTGTTAAATAATAGGCGCTCTGGCACTGAGATGTGTTGTTTTTGAAATGAGTGCTTCAATCTATCGCTTAACGCTGTTGCGGAGACTATTTATTCTTGTGAAATCACAAAACAAAATGCTCATAAACGTGTCCCTTGCTCTTGATATACAATCACTGATGAACATCTTTGGTTTTAAAGCCACAATATGTAATCACTAAAGCAATTGCTAATGAGAGACGAGCACGACACACGTCTTGAGAGCAGTGGACAATTTTATTATGCCGCAGTCGCGCTTCCGCTTCTTCCGGTCATTCGTATGGGGTAAAGCAGTTCTGTTTTATCATATTAGATACATTTGTGTGTTGAAAGTTGTTATAGTGCTACTCTGTGTTCACGTGGCGGCTGCTATGAGACACTTGTTGCACACTGCAGTAAGCTAGATCGATATTAGACATGGTAAAACATGGTAATCGTGGTAAATCAAGAAAATGAGACTTACTGTGTTGAACTATATAGTTTTCTGTCAATGAATGTATACATCCAAACAGTTGCTCGTCTGTCTAATAAAACACGTAATATATTAAAGTGTCTTTGGTGTTTCCATGGTTTCTACAAAAATCGAGGGTAATGCGGGTATGGTGTCATTGATAGGCGACGGACAGACACACTCTATTTCTCTGGATTTAAACATTATTGGAGACATTTGGGATAATGTAAGTACACAAATCAACAAAATATATAACATGGTTCTAGTCTTTTTTGGATATTTTAATTCAACAATTTTACATATTGTGCCTTTAATGAGAAAAAAACTAAAATAAACTATACAAGGGCGGATTAGAACCTCTGGCATGCTTAACAAAAGTCCTACCACTAGTCCATCAGGACAATCTAATAATAAATGCGGATCCATGTATTTATTGAAAATGCAAATACTCTTGAGTCTAACAATATATCATATTATAGTAGATGAAATGTATTAAACGTGGTATTTCAATAAATTTTGTGCATTTATTATTGTAATAATACAATTACAATACACTCCCCACCACCACCACACACATTCCCGTCCCACCCACTTGGCCCAAGTTTAAAGGTATAGTTCACCCAAAAATTAAAAGTTACTCACTCTCAAGTTGTTCCAAACTTCTGTTGAACATAAAAGAAGATATTTTGAAGAATGTTGGTAACAAGACAGTTGATGTTAGCCTTTGACTTCCATAGTAGGAAAAAAAAAATATGGAAGTCAGCTGTCTGGTTACCAACATTCTTCAAAATATCTTCTTTGTGTTCAACAGAAGATAGAAACTCACACAGGTTTGGAACAACTTGTTGGTGATGGTGAGTAAATGAATTTCATTTTTGGGTGAACCGTCCTTTTAAGGGGGTATTCTGGTCCCTAAATATGTCTCGGATCCTTCTTTCATTAGGATTTTTTTTTCCATTTGTTTTACAAATCTTAGGTCTCTTAGAAATGTAATAGCATACCTCTCCTCAACAAGCCACACAATTTTTGGAATCATTCATGTCCAGAATAAGTTTTATACTACATTAAGAGAAGAAAAACATTTTTTCCCATTGCACCTGTTCACACCAGCTACTCTTTTTCTGCTTTTGCTGTATGCAACTTCCAAATGATGAAGTTTTAATAGTATTTTTAAAGTATGATGAAACCACTGCTTCACTTTTTTACTCGACTTTCAAGACTGAAGTTAAACCCAACCGCTCTGCAGTATACATTATCAGACTTCAGATTTAAAGAATTACTTTAAAAGAAAATGCCA
Source organism: Chanodichthys erythropterus (assembly GCF_024489055.1). Classification (NCBI taxonomy): domain Eukaryota; kingdom Metazoa; phylum Chordata; class Actinopteri; order Cypriniformes; family Xenocyprididae; genus Chanodichthys; species Chanodichthys erythropterus. Next base: position 30,435,905 of record NC_090240.1, read on the forward strand.
TGACTTCTAATAGCATGCTGTCAAGCTGAACAGAAAATTATACACAGAAAACAAGTTTCTTTATGGATTTTGTCACGATAAAGTCACATGGGTGTGGTTAACTGAAAATAAAGCCTTAGGTCTGGTTTGGTTCATCATCCAGATATGTAATAAACTTCAGTTCCACTAAAGATTCGCTGAAATAAATGGTCAGACGTGGCTGACAGAACATTAAAGTTTTGACAAAGTTCAATTAGAGTTGGGGTGAAATCAAACAATGGTCCAGTCTCTTGTAAAACAGCATTTGAGTAAATTGTTTTTTAATGAATGCCTTTTTAACAGCTTGAATCCTTTATTCTGTCATCACTGGACACACTTTATCTCTAGTCTAATAGCCAAGAGTGCAAAGTGCTCAATATAATTCCTCTGAAGCTGCCACGGCTCTGTCAACGCTGACTGGACCTTCATTAATTCCACTCTGAAATCGATGGCTTCTCTTGTCATGGCTTTGCAATCAGTGCCATTTTCCCTGTTTCTCCCCCCTCAGTGGCCTACGCTCAGCAAGTTGGTGAGAGGAAAAGCAGAGAAGTGACAGAAGGGTCAGTCATCCATAAGCAACACGGTCGTGAGTGAAGTGTGTGTCCAAAAAGGGAATCCACCTCATGTTACCTTCAGCTGGTGTCTGACCCCCACTATTTCTCATTACTGTCACAGTTGTTTGGTAACAGGAAATGCTGGACAAAACAACAGCGGAAGTAAGTACGATGCTGTGCAAAAGTTTTTTTTAAGAAATTAATACTTTCATTCAGCAAGGATGCATGAAATTGATTAAAAGTGACAGTATACTTGTTTATAATGTTACAAAATATTTTTATTTTCTTTCTATTCATCAAAGAATACTGAAAAAACTTATCACAGAAAATATTAAGCAGCACAACTGTTTCCGACATTGATGATAAATGTTTATTGGGCAGCAAATCAGCATATTAGAATGATTTCTGAAGGATCGTGTGACTGAAGACTGGAGTAATGATGCTGAAATTTCAGCTTTGTCTTCACAGGAATAAATTACATTCTAAAATATATTAAAATACAATTGATTTTAAATTCAATTATTTAAAATTTACTTTTAAAATGAAGGAGAAAACGCTTACAGAATTATTTACTGTTCACGTCAAAATCCCTAATTGGACGGTAATTCTTTAAATGAGGACATATGGAAATTCCAGCATTTACAAGGGTTAGTCAGTAAATGTATTATTATTATTATTGGACCAGCTGAATTACTTAGAATTATTAGTTTTATTTTGACAAACACCAGGGTTGTGTGGAAATTTAGTTCCCGTTTGAATCCAAGTTTAAAGCATTAATCCAAGTGTCATTTTGGAAGTCCCTTATTTTGACCACTAATAAGTGCTATACAATATAGTGTATTTGAAAGGTTGTGTGTTTTGCATTTAAGAAATCAGAATATTAAAAATTTTGCATATTGTTAGGCCTGTGCAGTTCACTGTCATTTTTGATTTTAACAGTTTTTAGACAAATTAGGCTCTGATGAATTGGCATTTGATGCTCAAATTTAAAGGGTTAGTTCACCCAAAAATGAAAATTATGTCATTAATGACTCACCCTCATGTCGTTCCAAACCCGCAAGACCTCCGTTCATCTTCGGAACACAGTTTAAGAGATTTGAGATTTAGTCCGAGAGCTTTCTGTCCCTCCATTGAAAATGTATGTACGGTATACTGCCCATGTCCAGAAAGGTAATAAAAACATCAAAGTAGTCCATGTGACATCAGTGGGTTAGTTAGAATTTGTTGAAGCATCGAAAATACATTTTGGTCCAAAAATAACAAAAACTACGACTTTATTCAGCATTGTCTTCTCTTCCGGGTCTGTTGTCAATCCGCGTTCACGACTCCGCAGTGATGCTGCTGACGCAAGACGCTGCTGACGTGTTATCTGGTGTGCCCGAGCTTCGTTTAGGGCTGTTCGATTCCGGATTGTTTGGAATCGATTCTGATTCCTGTTTCTGGAATCGATTCCTCACTGTTATTTTCGATTCTTTTTTTTTTTTAAAACCAACACCGTCTAACATTGTCTATCGTTTACAGTCTGAGGGAGACGCACGCTGTAAACAAAACAACCTTCACAAACATGTCTAAGGATTTCGACACAGAGGAAGACTTGCATTTTTTTGCTCAGCCATATTTATTTGAACCCGAATACATGGACGAAGAACTAAGAGCGATAGAAGAAGCTCCAACACAGCAGCAACCGCTGTCACAAGCAGCATCACTGTGGAGTCGTGAATGCGGATTGACAACAGACCCGGAAGAGAATACAATGCTGAATAAAGTCATAGCTTTTGTTATTTTTGACCAAAATGTATTTTCGATGCTTCAAAAACTTCTAACTAACCCACTGATGTCACATGGACTACTTTGATGATGTTTTTATTACCTTTCTGGACATGGACAGTGCACCGTACATACATTTTCAATGGAGGGACAGAAAGCTCTCGGACTAAATCTAAAATATCTTAAACTGTGTTCCGAAGATGAACGACATGAGGGTGAGTCATTAATGACATAACTTTCATTTTTTGGTGAACAAACCCTTTAAGAACACCCCTAATTTAGAAGACATCTTACAAAAAGTGTGAATCTCTAAGGTGCAAAGAAAGAGATGGGTAAGAGAAAAAGAGAGGGAAGAGAGAGAGAGAGCACAAAGTGTAATTTGTCAGCTGTCATGCTCTCATTCCGGTTTGATGTCACCCCATTACAGTATTTGTCAGTGGTATTGTCCGCTCATGACAGATCCATAATTTCAAAAGACCGATCACACAGAATGCCTAATCGTTCTCTCTTCTCGGACATTTTTCCATGCTGAACGGACACGCTTAGCCAAACTTCTGCAGCATTAGCACCTCCGTGTATCACTGATCATTCATTAGGACGGTATTATGCCAATGCAGGGTCAATCTAACTCTCACCACAGGCTGTCAGGAGACTCGATCAATGTGTAATTATATCTGACCACCGTCATAAATAACCCAGCTTGCAAGTTCAAGGTTGTGCTTAATTGTGTTATTCACATTGCTCATGCACTATTATGCTTCTGTTGTATTGAGCCTCAAAAGCTGCTCTTGAGCATGATATTTAGCCCACGAGCAGTGGATAGATGTATCGATGGGATTTGCAGCCTGAGGACTGAAAAATAATTTCAGGATCCTGATTTATTATGGATAACTGACTATAAGGAGCTTAGAGACAGAATGAGGAAGTTGTCTGTTATGCAATTCCATTGGCTGAGAGTTTTTACATAATGTGTGTGTGTGTGTATATATATATATATATATATATATATATATAAATATATACACACACACACACACACGTATAGGTGAGTGTGTGATTGTTTCTCAAAGACTTTAGACATACAAAGACGGTGCACTCATAATACTATGGGAGAAAGTGCAATGTGCAATATGGTGAAATAAGTCCCGTCTTCAATCGGCAATTCAACAGTTCCCGCCCACTTTTTCAGTGCCGTTGGTTTTGGAAGTATTTTTTCCATTCATTTAGGGATGTCAAAAAAGTACTTGTTAAAGCGTTGTAAGCTATGAACCAAGTCAACCAGCTACAAGTGAATCATAACATTACAAATTTTGATTTGAAGCAAAAGTATTTGAAAATGAATGTGAATTTAACGGCTCTAGTGAGGAAAAGAACTACAATGCCATGAAGCATCATATAATCGAATTAAAAACGATGGAGAAATACTCTGACTCCACTTATTGGTGGAATTTAATGTAGTAATGTAGGGTAATGTAGTTTTTCACCATGAATTCCGTTGTTAAATGATTATTTTAAAACTAAGTTGAAATAATGCGGGCTGACAGGTTAAACAGAAGCAAATGCTATCGATTAACAACCTCGTAGCTCACAGTAAGACTGTCTTTTAAGGCTTTTAATGTAGCTCTTTTGACTGTCTAGATAACACACTATTGCTGCATCATAAATTGCGTAGTGTTTGAGGAGATACTACATTTAAATTTGAATTCTCTTTGCGACTGGTAAAAAAAGTATGCTCTATATAATAAGAATAAGGTTAGTATGAATGAAATTCAGATGTACTACATCCACCATGTTGTTACTGTCACGTGACCTACAGCGTCAGTTGCGTAACTTCGCTGCCATTCACTGCCACTGTCCATGAATGCACACTTCTGAATCTCAGCAGAAGTAGTAGATCATCCACGGACTACTGTTTTTCAAATAATATGTACAACTCTTTTAGCGTACTGTTTTTTTGCATACTAGTAGTGAAGTATACGATTTTGGACGTAGTGTGTTTTTTGATCATCCATTACGAATGGCTGCCATTCTGTTGGGAATATGATCTTGCAGAACACTGAACAGATGCAATAATCACATCTTTTTTTTTATCACAGTACTTTAAATATAACCTGAATCCATGACACTTTAATTAAATTCACTTAAAAATCCTTCAGAGACAAATGAAAGTAAGCCATTTTCAGAAGTGATTACTATGTAAAGGTATAAACACTGGCTGGTTGCAGTATCAGAACATTGCTGTTTGTTTGCGCATCTTAAACCAGCCCAACACAGCAACATTGACTCAACCAATAGTGTGAGCTGGGGGCAGGACTATCTGAACTATTTGACCAATGGCAAACAGCATACCTGTTTAGAGTGTTGCCATGGAGCCTTATGCAATCCAAGGACACAGGCTCAAGTACTTCCAAAAGCCCCTGCCACCGTAGAGCACTTCTACAAAGCACTGAATCCTGAAATTTGTTTAGCAAAAAAATGATCCATTCAAAAGGGAGTCACTCCAATTGTGTTTATGATTTTTCTTCAGGTGTATGATAAAACAACTGCATTGTAGGAGAGACCGGAGCCATTTGTAGAGACCAAATCGTAATAAAGGCACCTTGTGCACAGGCAAGCACCCGCACATTTTCTTATAAAATGAACAAATATAGCTTATATTTACAGTCTTGTTGCTCTGACCAGTACAATGAGCGAGTTCAAAGTTCTGCTGAGGTGTCAACATGTCAGCTGGGATTACTGGAGCACACTAGAAGGTTCACTTTATAATCGCCAGTGTTCCTGCTCATAGTCTTTCTTTCTTAATGAGACAATTGTGTAATTGCCTAGTGATTTCAGAGGGTAATAGATTAAACTAATCCTCTCAACAAAATATCTGTGTTTCCTTCTTGCCAAAGAAACTTTCCTATTACCAGCTAAAGCCCATTAAATTGCACTGTTGGATTTACAAATGTAATCAATAGATAATTGTCTGGGGCTTCTTTCAGCCGCATACTGATGGCAAGCCACCCGCTGCTTTTGTATTTTCTAATCTAAAGTCATTTTTCTCCTATATTACCTCTTATGCATCTCCCATCAAACGCGGACAGGTGTGTTTCTGCATGCCTGCTATATAGTCCAGATTAATGAAGAAAATTTCAATGTTTGGTCCCTTGCAAGCGCTGATTTTTCCTGCTAATTTACGGCTTGTTGAAAGACATTAACCACACTAGCACTACTGGATTGAACTGGGTCAATTCGATATTTATTTGGCCAGTTGAAACGATGAGCCTAAATTCTATTGCTTGTCTAAAATGAGCTTATTTAATTCATCTCCCGAGCTCGCTGAAAACACAGACCTCCTCATCAGATAGATCTATCAATGAACGTCCCACCCCAGAGATTTATAATGACTATGAAATGTGTCAGTCGTGCGGTGACCTGATCTGATACTCCAGCACAAGGGGGTTAGGCAGCAGCGCGGAACCGGCCGCTCTGCGTGATCGTGGGTAAAATGAAATCAGAGAGAGTGCAGTGACACGGTTACCCCAGCCAAACTGACTGTGATTATCTCTTTCTAACCTCAGACCTCCAGTTCTTGGACGTCACCTTTGACCTCTTGAGGCTGCAGGAAAGAAAAATCACAAGTAAGGTCCCTTACATTGCAATTGTTAAATGAAGACTATTTCTGAAGTCTCATGCTTTTTTTCTGTTGAGAGAAAGATTTTTTCAACTGATCACAAATTACACATATCTGGATATATATAGAGAGTAAGTGTGTGTGTGTGTGTGTTTATAATTTAGTATATATTAGGGATGTACCGATAGGGTTTTTTGGCTGATACCGATTTTAACAAGCAACTATTTGAACTTTTTGCTCCCCTATTTGTCATTAAAATAGATTGTAACATGCGTTTTCTTTCTCAACTGTTTATGCCCACTTAAGACTGTTTACTAGGACACACACTAAGATTTTGACATACTTTTATGTGAATTTGACGTGAGGGAGAACTCAATTCAGTGCTCGTGTGCTGTCTGAGATGTGGCTTTCTGTGTGCGCTTCAGATGTGTGCATACACAAAACTTCTAACACAGCACACGAGTACTGAATTAAGTTCTCTTTGGCATATTTTTCCACTTGAATATTTAAATTGGCAAGGCTTAAAACATGTGCAAATGCTAAACTTTCGTGATGACGAAAGTATTTTACCCAGAGAAAAATGTTGGATTATGCAACAGACATTATACAACGCAATGCTTTCATGTAGTTAATTAATAAACTATCAGTTTATGTTGGCTTTTTCATGCTATTGCCGATATGCCAATGGTTTATATTGATAAAATAAAAATCGGCTGAGAAATATCTGTGGTTGATATGTCAGTGCATCTCTAGTATACATAATTGTTTCACAATTGTTTATCTCTGACAGCAATGAGAATCAATGGAAACCAAACTGAAATGTTTTTTCTTTAGAAACCAGTAATCTCAAATATTGTTTTCATCTCAACAATGTCTCAAATTTTGCTCAATTTTTTTCAAAGTCTGTAATGAAAAGTCATGGATCTCGATATGAACTCAAATATTTCCCATCAGACTCTTCTGAGACTAAATTATTGGAGCTGTGGAATCCATATTAATACATATGATTATTTTTATATTTTTATTTCTCCAAAGGCCTTTTAGATAAAGCTTCTGAGTCAAAATAATACTTATATGAAACAAGTCCATTAAGTCTCTATATAAGAGAAAGATTTGAGCAATAATATTTTCTCCTGGGTACTGTTGTTAGACCGAATGAAGGTGTTTTATTTGAAAGGCCTGATTGTGTTTTAATGGAACTCTTATATTTTCCCCTTTGTGAATTTTAAGAAAAAGACAAAAACATGAATATGAATAAATTATCAGATGCTGTTGTTTTCAAAATTTGTGACATTATCTTTCACTCTGTTGACATCTCTCCTATGTTCAGCTGTTGTTTTCTTGCAGTTTTAAAGGACAGCAGAAACCCATTTTCAATTCACTCTCGACACAATCGTTCAGCACTGTGATTTGGTAGCATCTTTGAAGTGCACCGCTGTGTCCTTTAGACTGTAAATGGAAAATAATGCATCAATAACATTGTGCCTATTGTGAGGAGACTGGTGTGGTGCGAATTAGTAAAGATGTTCTATACGAGCACTTCACGCATAATACTCACACACAATGTCCCCTAAACACACACAGACACTGTCATTTTACTCTAGGCCTGGTTGCCATGGTGATGCATCGGTTTGGAGGTCTGCATGGACACTTGCAGTTTTCAATACATTAAGACATAATGGCAGTGCCCGTGCTGGATACGGCAATTTGTGCCTGTGCAGCTCAGGCTTATTGTTGCACTCTTCTCTTTTTATTTTCTCTCGCTCTCTCATTTCTCTTCTCCCTTGATCCGTCCTCCTTATTTACACACACACACACACACACACACACACACACACACACACACACACACACACACACACACACACACACACACACACACACACACACACACAAAACACTATTATCCTTCCAAGTACCTTGAAAACAGTACTGGGAACATTTTCGTATAGCGTAGGCATGTTTTCAGTTTTTATGGAATTGTATGGTAATGTCACTCTCTCTAAATAACAATATAGTGTGCAAAGCCAAATACAATGCTTTCGGAAAGCACACCAACACAGGTGAGTGTTTTTTGAAGCATTTGCCTTGCTGGAAAATCCAGTTTAAATGGTTTTGGTTAATTTCTAGCTGGTCTGCCCTGTCTATTTATGACTATAAAGCTTGTCTATATCACTGACCACTTTGAAAACCAATTGGTAGGGCTTAGGTCGACATAGTAGGTTATGTTAGTGAAGCTGGTTAGAGCTGAAAACCACTTTGAAACCAGCTGAAAAAACAGCTTAAACTATGGTCTCCAAACCTGGTCAAGTCAGGGTTCAGCTGATTTACCAACTTGTCTACAAGCCTCCAAGTGCTCAAAACCCCCTTAGCCATCAAACCAGACCGACTTTAGCATTAGAAAGCATCTTGGTGGCCATTCAAGACCTGCAAACAAGCCTAAGATGGTTTGCTGGTCTTAGCTGGTATATTTGGTCTCCAAGCCTGGTCCAGCTGGTATTTAGATCAGCTGGTTAAAACCCATCTAAACAGTCAAATCACCCCAACCTGAGCAGTGTAAACCAGCTTGGTGGAGTATGAAAACCACCTTTAAGCTATGTTTTGTAGCTGGGATGGTCCCAAAATAAGTTTGACCACCTTAAATTGTTATGAGCTGATGCAGTTGCTGCAGACTAGCAATATTATTGGCTTCCTGTATTTTATTATCAGAATTATAAGTCACTTAACCATGAAAATGTCTCTTCCAGGTGTATGTCCATTCCAAGATGCATCATTAAGATGTGGATGACTTTCCTTTTGGGTCCAGGTCACCGGAATGACCGATATGAAGACTTGGATGGTTGAAAGTCACACATTCTCTTCCCGTTAATGACTTTGAGCCCTGAGGCCTCAGACAGGAGCCTGCAGACCTTCGGATTGATCCCCTCCTGTCTCCTTCAGGTTAGCCCTCCAGGAACCCCATCCAATCACATCAAATCACAGACGCCAAGTGGTGCGGTCCCGTCCAATCACACTGATTGCTTTGGAAAGTCCTGGCCATCCCTTAAGCTAACAGTGCAATTACTGGAAGTGTCTCATAAAGGGAAAGAGGAGGTGGAGGGATGGATGGGTGAAGGTGATTAATTGAGGTGGGAGCTGTTTAAGGGAGAAGAAAGGAAGTGGGAGATAGAGGAAGTGAGAGACAAAGGTTTTAAGGGGGGCAACAATCAGATGGATCATGAGAAAAGAGTGCATTGAGGGATCAGGTGGAATAATGGATGGAGGGGGAGGGGGGGGGGGTGAAGAGGGATCAATCCGCTCCACGGCTCATGTGAGAGAGACTGAAAATGTGGTGAAGAGTAAACTGACCAACTGGTTAATAGCTGCTACTTGCTTGATTCATTGACAAATTGCTTCACGTTCTCTGCCAAGTCTGGAATATTCAGCTTTTTGAGAGCATAGAAATAGAAATAGTACAGAATCTCTACACATGACTGAGATTAGACAGAATCTGTAGACTAGGAAAACGACAAACATAATGAAATAAGATTTGTACACAGTTTGCCTATTACTGAAGTGGAATGTCATTGCACCAGAAAGAGCTGCTGATATTTTCCAGCATTTTCTCAGGGTAGTTTGTGGAAATGCTGTAAGACTGTGACATCCACAGAGTAAATTGCATGGCGAGATGCTGCTGCTCCCCATGTGCCACTGAATATGCTGCTGTTGTCGTTTTCAATAGCCATCACAATAAAGAGAATTCCTTTAAGATTTTTCCCTCCAAATGTCATGGCCATCTTCAAAGGCCTTGAAGGGCAGCTGTATTTTAAAAGCAATATTGGCAGTAAACACGGCGCTTACTCTATCTGGCTCTATCATCAGCGTGTGTCGGGGTGATAATCGTAATGGGGAAATGGCACCTGAAACGTTTGAACTTTACTTTCCTCATCCATATGGGCCTGCTTTGCCCTGTCATTGTCCTCCCTCAGCTTTCTTCAGCTGCCACGCCACGTCCTCGCTTCCCGGCCATCAACGCAACCTTATCATCCAAAGCCATTTCCTGTTCGCATGAATGCATAGCCAAACTTAGCCAAATGCATCCAGGAAAATAGAACCGGCTCAGGGAGAGTTGAACACTATAAAGTCTTTGAAGTTTATTTTATTGAGAAAGAAAGAAATAAGGACAAATAAGCACAACAGCCTTCAGGCAAATGCTAGCGTGTAAAGGAGAACGGGGTTAGTTGTCACACAAGGGAGGCCATTAGTAAGCTTTTGAGACCATTTACACAAATGTGTTTTCTCTAGCAATGATTTCTTGTATGGTTGCTTTCAACCACAGTAATCTTTTTTTTTTTTTTTTTTTTTGGAATATTATTGTAACACTTTACAATATTGTTCTATTTGTTAAACTGTACTGTACACTATAACTATATTATATTATTATAGTTAGTATGAACTAACAAATAAAATTACTTCTAAAAGCCAAAGTATACTTCGGGTTTATAACTGCATACATTGTGCGTGCAGTTTGCACATGTGCATTGAATTTGTTTTGCACTAATCAGTTGTTCCACAAAGTGGCAACACTGGCCCAGGCCATTGTTTCACAGTAGAAAATGAAACTAAATAGACGGAACCACCATAGATGCTTCATTAGCAGCTGTTTCTATGGGATGCTATATGTAAATCGTCCACCATATTGGAATGGTCAAATTGGGTCCCTCCCTGAAATCGGGTCTCCATTAGGAACCCAAGCGATCCCATTGGTTCAAATTGCTTTTAATAGGTACTCTTTAGCGACTGATTTACAATTCCTACAAAATTAAGTTATGATAAATGCTATTTCAACTACGTTACGTCCATTTATGTCTTTATTTGTTAGCTTATATACTATACTAATGTTCTGTATATACATGAATTTGCACTTAACCAATATGTATTAAAATCATCTTTAATGTAATTATGTGTTGAATTAAGTGTTAAATGTCCAAATATTTCAGTTATAATTAAAAACAAATTCATGATGTTCAATTATTCCCTTAATAGGCTATTATTGTATACATTTCGAGAGCAAGTTGACTGAGCATCTGCAACCATTGTTAGACACATGGATGAATATGTATATCTGCAATAGACTTCAGCAGTTGATTTTCTTAAATTATGAACACAGTACAAGACGAAGGTGTTAACTAACACGACATTAAAAAAAAGTTACCATAAAAAAGTAAAAACTTTAAAAAGTACTAGAGTTAAGAACCTGCAATATTGAGTTAATATAAAAACACAAATCAACATATTCTCACCTGTGAAAGGTTATCCCATTTCTTTAGGAAGAAAGACTAGGTAAGCAAGCAAGGAAAACAGCGAAAAATGGCAGATGGAGCAATAATAACTGACATGATCTTTCTAAATGTTTCATTAGCATGTTGCTAATGTACTGTTAAATGTGGTTAAAGTCACCATCGTTTCTTACTGTATTCACGGAGACAAGTCGTCGCTATTTTCATTATTAAACACTTGCAGTCTGTATAATGCATAAACACAACTTCATTCTTTATAAATCTCTCCAACAGTGTAGCATTAGCCGTTAGCCACAAATCACAGCCTCAAATTCATTCAGAATCAAATGTAAACAATATAACAGTATACAATACTCACATAATCCGACACATGCATGCACTATGCATGACGAACACTTTGTAAAGATCCATTTTGAGGGTTGTATAAGCTGTGTAAACTTTATTTATGCTGTTTAAGGCAAGCGCGAGCTCCGTGGGCGGAGAGCACGAGATTTAAAGGGGCCGCACAGCATAATTCGGCTCATATTTAATGATGCCCCAAAATAGGCAGTTAAAAAAATTTATTAAAAAACATCTATGGGGTATTTTGAGCTGAAACTTCAAAGACACTTTCAGGGGACACCTTAGACTTATTACATCTTGTAAAACAAAACATTCGATGGCACCTTTAAAAGAATACAAAGACATTTTTATCGGTTATAACTTCTGGAGAAAAATAGCACAGACACTGGACAAAGATTTAACTTTCTAGAGCTCTTTCTTTACTCACACTATCAAATGGAGTATTTTTTTGAGGGGCTTTGTGTTCGACTACATACATACTACATTGACCTCAGCTAACATTAATTAACAAATAACAGTTGTATTTTTATTAACTAACAAACAAACATAAATACTGTAACAGATTGCTCATTATTAAGTAATGGATGGAACTTAATTATTGGAATTTTATTGTAAAGTGTTACCATAATTTTTGGGAATGTTGAATGTTGAATAGGACATTTTGTTTAAATGTTATAAATTTATATACCAAATACAATATTTATTTGTTTTATATTTTGCTGTTTATTTATTTTGTGTGGTGATTGTTTTTTTTTTAATGTATAAATTTAGCTAAAAGCCTATAATAGGCCTACAGTATTCATTCAATAAAAGTGGCCATATTCACTATCTTTTTTTGTGTGTTAATACAGAATTTGACTTTCAAAAATAAACGTGCACTGAGAAACATTCACTAGTGTGACAACTATCCCAATATCATACAAATGTACATTTTTTAAATGTCATTTTCTTCACCAATATTATGAAAAGTATCACTTTTCATCTGCCACAAAGTTTCACATTTTGCAACAAATTAACTTTTCCATAAAATAGCACAGCTTTCTGTATGTGCCATGAAGAGTTGCCTTGGTAACTAAATAAATTAAGCAGTCCTCAAAGCAGGTGTTTTTATAGCTGTCATAGTTACTTACTCTTACTGTACAATGTAATGAAACAGAGATGAAAAGAAGAAAGAATGTTGCTGCATATCAGGGAGGCGTTTGGTTTAAGCACATACTTTTTATAGTCATCAAATAGTTCTCAAAGAGAGAGTTTGAGTGGTTTTTATCAGCACTCTAACAAACACTCATGTTACTTGACATGTTGCATTTTTAACATCCACTCAATGTTTTAAAGACCTGTTTGCATTTAAAGGGATAGTTTACACAAAAATAAAAATCCTGTCATTATTTCCTCACTGTCATGGCATGGCATTCCAAACCTATATCTCATATATGAACATTCTTCAGAATTTCTCCTTTTGTGTTCCACAGAAGAAACAAAGTTTGGAACGACTTGAGGATAAGTAAATAATGATTTTTTTTTTTCGACGTCTTTTTGCATGAACTATTACTTTAAATATTTGTGATGGTGCACTAACCCAACCATAATCTTTAGAATCAGCAGGATAGCAACTGCCACAAAAAATACCACAAATTGTGAGATTGAAAAACAAATCAACCAAAAGACATGAGTGCGTTGCACAAAAGATGGGTCATTTGTAACTACAAAGAGACATCCGTGATATTTAAAAGAAAGCGTACTTACCGTTTTTAAATGCTGTCACCCTCAGTCATTACCATTGCCAACATAATTATCATTGCTATCGCCATCATCATGATTATTCTCATCATTATCTCTCTTTTTAGCTAATTGACTCTGAGCCGTTCTTGCCACATTGTTGCCTCTCAGACAACCCAACAGACGGGCGAGGAGAGTCAACATCTGCGTACTGAGGTTGACTCGTCTGTCAGCGTAATAACTGCATCTCAACAACTGCACACCATTATTGGGGGAAAATGACGGTTGTTGGAGGCCTTGAGCCCTTTCGTGACGTTTTGTTCTCAGGCTGGGTCAAAGGAGTATGCGATAATGGCTAATCTTTAAAAAAAAAAATGGGGAAAAAAACAGCAGTTTGAAAGTCAACAGTTTATATGTGAAGTGGGATGGAACGCCACATGACGGGATCAAACGCAATTAAGTTAATTAACTTAATTCAGTGCTAACAGAATTAGCTTTTCTTATTCTAAAGAGTAATTATAAAATCACTGAATTGAAATAAGTCGAGGTAAACATAACTGAGATTCTGAATGTAGACTTTTGTAGAGTTTGAGCAACTTTAAGCACACCAGCAGAAACACTTATGGATTAATCGCACAAAAAGGTCACATTTCACATCAGTATCTAAAAAAAAAAAAAAAAAAAATATATATATATATATATATATATATATATATATATATATATATATATATATATATATATATATATATATATATATATATATATATATATATATATTAAATATATTTGTGCACAAATGAAGCCTGTATTTAGTAGAAAAACTAAAATAGTATTTTGTGTACTCCAATAATACTGTTACTTACTAATTTTTTTTTTTTTTTTTCAGTTTATTTACAACAAAGTTCATTATTGTAATTGTGGAAAAAAATATATTTATTTTTGAATTTCTCTTTTAAAATAATAATGCAATAATGATGCAATAAAATAATAATGCAAAAAATATGTATTATATGGGGTATATATAAATAATACTAAAATAACATTGCAACATTTCAGTGATGTTTTAGTGTTGTTAATATACTATTATACTTTTATCAATAATTTAAATTGGCTTTTATTTTTCTATTTTTTTTTATTTTAGTATAATTTTTGTCATTTTATTATTATTTTTTGTTTGTATTTACTAGGTTTAATTTATTTCAGTTTAGTTTTTATTTTCAATAAGAAATGTTAGTGCTTCAACTTAAACTTATTTCAGTTAGTTTCAAAGGCAACAGTTCTAATTTTCATTTAGTTTTAAGTTTTTTCATCCATTATTTATATTTGATTTGATTTCAATTAACAACATTTTTTTAATAGTTGTAGTTTTAGTTGATGGTAATAATCCTGCTAATTTTCCATGAAAATAATATCAAAATGGTGAAAAATTGGTACTACATGCAGATTTTATTTAAAACTTAAAAAACTTAAAGTTTTGCCTCTTTGTCGCCATCTCTGTTTGAGATGCAATTGCAATTGCAGTTATTTGCGTAATTATAATTTTTATGTGGGTTGTGGATCGGTACGGCTCATCAGCGTGGATGAATGTAATGTTTGTCAGTCACATCGGTGTGGATACTGTACTTCTGAATAAGAATTGCCACTTTTGTCAAGTCATCTTCATTTATATAACGCTTTTCCCAATACAGATTGTTTCAGTACGTTTTTGACTGAATCACTTCCGTTGTAAAAATTATTAACTTAGGGGGCCACTTAAATGACACCTTTCCTACTGAAAACCGAAGACCTTTAATGCATTCTTGTCGTTCATTTACGTGTTTGAATGTGTGTGGTCTGCATAATACAGAAAAATTAGTTGTGTCCGCGGATCTATGTGAACTGGAATCATTTTGATAATGTTGTATCTATACATAGGGAAAGGAAAGAGAAGGAAGCCCTCACAGGGGATAGTTTAGCTAACACTTCAGGGCTGCGTTTTCATCATGTCTAGGCGTAGGTACTTCATCTCAACTGGATATGGCCTGGATCTGGCAGACTACGGCAAACCTCGAGATAAACAGAGAAAGACTAATATTAGCGTAGACGCCATTCTTCTTATGATGTAGCGAGTACATCAGGTGTTATAGGAAGTGTTCCCGGTTCCGGCTGACCTAATTTATGCAGCCTAACAATTTACATGATTTGAATTAAGTAGGTAGTGTGTTATGTGTGTGCCAGGTTAAAGAGATTTAAACTGACAGAGTGTGTCTGCTTCGTGAACAATGCTAGGAAGACTGTTCCAAAGTTTAGGTGCTAAAAAGGAAAAGGATCTACCGGCTGCGGTTGATATTCTAGGTATTATCAACTGGCCTGAATTCTGAGATCGCAATAGAAGTGAAGGACTATAATGCATAAAGAGCTCGCTCAGGTACTGTGGAGCTAAACCATTTAGTGCTTTGTAAGTAATTAGCAAAATTTTAAAATCTATATGATGTTTAACAGGAAGCCAATGCAGTGATGACAGAGCTGGGCTAATATGGTCATACTTCCTGGTTTTAGTAAGAACTCTAGCTGTTGCGCTTTGGACCAGCTGGAGTTTGTTTATTAGGCGTGCAGGGCAACCACCCAGTAGAGCGTTACAGTAATCTAGCCTTGAGGTCATGAACGCATGAACTAACTGTTCCGCATGTCATTGAGAGCATATGTCGTAGCTTAGATATATTTTTAAGATCTTAAGAATGCGGTTTTACAGACTGGAGCTTCTCCTTGTCACAGTGAGATTAAGCACGTTTGTAAGTCCACAGGCTGTAGCTGCGGTGAGGGTTATGACATCACATACTGTATGTATGCCCTTTGCTGCTTGTGCAGCTGCAGTGCCTGGAAGATGAGCAGCATTAATAACTGAGCCAGCGCTGGGATCTAGCGTCTGATTCTGCCCTGCTCTGCAGATCCTTTACGCTGGAGTCTGGTGTCACTGATAATAGGCCCCTCTGGGAGCTCTGTACAGTAGCAGGGCCTGCAAACTGTCTGCATATGAAAGGGGCTCCCACTCACGGCCTACTTCTGAAAAGCTGTCGGCGGCGGGAGGGAGAGGAGCAGCGGATAAGGAGGAGGATGGAATTAGAATGGGGAAGTTCAAACTCATTGACGCAAGACAAAAGTGGAGTAATTGAGTTCAAGGTGAAGAAGAGAAGCCTTCAACTTTTCAAGCGAGAGCTTTACTGTGGCGATCATGTTTGGTAGGTAGGGAAATGTTTGCTAAAGCTTCCCACACCATATCAAAGCTGAAAAAAAAAAGCAGAAATTTCCATGTTCACCGAAGTATGAATTTGCTGGTTAGTACTGGTCTAACTGGTTACAAAGCCTGCTTGGGAATTTGACATATGTTAACCGTCGACAGGCCCTGTTTTTACTGTATGTTCTGTACCATTGGCACTAGTCGGACCCTGTCGTGGGCTTTTTGGCCGATTGAGAATGTTGAGTTGGAGTTGCCATTAGAGTCGGCGGTGAGAGAGAGAACTCTGATTGGCTGTTTAGCTTAGGGAACGAGTCAGTAAATGAGAATAAAAGTGAAAATGATGAACGCGCAAAGAAGTCAAGACCACACAGACAGAAGTCTGTCCTAATTTTACATCATCTAACCTGAGCATTTCAACACACAAATATTTTCAGAACAACATGAGCCATTTGGAATGAAGAAAGTGATAAGCATGATTGATTTTCAAAATAGTAAGCAAGCGCTGCTTTGTTTACGGTTTGTATATCTGCAGTCCTAGTTTCTGTTTCCCTTTTTGAATGACGAATATTAGGGCTGCACGATATATCGCATGAGATTGTCACGCGCATTTCATCAATAAAGCCGGTTCCCTGATTACCGCTAAATCGCCATCACCTGCTTTCAAATAGACAGAGCCGTAGATCACTGAAAAGCCACGCAATATCGCGTTCATATCGCAGATGAATCGCCTTCGATAATGAACGCGATATTGTGTGGCTTTTCAGTGAACTACGGCTCTGTCTATTAAATGCAGCTGCATTTGAAAGCAGGTGATGGCGATTTAGCGGTAATCAGGGAACCGACTTTACTGACGAAATGCGCGTGACAATCTCATGTGATATATCGTGCAGCCCTAACGAATATAGACTATTAAAGGATTAGTTCACTTTAAAATAAAAAGTACCCCAAGATTTACTCACCCTCAAGCCATCCTAGGTGTATTTGACTTTCTTCTTTCTAATGAACGGCTCTGGAGGGATAATAAAGGCCTTATGAAGTGAAGTGATACATTTGTGTAAAAAAAAAAAATCCATATTTATCAAGTTATATAATAAAATATTTAGCTTCCGCCAAACCGCCTTCCGTATTCAACTTATGAAGAGAGTGTAACGCATCTCACAGTTCAAAATGCTTACGCTACGTCCTATGCCTTCCTTATTCAACTTATGAAAAGGCATTGCGTCAGTTACGCTTTTTTCATAAGTTGAATATGAAATGCGGTCTGGCTGAAGCTAGGTATTTTACTTTATTAACTTGTTAAATATGGATATTTTTCTTACACGCTTCACTTCAGAAGGACTTTATTAACCCCCTGGAGCCAGGTGGAGTATGTTTATGATGGATGGATGAACTTTATTCAGCTCAAACTTGTTGGTCCCGTTCACTGCCATTATAAAGCTTGGACTTGTCAGGATATTTATTAATATAACTCAGATTGTGTTCATCAGAAAGAAGAAAGTCAAATACACCGAGGATGGCTTGAGGGTGAGTAAATCTTGGGGTCATTTTTATTTTAAAGTGAACTGATCCTTTAATACTCGCTGATAAAGTTATTTCCTTAAACACAGGCGCAGAACGCATGTTTTAGCTGACTGTCACCTGTAGCCTTTGTGGTGTTTTCAAGCGCAGCTTTTTGGCCGAGATGCAGTCAACACGATGTGACAACACAGTCATCTTTTGTTATTGCTAATTCTTTAAAGGGTTAGTTCACCCAAAAATGAACATTCGAATCATGATTCGGACCCCGTCAAACCGGCAAACTGCTGAAATCACGTGATTTTGGCGCTTCGAACAGCTGATTCGACACGCTGATTCATTATGCTCCGATGCTTCCTGAAGCAGTTTTTTTAAATCGGAAATCACTATATAAGTTGTTATTTTTAAAAAAAATTTTGGCACACCAAAAATATTCTTGTCACTTTATAATATTAATATTAAACCACTGTAATCACATGAACTGATTTAGATGTGTTTTTAGTACCTTTAGGGATCTTGAGAGAGGAAATGTCATTGCTCCCTATGCATCGGATTTCAACTAAAATATCTTAATTTGTGTTCTGAAGATTAACGAAGGTCTTAAAGGTGTGAAACGGCATGAGGGTGAGTAATTAATTAATTGGTGAACTAACCCTTTAATCTCAGCTTGGTGTGTCACGGCCCTAATGACCAGCATTGCTGGTATTTGGTGGTTACATCTGAAAGTTTAAGTTTTTAGTTTTTTGCTGTCTGAAGGTGCGGTCACATTAGTGAAATTTCACAGGCAAAAAAGGTCCATTGTAAACAGTGTAGAGAGAAGTCGCCTTTCAAACCAAGCAGCTATTTTTGGTCAGCACGGCTAATTAGCATAACCAACTTGATCACAAGGTGCTATTGGATTTCATCCATAAAATTTCACCCGAGCAGCTGTAAATGTGATCACACCTTATGTAATAAAGGTCTCTATGAATTCCACATGTATTGCCGTTGCATCCAAGTACTCATTGGAAGAATCTCACTTGTCTCTTGGCAAACAAAGTCATCAGGTGTTTGCTCAGAGATGATTCACCTTGTTGGTTTAGGTGGGTGTTTGAACAGGGCATAGGGCTCTAGAGGACACGGTGGATATTCTCGGGTTCATTAACACTGTAGCAGGTATCGAGCTGAACAAACCCAAGGAACCAAATCAAAGGGAAATCTCTCCAGGCCAGATGCAGTAGGCTAGAGGTCATGTAGATGCATGCAGACCTTGTAAAAAAAAAAAAAAGGTGCCCAGAAGATCCTGGATTGGAAACACTGTGATAACTACACTTACTTTAAGGATAGTTAACTCAAAAGTGAAACTTCTGTTATTATTCAATCATGTCGCTCCTTGTGACTTTTCTGTGGAAAAATGTTTATGCCATTTGTTTTAACATAATGAAAAGTAAATGGGGAGTAGGACTTGAAGCTACAAGATGTCAAAAAAGCATAAGAAAAGTATAATAAAATGAGTTCACTCATGTTTTATATTTTATAAGAGTTTGTCTAAGGTACATACTGAAATCTAAGTCAGTTTAAGGCTTTAAATGAATTGGAATATGGTGTTTTTTGGACTATTTTTATGATACTTAATATTACAATAATATTATGTGTCTTTTATGTTTTATGATATTACAATTCAATTTGATCAGTTAATTCTAAATAAAATCTTATTCATTTGGACATATTTCAGTCATAAATAGCAGTATTCATACAGTATTTGAGCAATATAATTAGCAGTGCAGTATGTTCTGGGTTTTGCTTCTATAATAGTCAAGTAATTTTGGATGTCTTTTACTGCATAGTCATATTTACTCTTCAAAAAATGCTAAACATTTGCCATTTAGTAAGTAAGAAGTAAGTCTGATTATATTTCCACATTAGAATTTATAAAGAAATTCCTGGTCACAGATAACTATCCCTATATAGACCAGGAGATTTATATTTTATTGTATAAAACTTGTTGATGAGGTAGGAGAGGGGGAAAAATTCCCCAATATAGGGACTGAAAAATATCATACATGTATCTATATATAACTGTGTAAGAAGGTAACGGGAAACTTTATCCAGTATTTCTTTTTAAATGCGATTACTTGCAAAAACATTTTTATTTGGTACATGAAGAATCTTTTCCTAGTTTA